>NC_138588.1:1199353-1394791 GCF_964289735.1 Phaethon aethereus
ACACCGGGTCCGGCGAGATTTGTGGATCGCTTGTTGTTTCGCTGTCTTGGGCAGATAAGGAAACCTTTGATGAAGTGAAGGGACTTTGTGTGTCTAATCTGAGCCCAGCAGCTACACGCAGCGATTGTAAAACGCTGCGGTGTCTGCAGGGAACAGTAATTACATAGGAGGATTAAAAGGTCCTAAACCTCACCTATATTTCACTTTTGTAAACTAGCGAGGAACAAAGAATTCTTGGCTGGCCCAGAGGAAAGAATAATTGACACAATTCGCAGGCGCGGGATTATTATAATGTAAATAAACGAAGGGAAGAGGACAAAACTAATTTAGGCCTGAAACTTTTCAGCTGGCATTTAACAAGGGGGATAAACACAACCTCCAAAAGAAACGCCGCAAAAAAAACCCCCACCCCAAACCTCCCCCTTCCACTTTGCCCCGCCGGTCGCCCCCTCCCCCTCGTGGCGCTGCTCCCTGGGGGCTGGGGCTGGCCTGGAGGGGGTAAAGGAGAGGGGGAGCGCTGCCCCGTGCCTCCGCGCTGCTGGAACTGCCCGGGGAGCTCTTCTCCCGCGGCAGCTTCGTCCCCCCGCGGCGCCCACGGCCCCGGCTGCGAGCGCTGCGGCGGCTGGCGGGGCGGGCGGCACGGCGGCCGGAGGGACGAGGGACAAGCACCGTGGCGTGCGGAGGCGGCTCCCGGCCAGGAGAGCTGCCGCGGTTTTTCCTGCCGTGAGCCCTGGGACGTTTACCCACGCGTGCACGCGCCTGGAGAAGCTGCGTGGGAAAACGAAGCAGGCGGCCGACTTTGGTTTTGCAGCCAGCGGGCAACGCCTCGCTGCTTTTGGGAACCAGAAGCTGGATTTTAACAGATTTCAGGCTTCTCATCAATAAAACGCAGTCTTTCCCTCTTTTCCAAAGGCTGCATGAAGCATAATAAATCAGTATTTATAAAACCCTAAGTGGCACAGGAGTGCGAACAGCCAGCAAGCAGCCACGGTGCTATTGCTGCTTTAAGACAGCAGATGCCTAAGCACAATGTGCACCAGAATTACACGAGAACAAGGTCAAACCAAAAAAAAAAAAAGAAAAGAAAAAAAGCCACGTTCTTTTTTGCCAGCTTGATTCCTGATTTCAGCTGAAGAAAAGCATGCAAGCTGCCATCTGAGGCTGAAGCCCAGCAAAGGTTTGCAGCAGCGCAGGAATGAGCCCGGTTCCTCTGGTCCCCAGGAGCCCAGGTTGAATTTCCTGACGCTGATAACCACCCCCAGGAGCAGCGGGTCCCACCCGGCCTCCCCGCTCCCACCAAAAAGCAGGGCTGGAAAAAAAACAGAGGAGAGGAGGCACAAGCCTGTACTCGGTGCGTGCGAGAGGAGCGTGCATGTGCGTGCAGGCGTGTGAGCGTGCCTGCACGTGAGCGTGCGAGGGCGTCGCTCCCGCGCTGGCACCCAGCCCTTTCCCCGCGCCTCCAGGTTGCTACGGGCAGGGGGAAACACGTTGGGCTCGGGGCTTTAAATTATGAACAATTATCAGCGGGAAAATGACAAGAATGAGAAAATTAACAAAGAGCTCAATACGTTCGGCTAAATGACTAACATAAATGCATTCCTATTAGGCAGTCAATATTGGGCTGGCAGCTCCTGTCTGTGCCTATTTCTCATTAGACAAAGCCTTGACCTTGACCTCATTGTCCTGTTTGCTGGGAGACAGAATCCCATAACAACTCGTTTGGCGAATGTATTGGACCAGTAATCCATAAATATTGATTCATTGTTTGCAGTGTAATTTAAATGTCAGTTATAAGCCCAGGGCAGATAAAGATCTGTATCAACAATAAAACTGGATAGAGGCTATAAATCCCCCAGGGCAGGCTGGGTTAAAATGGATATGCGGGGCATGCATCCTTTAAAAGAAGCAGCAAAAACAAAGAGGAAAAAAGCGCCACATTTCCTGTACATTTGAAGGAATATTGATTATCTGGGCAACCAGCCTGGGTTTGCCAACCCGACTGGGTGGCCCCGATCCTGCAGTGTGCCCCTGCGGGCCCTGGCACCCTCCCCATGGGAGATGTGGGTCCTCCTCAGCCCACAGATTCTCCCCACCTCTGCTGCACCCGCTGTCCCCTTGCCAGCCCTCCTCCTCCTCTTCCTCCTCCTCCTCCTCCTCCTCCTCTCCTCGTCTCCAGCCAGGCAGAGGTGCCCCAGCTGTGGGATCCCAGATCCCAGCACCCCACAAGCAGACACCCACGGTCAGGTATTTGCCCTCAAGCAAGAGGCGGGGATGACCTTGACCGATAACTGAGTTACTGCTGCAAAACAGAGAGAAAAATAAGTTTTTGCTTTGAGTGCTGGTTTATAGCAGCAGTTTTGTGTTAGCTGCAAACATCAGCGTCACTGAGGCTGACACAGATGCAAAACCATTGTTTTAAAAAGAAAAGTCCTTCTTTTGGGGCTAACCGCGCCGACTGCGCTGGGGCTGTGGACCCGGACCCTTGGAGCAACTTTTCCCTCCCAGGGCTGCAGCACCCGAGGGGCAGGAGCCCTCCCGGCAGCCGGTGGCATGGGGCTGTGCCACAGGCCATGGCCCAAAACCCAGAGAAACAGCCCCAAAGGCCCAGTGCCGGCGTGCAGCCCACGGTCACGCAGACAGACAAGCCCGTGTTGCCGCTGCAGCTAAATCTGGCTGAGCACCAAGTGGCATTTAATAAAACGCCGGGGCAAGGCGATCGCCAGGCTTTACCCCTGCAGATGCTTATCCTTCTGTGTTGTTTCATTTCTTCTAAACATTTAATTACACTTCCAGTTATTTCCCTGTTAAGGCGGGATGCTGGTGGACTAATCGACTTCCCAGTGACGCAAAGCAAATCCTATTGACAGCGGCGATGAGGAGTTACAGCCCACAGCTGCCGAGCATGGCCGGCAAGCTGGCCGGAGGGGCTGGGGCAGTCCCGCACCCCGGCTCGCCCGGCTCCCCGGCATATGGGGACCTTCCATGGCCGCCCTGCCTGCCCGACCCCCCCGGCCCTGCCATTTGGCAGTCGGGTTCCCGACACAAAGGCGCAGCCAGCCCACGTGCTCGCCGGGCAAAGGGGAGGGAGGCTTTGATCCTTCATCTCCCCAGCGCCCAGCCGGCCCCCGGCTCCCAAGCCCAAAACGGCCCCGACCTGTCGGCCAGCATCACGGCGTGGGGTGCTGACAGGTTTGTAGGACGCGGCTTGCAGCAAGCTGGGTGCTGCGGCTCAGGATCCCATGGGGCGATGGCAAGGTACGCCTGGCATGTCACCATCGTCCACGGGATGGAGGGATGCCCGGCACAGCTCCGGTGTGCACAGGATGGAGGGATGCCCAGCACAGCTCTGGTGTGCACAGGATGGAGGGATGCCCAGCACAGCTCTGGTGTGCACAGGATGGAGGGACACGTGGCACAGCGCCGGTGTGCACGGGATGGAGGGACACGTGGCACAGCGCCGGTGTGCACGGGATGGAGGGACACGTGGCACAGCGCCGGTGTGCACGGGATGGAGGGATGCCCGGCACAGCTCCGGTGTGCACGGGATGGAGGGATGCCCGGCACAGCTCCGGTGTGCACGGGATGGAGGGACGCCCGGCACAGCTCCGGTGTGCACGGGATGGAGGGATGCCCGGCACAGCTCCGGTGTGCACGGGATGGAGGGATGCCCGGCACAGCTCCGGTGTGCACGGGATGGAGGGATGCCCACCATGTCGAGGGACGGAAAGAGTTTCAGCTCAAGCAAAAATCCTCCTCGGTCACCTCAGTGCTGGGGATCCTGTTTGGGGGCTGCGTTTCAGGATAGAAAAGTGTTTCAAGGGCAGTTCCCAGCCATAAATAAAGCCTTCTCCCCCGCGGAGGCTGTGCTTGGGGCTGAGGCCCACACTGCGCAGCAAAGGAAGGGCAAGGTGTTCGCAGCCCTCCGGCCCGGGGCTGGAGGAGGCTGCTTGGAGGGACCCCCGGCGCCACGGCGGCTGCCGGGAGGAGGTTTGGTACCTCCCGCTGCCGGGGACAGCTGGCTTTGCACCCTCAAGGTGTGAAGAAGCCAGGCCTGCTGCTCCCCTGCTGCTCCCCTGGTCCTGAAGCCATGCGGGGGGACACGCCAGGCTTTGGGGGGTCCCGGGCACAGCGGCAGCGCCGGCTCCTTCCTCGCTGCTCAGCCATGGCTGGGAGGATGCGCCGGAGGTTCCCCCAGCCCAGGGCTCCTCCAGCCGTCGCTCCCCCCTGGTATCCCAACCCGACCCTGAAGCTCCATGGAAAAGCCATTCCTCATTTTCTCAGAGGAAGAATCCCGCTCTCGCTACGCCCCCCGTGGAATCCCCCTCGCACGCCCTGCCTTTGCGCAACCCCGTTACCACAAGAGCTCTGCTCTGTCTCCTTCTATCGGACCCGCTGGCGAGGCACAGGCGATGCATAAAACCATTTTTGCAGCCTTCTTGTCTCCTGGAAATGAGACACAAATTCCTGGCTCTTTCTTTCAAATGCAGCCTTCTTCCTACAAATATATGTAAACTTGCAGCTCAAACCCATTATGCATTCAGGTGCAAATAGACAGCAATTTGAAATGTTTCTTTTTCTTGTAGACAGAACTTCACATTTTCTCCCACCGGTATTGTTTTTATGCAATACACTACACTTTGGGTTTTGTTGTGGTGTTTTTTTTTTTACTTTAAGTAACAGCTATTTAAATTTTTTTATAGTCTAATATCTCTGTGAAGCAGCCTCAGACACTGAGCTCATTATTTATTGAGCTCTATCAGTGACTTTAAAAGAAATCTTTTATATCAGATTTGCAGCATAGTAATCTCCTTAGTCTGTTTGACAGGAGGAAAAACCACAGTGCATAAACCCCTTTACTGCCTCTGAATATGGGTTAAAAGAAATACATTTTTCAGGGGTTGGAGGGGAAAATCCTGGAGATTAAATGGGCCGGTGGGACCCACGCCTCTCCTGGTAGCGGGATGCTGACGGGATTTATCTCCTACCTCCGAGAGGGAAACAAAATGCCGAGTCTCTTCTCCAGGGCTTTCTGAAAGGCCCCATGACGACGTCACCCAGTGACGCGACAACACCAATAAATCCTTCTTCGGTCCACTTACCAGCTCTCTCTGACAGAAGCGGCAAACCTTAATATCTAAGCTCACAGAGCCAACACGGACTCGAAAGGAAGGCGTGGGGCACAACAGTCCTTTCTCCATCTCCAGCTGCCCCGTTTGCTGGCAAAGCCACCCTGGAAAACCTGAGTCTGGACCACGAACACGGTCCCTGGTCATGCTGAACCTCATCCCCAACCAGGGCATCAGCTCCGTGCCCTCTGTTCTGCGAGTCTTTCCTCTGGAATTAATATAAACATCCCTTGGAAGTTTTCATTAAAGTCCCATTTAATACGGTGCAACGGGAGGCTGGTGCGGGACGCTGCCGAAGGGCGCGGGCAGCGAACGCGACCTTTTAATGTGGTCCGGAGGTATGCACACTCTAATCTTATTAGGCTTAGGGGCTTGAAGTTTAGAAGTTTAATTCAAACCCACATTATTATGACTTACCCTCTATGCTCCCCTTGCGATGATTAATCTGCAAAAATAAAAAGTCCCTCCCCCCCGTAAATTTGCCGGACACAAAAGAAGCAATAAGACATTTTCTGGAATAATTTAAAGTGGGTTTGGAGGGAGACTTTGCTCGAGTGCTAGGGCTGATCAGAGGTGCCTGCGGGGACCGTGGCTTACGGCAACCTTTGAATTGAGGGAGTTACATTTTAATCCCATACTTGAATAACGTGACCAAAAGGCCTTTTCTGTTAAAAAATAAGAGAGCAACAAACACCAAAGCCACGTTGGAGCTGGTTAGGCAGTGGCCAGTGCGGTCCAGGGTGTCAGGGAGCCAACGGGAGCGGGACCCCGGCAGTGCGGGGCCCCGAGCTCCTGCGGCTCCCCGAGCTCCTGCGGCTCCCCGAGCTCGGCACCACCCCAGCACCCAGAGTAGAGCGCGTCGGGAAACCTGCACCCAGGAGAAAGCCCAGGCTGGACGCGCAGTCGCTGGCCACGGGAAGGAGCACGGCGGGTCCGAGGACGTCGCTTCAAGCCACCCAGATCGGAAAGCACTGGCCGGCTTCAAACCAGCCTGCCCCGCAGACGAAGCCGTGACACAGCCCTGAGTGTTGGGGAGGGATTAAAGATATGGGGGGAAAGGGTTTTGTGGAAGCAAGGGAACAGCGTCCGTCAAAATCAGCCGCGTGGCACCGGGGCACCCAGTGGGCGATGCCGCAGTCCTGGCACCCCAAAAAGTCACCGCCCCTGTCAGTGCTTTCAGGCAGCCCCCGGCCCCTCTCCCGGTGCCGCGCGCAGCTCAGGGCGCTGCTGCCGCATGCGTCACCCGGCACTGAAGCAGCTCCCGCTGCCCCTGCCTCGGCTGCCGCTGCCGGAGCCGCTGGGACTGAGGGGTGCTGAGCCATCCCAGTCCCGCAGCCCACGCCGTGCCACCGCTCCCCTCACCCTGGGGTGCGAACGTCCCTGCCCAAGACAGCAGACATGACACAGAGCATCGCGGGGGCTCCGGCTTGCACCTACGCACCATTTGGGAAAGAAGCTTTTCTCTCCCCAAACGTTAATATGCCGTGACTTTTCTGCTCAAGAAGCGCATTTGGGACGATCAGATCACAGATATGGAAACTGCAGGAGAAATGCCAGGTGATTGCTGAACACCACACTTCACTACCTGAAAACACCACTTCTGCATCTTCATCCAGCATTATTTATTTAGTGTCAGCTTCTTAAACACGCTCTGGAGGATGCTGAAGGTGTACAGCTCACAGGGCTGTTCTCCCTGACAGCTACCATCTCCTATATCAAGTATTAGGGATGCTTAAGTCACGCTAACTGGAAGAGGCACTCTGAATAAATGAATCCCAATGCCGCAGAGATGCCGCGTGTTTCTCCAAGCTGTGCAGCAGATCAGCCTGGGAAATGCGCTGCAAAAGCTGGTTTCTCCACGCACAGATCTAGCAAACTTTTCTGGGGGGAGAGAAGGGCTTGGTGCCAAAGAGGCTCGGGAGCCGGAGCAGCCGGTCGAGAAGAGGATTTATACACCCTGACTCTCCTCGCGGTGACAGACCGACGGCATCCTCATCGGGAGGAAAGCTGAGGTCAGCGGGAGCTGATGGCATCCCTGGGTACCACAGCCCCTCCCTCCTGCATCCCCACGGGCAGGGCTCCCCCCTCCCCTTGAAACCAGGATCCCCCCCCATCCCATACGGGGGGGGAGCCCTGCCTGCCCGGATGGGCTCATTGGGGTCCACCCCCTGGGACCCCAAACCCTTTAACATTTCTCCCCGGCGCGAGCAGCAGCTGCCAGAGCCGGCGGAGTATCGGGTGCAGCCCCCCTTGATGTGGGAGCCAGCGGGACGGGTGCCCGCGTATCTAGCGGCAGGATTTGGCCCCATATGTTTTTCCTCTGCTTTAATTTACATTCCAGGAACGGATCAAAAACCCAAATAAAAACGGCAAGGTGATGCCAGCTCCTACATCTGCATTTGGAAACCTTCAGCTGCGGCCGCTAATGTTGCCTAATCCCAGCCAGACAGCGCAGCTGAGAAACTCGGCAGCGACGGGGTGGGAGCCTGCCCACGGGCAGCGAGGTCCCACGGGGACCGCAGCCCTCTCCTGTGGGGAGACCACCGCGCTCCCCCCGCGGGAATCCCCCTCTCTCCGCTGCAGGCCACTGCACCCGGGTGCGAGGCACGCGGCTGCACCGCGCCGAGGGGAGACTCTCCAGGCGTGCGCCCGCTTTGGCCTCGATTTTAATTGCTCGCGATGAAATGATGGCACCGGGTCCCACCGCGGGCCAGCGCCTTCCAAAACACCCCATTAGCAGTCGGGCAGCCCCGAGAACGCTGTTTTTCCAGCGAGTTCACCGAGAGGCCGTGTGTCCCCCCCCACGTCCCCCGGTTTTTGGAAGCGCTTCGATGTCAGCCAACGTGTTCTGCTTTGATCAACAAAACTGCACAGGCACCGGGGCTGATGCTAATAGAAAACAAATTGAACCAGGCTGGAAATGTTTAAAAAGAAACACACAGCGCGCAGGAGCCAAAAAGCACAGCCCGGTGTGTCCCGCGCTACACGAAGCAGCGTTTCACCCCAGACCTCAGGACATCAAACACCAGCGGGGCCGCCGAAAGCCCCCCCGCCCTCCCACGCCTGCCGCAGCGCGGGCCGGGGACTGGTGTTTATTTTTGTGGCCGTCGCTTTTGCCCTGCCAGCCTCTCTCTTCCTTCAAACACACCCTTAAAACGTGGCTGACGCGGAGCTGCTCGGGGATGCAGCTCTGCAAAGCCTCTGCGCGGCTCCCCGGGGACACGGGTAGCGGGCGGGGGTCTGGGGGACCGGGCGGGGACGCCTTTGGGGGTGCTGCAAGCACTCCAGGCTCCCGACACAGCTCCTACACCTGGGATGCAGGAGGAGCAACCCGGCCGTGGTCCCTTCCCAGCACGGGCACCAGAAAGCAGCTTCCCGGCCGCCGGAGCACAGGGAGGGTCCGGCAGCCGCCGCTGCCGGAGCTGGCAGGGGAGCGGGGTGGCGGGGAGCCCGGTGCCCCATGACACGGGGCTGGGGACCTGCCGCTGCTGGTGAGCCGCTCCCCTGGGACCCCAAGGGGAAGGGTCTTCCTCCTGCACTGGTCTTCCCGTGACGCTGGCACCGGGCTCTCCCTGCGGCCAAACCCGGCTTTACCCTCGGCCGCGGCCGCAGCCCACGAGGCGTGCACGCAGGCTCCGCGAGAGGCCAGGCACGAGCCCAGCAAACCTCTAAAATTAAGCACAATAAAGCATTTGGCCGTGTTGCAACTTAAGGGGGTAGTTCCAGAGGGACTTGGCCCCCAGCAGCTCTAACGACGTCCTGACAAACCCCATGGAAAACCGCACGAGCCCCAGACCCGTGCGGATCTCCCCGAGTGGTTTTGAGCTTTAATGGGAAGGGCTTTGATTTACGGTCCCAACGGCCGCTGCAACAACGGAGCCGTTCTCCAAATGGCGAGGGGCCAGCGGGACGGGCCGTTCACGAGCTGCAACCCGGCGTTTTTAAAAAGAAAACAAAAAAATAATGAAGCCTAATGAACAGGAGGACGTCTAACGGGATTAATGATCCGCCAGAGATCGGCGTTATTCCCAGGCGCGGGCTCAGCCTGAGCGGAGGTGCAGAAAGCGGGGAGCGGCAGGACGGGGAGTTTGGGGGTGTGGGGGGTGTCTGTCCCCGCTCCCCCTCTCCTATGGCCCAGGGTGGAAATTTGGGGGCACGGCACTCGACACGCCTCGCCTGCAGAAAGCGGACAACCCCTGCTTTCAGCGTGGGTAACGGCCCCGGTGAGCGGCGGCGCAGGGGCTTGGACGTGCCGGGGCTGCTCCGCGGACCCGAGCGTACGTGCCAGTGCCGTCGCGCCGCATATACAGCGTGGTGCTATAGGGAAGCTCTATAGACTCACCCCCCGGTATACGCCCTAGCACTGTCATGTCTGGCCGCCAAACCCTATGGAGAGTCGTAACTGGCCAAAACCTATCTTCCATTGCAAATTCCTCTGAGTCACAGAAAGATTCAGATTTATCGTTATTTACTTATTTACTCGGAAATTTGACGCCGGCTGTCTCCCACTCTGCCTGTTCTTCCCGCACCTGCCGGCATTGTGCCTGATCTGCCAGGTCCCTGTCGGGATTGCCGGACTGCCCCGTAACGTTTCAACGTCATGCCAAAGCCACTTTCATTTCTATTTATTTGCTCTGTCCCACCCCATTTTCGGGTGCGTGGCAGGAACGCGTCTCTCAGAGACGAGCAAACACAGTGCGGGGAGCCGCTCCCCGGCTCTGACCCAGCCCGTCGCGCTGCCGGGGCTGGTCCCTGCCCAACCGTCACATAAAGAAGAGGGAGCACCCGAAAACCAGACCCGTTCCAGGGGTTTACAAACCGGGCAGCTGCAGGGACTGCTCATGCCTTCCCTCCTCCAGTCCATCGCTCCTTGCCCGGCTGTGGAACCGAGGAGATTAGAAAGATGTCGAGTAACCCAACGTTTAACTCCAGCAGATCCCTGGACACCGCACCAGGGAAATTTAAGAGACGTACAGGCTCACAGAATCACCGAATCATTAAGGTTGGAAAAGACCTTTAAGATCATCAAGTCTGCTCCCGGGGCACCGCAGGAAGACCGTCCCATCAGCGGGACACGGGAGACGGTGCGAGGGCTGCCAGGCTCCACACAAAGCGGCAGACGGGTGCTCTGTTTTTATTATTCTAAATACTGGGCTTGAAAACACTCAGGAACCAAGTGGGGCTCTTGAGTTGACACTCACCAACTCATTTGGGAAGCGCACCCTCTAGACCAGACAAGGAAAAAGTTTACAGTTTCCAATAGCTTAACCCTAATCCCCGACAGAAAATCAGATTTGGGATGTAATTTGCATAGCGTGTCTCATGATTTCATTTAATCTGCCCAATCCTCTTACGCAGCAGAACAGCATAAGTTATCACAGACAACGGGGCTGCTTAGAAACTGCAAATCCACCCGTCCAGCAAGCCCTGAACTCTGTGGTTAATCCCGCTCCTGCCAGCGCGCATCACGGCGGAGGATGGAGAGGACGCGAGAAGCCCAGCCCCGCTCCGGCTGCGCCGGGGCAACCTCCAACCTCCCAGAGCTGGAGCGAAATTTTAGGGCTTTGAGTCACTTCTGTGCTTTCAGGCGATTTGCCTGTCCTCAGATCTTATTAGGAGCATAAATACCATCCTGACTGACACACTAAAAATAGGCGTTAGCTACGCCTGCCTTCCAGAACTGACTTAACCCAAAATTCCCTCCTAGCGGGAAAGCCACGCAGGGCTCTGCTGCCTCTCGGCTTTCTCGGTTAATAGAGCATCTACCAAAGCCTTTAGGCTTCAGCTTTAATTTGTCCATATAATTACAGAGAAAATGTATTCTTTATAGCGATCGGATTCCAAATCGATCCAGCAATCAGAGCCACGGCCTAATTTCAATTAACTCTTCATCATCAGTCCCGCTCCCTCGCGCTCCGCTCGCATACCAACCCCCCCCAACAAAATACTTTTTAAATGATTTGTTGTGATCGAATAACTCCCCCAAATACCACAAAGTATTAAAATCCCTACTTCAATATCCTTTATCCTTTAAGGTTCTTTATAATTCAATAAACAGGATTTCAAATCCTCCCCAAACCGGGGTGGACTTGTTCTGCGCTGCCGTTCCAGGCCACTCTTCTAATGCATACTCTTATTAAGCTGTGCAAGCTTACAGCTCTTTAATCTTTTTGAACACATGTTGAGAAGAATAAAAGCAATTTTGTTTGGGAAACTGAAGGCCATGTTCAGCTGGAAATAAGCTTTTTCTATAATCCCACCTCTTGCTTTAGAGAGCTGGCTCCAGGGCGGTTACCCAGTAACCCCTGAAAGGCACCACCTCGCTCCATTCATTTTCTCTCTCTTTTTTTTTTTTAAATCGTGGGAGGGAGGAATTAAGGAAAAAACCCTAATTTTGGCTCCTTTTCCCCAAATTGGTACAATTTTATGATTTTTGCCCTCAAAATAATCTCAGATCTGGGCTTCCTTTGGCTCAGAGCTAATCTGGATGTAATTCCCCTGCCTCTGCCTCTGCCCTTGGCAACACACAAGCACAGATTAGAGGGTTATATAAATGTAATTTTCTAATTAATCATTTCAGGGCCAGCCGCTGCATTTTTCTGTACACCAACAAACGCACATAGAGTTCAGCTGTGAGCAAGGGGAGGCTTTATGTAACAGAAAGGTTTCTGCTCTGCCTCTGGAAAATAAACTGCCCCTTCACGTCGACCTCAGCCAAACTCCCCAAGGTGCTGCCGGAGCCACCAACCGCTGCCAAAACATCCCCAACCTGCACCCCGAAGCCTTGCCGGGGCCAGGCAGGACCCCCCGAATCGCCGGGGTTCGAGCCGCGCCGCGCCGGGGCTTTCCCAGCGATTCCGTCCCGCCGGGGAGTTACGCTTCATCCTGCCCGAAACACTTGGTGGGAACCTGAAAGAAAGAGGATTTTGTTTTCCTTCTAAGTATCTCATGGAAAAAAACACATGCACGGCCTCTTTAAAAATAAACTGAAGTGTTCATTAGTTGGCCTATTTTTTCAGGTGTATTCTAATAGCACTAATTAACTCTAAGGTAGATTTTAGCACTTCAGCCTCCCTTTCTGCCTTCAAATGCCAAAACAAATCTTGCCATAATTACCAGCAATCCTTTTCATTACCGGCTGCCTAATTATCCTATTAATAGCACATCCTAAGAGACTATATTTGCTTGGCAGGCAAATATTTGTTTTTAAATTAGCAAACACAAAGACAAACTGCTCTGTTTGCTGAAGGATTTTGAAATGCAAAATGGTTTATATTCATGGAAAAAAAATTAATCCAAGTAAAACCAAATGCTTAATCCATTTGAAGCATTTGAATCTTTTCAGTGTGTTCAACAAGGGGGACGATAACTGTGCCAGAAGAGGTATCTGGGAATACCTTTATAATAACATGTCTGTGTCGTTACAACGGCCTGTGTTAGTTTTCTCACTCAGGGAAGGACGCGATGCCCAGCAAAAAACTGGGAAAACGAACCCTCGCAGCGAACTGTGCCACTCGGAAGCCATCGCACTTCAGCAAACAAAAAAAAGATGATTTTCACCATCTTCCTTCCTTTTTGAATTTAAAACCCAAATTGAAACTTCTTTTAAGTAACACCTGCGGAGCACGGCTAGTGAGACCCTTTGGGGCTCGCGAGCGATTTCTGTGCAGGTACTCTGCCGTGCTGCGCCACTGCAGGCGCAGCGGGGCCGCTGCTCGCCCTGCTGTGGGATGCTGTCGCTCCGCGGGTCGGACTGCAGCAAGGGAAGAAGCTGCCCGTGGCTACAGGAGCTCGCGCTCCTCTCAGGGCTCTACAGCGCAATACTGCCTGGCACAGATGGCTCCAGTGCTGGGAGGATGCTGTGGTGGATGAGGATGCTGTCATCGATGTGGATGCTGTCATGGATGAAGATGCTGTCACAGATGAGGATGCTGTCATGGCAGGAGGATGCTGTCATCGATGTGGATGCTGTCATCGATGTGGATGCTGTCACAGATGAGGATGCTGTCGTGGCAGGAGGATGCTGTCGTGGCAGGAGGATGCTGTCACAGATGAGGATGCTGTCACGGCAGGAGGATGCTGTCATGGATGAGGATGCTGTCATGGCAGGAGGATGCTGTCACAGATGAGAATGCTGTTGTGACAGGAGGATGCTGTCATGGCAGGAGGATGCTGTCACAGATGAGGATGCTGTCATGGCAGGAGGATGCTGTCGTGGCAGGAGGATGCTGTCATGGCAGGAGGATGCTGTGGCCACCGGGAAGGCACACAGCTCTGCGCACCGCTTGTCCCGTTGGGCCGGGGGGGTAATGCTGTAACGTTTTGCTTTTAATAGGGTGCAGAAGAGCTCCCTTTCGGTGTGCGAAACTTCAGAGTGATTAGCCAGACAAGTTAATTATTCATCCTATGGCTAAGAGCAGGGGTGATAAAGGACTGCAGCAACATGTCCCTTGGGAGCGGAGGGCAGCAGGCGGCACCGGGCACTGCTGGGGCTCCCAGGGGGATGGTGGCTCAAAGCCGCTGCAAAACCTCCATCGCTGGGAGGTGGAGGGTGCCAGGATACCCCTCCGCTCCTGTGGGAAGGGGTGGCAGAGTCCGCGCAGGAAGCTCCGTCTCCGGGTTTCAAACCAAACAAGGATCAACAGATTTATCCGCAGCAGAGGAACTCCGCCGACATGCTTGCAGTCTATGTCAGAGCAGCTGAATTATTTATGGATCTAGAGGGTTTTTTTCCCCATAGGCTTGCAGAGCATCTACCTTCAGAGGCACAATGACAGGCAGCTCTCTTCAGAAAACCAACACCTCCTTTCTTTCTTTTTTTTTTTATAAAACCCCAACTACTTCTTCCCTGGGTTATAAAAAGAGAAATACAACGTCATCTTGCAAACCACCGAGATGAAGGAGATAAATGGGCAGCGCTTTGCAGCTGTGCGTGACCGCAAGCTCAGCAGGTACAGCCAAGCTCCCAGGCTGAAGGGGGGATGACCCACGTTTGGGGTGCACGTGCAACACGGGCTTGTGCCCGTCCCCGAGCCCTGGCTCGTTGCCTGTCCCCGTTCGGCTCCCATCACCTCCGCTGCTCTCGCCCTTTCTCTGCAGCCCGAGGCGGGAGGAGAGTTAAACGTGCGGCTCTTCCTTCCAATTTATGGTCAACCTCCCACGCTGGAGCCTGGGAGATCTCGGTCCTGCTGGAGTGGGATATTGTGTCTGTCTGGATCTGCTCCCGGTGCCTGCCCCCAGCTTGGTCCCCCCGCCACTGCCACCACCACCACCACCATCACCGTCACCACCACCATCAGCGCCACCACCACCATCACTGCTACCACCACCACCATTACGACCACCGCCACCACTGCCACCGCCACCACTGCCACCGCCACCATCACCGCCACCACCGCCACCGCTACCACCACCATCACCGCCACCACTGCCACCACCGTGGCCCTGCCTGCAGCAGACAGCTCTGCCAAGGAGCTTAGGGGAGTTTGTTTGGGATTAGAGGATGCAGGGATAGGGCCATTCTGCTGCTCCGCCGCCGCAGGGACCCCAGCGCTGTGTAACCAAATCCCCTCCGCCTGGCCTCTTCCCCAGCCAGTCGGCAAAACCCAGCAGCCAGGGCGGGCTGAGGGTGCAGGGCGAGGGACACCACGCTGCGAGGGAAAATGAGTCAGTTCCTGGGAAATAAAAGGTTAATCAGCCTGCGCAGAGCATTGCCCAGGGTTTACTTGAATGACTCAAGTCTAAAATACGGCAGCGGCCACAACGAGCATACAAAGGGGCTTTGCAATCCATTATGCTGCATCGGAGACCTGGCTGAGACCACACATGTGAGAGCAGCAGTAAATAACGCATCGCCGCCGCGGCCAGCCTCCCTCCTTCTCCCTTCCCTTTTACCCTGTCAGCCTTCTCGTCAGATCCCGGTGCCAGGCTGCCCGTTTGAACAACCACCGCAGGATAACAAATATCAAACCCCTCCTCTTGCAAAAAAAAAAAAGGCAGGAGACCGCGGCTGCTGCGGAACGCAGGGTCCCGCCCTGCTCCTCCGGGAAGAGAAGGGCTGGTGGGTGAAGCTGTCCCCACACACCAGCAACCCACGGGGCTCACACACACCCCAGTGGTGTTTTATAGCCCCTGGCTTTCTCAGGCCATGGCTCAGGTTGGTGGGGTGCAGAGGGGACAGGGATGTACCTCCGCTCTGAAAGGCAACCGCCACCATCCCATGTCTTGGCTGACTCCAGCGGCCGGACCTCCAGGATAGCCCCCGTCCCGGGAGAACGCGCCAGCGGTGCCCCACACCGCGAGCTTCGCTGGAAAAGTGAAAACTGCTGCTGGCGGCGGTTCCCAAAACAGCCGATGGTACCTGATCCGCACCCGCACGCGATGAACATGCAGTCGGCACCCAGCAGCCGTGCGCGGAGGCTGCTGGTGGCGGGTCCGTGACACCCCCCGGGGACCACACTCCTCCTCCCGCCCGCGGCCGGCAGGACGAAGCAAAGAGCCGCGCCCGCAGCCCCCGCGGCAGCAGACAGGCCGTGCGTCGCGGGCAGAGGTTTGTCCGGGCCGCCACCGCCTGCCGATTACAGCGCGGGCGAGGACGGGGTGCGGGAAGGGGCGAGTCTCCGAGCTCAGCATCCTGGGAGGGAAGGAGAGCCACCGCTTCTGCCGCAGAAGGACGCGGTGGCTCGGGACCTCCTCCGTCTGTCGGACACACGCCGGCGTGGGACTCGGCAGGACTCCGTCCCGGCCAGGTTCGGAGGTTTTTAGGAGCAGCTTAGCAGCCTCCCGTGGTGTGCCGGGTCCAGAAGCTCACCCCAAGTTCATCCCCGAGGCTCCCCGGAGGCTCTGAGCGTCCCCGGGCAAACGCCCAGCCCCGGGGGCCCGTGCCCACCCGTCCGCTGTGACTCTCCCCAGCAGAAGGCCCTTCTCGGGCCTGTCTCCTCCGATGGCCCAAGGAAGCACAGAGGGTCTCTGGCAGCACGGCCTCGGCAGGCAGCGCTGGCACCTGCTGTCCCCGAGCTCCCCCGAAGCGGCGCAAGTCGGAGTCCAACGCCCGCCGCTGCCGCCGCGAGGCCGCGCCGGGTGGGGTGGGGTGGGGTGGCAGCTGGGTGACGCCCCGAGGGGCGCAGGGGGCCGGTCCCCGCGGATCCAGGCTCCAGGTCGCTTCACCCAGCGGCAAAGCGACACACCGGAGGATCGGCCAACGCCGCACAACCGCACAGACGGGTGCAGCAGCACCAAGAAGTGCACCCAGACACCATGATAATGAAAACTCCTTTGCAGGGCAAATAGAGCTGTTTTGGGGGGTTCCATCGCCCCCCTCGTAGCCCGGCGCGTTACTGGGAGCAGAGTGCCAGCCGTTTTATCAGGCCCCCAAAATTCATAACGGCTGTAGGAGAAACCAAACCCCTTTGAAGCGGAGATTTCCCCCCTCTCCTGAGCGGTTTCTCATTTTCCCTGTGGACCCCAGAGGGTCAGCAGAGGGTTTCATGCAGCCTCCAGAGAGGCCAGGGGGTCACCAGGGAGGAAGGCTCTCCTCTGCCTCCCCGGGCGGCTGGAGGGGCCCTTTCCCAGTGCTCTGGGGCTTTTGCAGGGGACCCCATCCGCCGTTCCCACCTCTGCTCCGGGGAGCCGTGTGGGATGAGTGCCTGCCCGCAGCCTTCCCGGGCTGGCAGGAATTCAGGGCTGCCGGGGACATCCTCGGTCAATGATGATTCCCTTTCTCATGTCCTTTTAGGTCAAAATTGCAACTATTTCACGTTAATGGTTTCGGTGATAAGAGAGCAATGCTTCCAGCCGCTCCAGCTCTGACCGGCCTCGTCGTGCATGTCTTGATCTGCTGCGCCGGCGGTGCTGCGGCCAGGCCAGCTAACGCGAGGGCTGAGAAAGAATTACGCCCAGCAGTCGTACAAACGCCGGCTTTCCGGGATGGGGGAAAGGCGCTCCCCCCGTCAGGGGTATGAGGGAGGCACGTGTGGGACAGGCACCCCAGTCTGCGTGGGGAACTGGCCCCAGCAGGGGTGCGGACAGTGATGGAGGTGCTGCTGGAGGAGCTGGGATGCTGGCCAACGGGCACGCCAGGGTGCTGGCCAACTGGCACACTAGGGTGCTGGCCAATGGGCATGCTGGGGTGCTGGCCGTTAGGCATGCCGGGGTGCTGGCCGACTGGCACACTGGGGTGCTAGCCGACGGGCATGCCGGGGTGCTGGCCAATGGGCACGCCAGGGTGCTGGCCAACTGGCATGCTGGGGTGCTAGCCGACGGGCATGCCGGGGTGCTGGCCGACAAGGCACTCCGGGGTGCTGGCCAACAGGCACGCTGGGGTACTAGCCGACGGGCATGCCGGGGTGCTGGCCAACGGGCATGCCAGGGTGCTGGCTGATGGGCACGCCAGGGTGCTGGCCAACAGGCACGCTGGGGTGCTGGCCGACAGGCACGTCGGGGTGCTGGCCGACGGGCACGCTAGGGTGCTGGCCGATGGGCACACCAGGGTGCTGGCCAATAGGCACGCCGGGGTGCTGACCAACGGGCACACCAGGGTGCTGGCCGATGGGCACGCCGGGGTGCTGGCCAACGGGCATGCTGGGGTGCTGGCTGATGGGCATGCTGGGGTGCTGGCCAACGGGCATGCTGGGGCAGAGGGGCTGGTCCCTGCCAAGCACAGTACGGCAGTGGGAGGCTTCCTGCAAGCCTTGGGGGTCCCCAGCACCCGTCGTGGGTGGGAGGTGTGTGTGTGGGCACCTGGGGGAAAGCAGTCCTGGTGCTGGGATGTTCCTCCAAGAAACCCCGGTCTTGGCAGAGGCTGGTGCAGCTGGAGCCCCCGGTCAGCACATGCCCTCGAGCCCCCCAGCCCCTGGACACCCGCGGCTGGGAAAACAGGGGAGAAACTCTGGCTAGAGCCTCTCCAGCAGCAGGAAAAAGGGAGAAGCCAGAGGCAGAGCGCCTCGTGCACCGGCAGCAGGAAAACACCCCCAGCTCCCACAGCTCGCCGAGGTTTGTTTTCACCTCGCGCGGGGCGGGATGGCACGCAGATGGCGTGCCGAGGGACGGCGCCCGCCCCGGGGTCCGGCTCGGTTCTGGGTTTGACGAGCTGCGCGCGTGTGAAACCCGAACATCTGCAGCGCCATGTGGCGCGTGCAGCGGGCCAGGCGCAGCAGCCCCCCGCGCCCACCAACCCGCAGCTAAACACCATCAATTATTCATGACCGAGTTATTTGTGGTGCAAAGGGTCCATCAGCGACTTTGATTAAAAATCCAATGAGTAATGAATATGCAAAAGCAAGTGACTGCTTGGAGGAACAGATTTGTCAAATTGTCCATACTTCATCCAGATAAAGAAAAATCTCAAGAGGTCCCGAAATTGAAAAACTTACCATCAAATCACAGTGTTATCTTAATGATTAAATCCCCTCTGCCACACAGACACTTCGCATGAATCTGAATAGGAAAATATTTGTATCTTAAATTCGAAGTAAGGGCAGCGAGAAGAGTGGCACGCACACAAGAGGAAATGTGATTTTAATTCACATTGTGACTCCACAGCCATTTAATTATTTTAATTAGGCTTAATTAGTGGTAAATTTACAATGATATGCTTGATACCTGGCATTAAATCTTTCATGCATAAATGTTTTGTTAAAATGAGAAAATAGGCACGTGGCATTTTGCCAGCAATTAGTGCTGAATGCTCTAATGAAAGATTACTGCTCTGCCGTGATTCATGATGACAGGCAGAGCCGGGGAGCTGTTTGTGTTTCAGCCGGCAGACAATAACCCCGTCCCCGTCACCTGCAGCCCCGCCGCCGCGGTGGCTTCGGGCCGGAGGCGGGGGCATCGCTGCTCCCCTGCCCCCCCGTGCGGCCCCTCCGCGGCAGGGGACCGCTGCTGCCCCCGCAGGTGGCCCGGGGAGGGGAGCGGGTGGCCATCAGCCGGCCGGTCCCCACCCCAAGGCAGGTTGTGGGGTCACCCAGAGCATCCCCCTCCTGCCCAGGGGTGAAGGTGTCCCGTGCCGGTCGGCTGCCTCTGCAGGCTGGTCCCTCCCCACCTCCCTCCGCAGGAGAATCCAGCTCCATCCCGAAGTCCCAGTTGTCCCCCTCTCCCTGCCTCTCCTGGGGTGTCCTGACACCTCCTTTTGTGCACCCCACGTTCCTCATGCCTGGATCCTCTCCCACATCTCAGATGCAGCCGGCAGCACGTGACCGTGCTTCAGGTCTCCTCGCCTTCCCTTTTTACTCCATTTTCTTCAGCCCCTTCTTTCCTGCCAAGCTCCGGCCACCGGAATCCTCATGCACTTTTAAAAATCCTTTTGGAAAGCTGGAGGACAGGTGATCTATTAGAGATACCTGTCATGTTTGGAGCACAGCTCTTGGCTCACCGCTGATCCCTCATGCCAAGAAGGACGTTGAGGTGCTGGAGCGTGTCCAGAGATGGGCGACGGAGCTGGGGAGGGGTCTGGAGCACAAGTCTGATGGGGAGCGGCTGAGGGAACTGGGGGTGTTCAGTCTGGAGAAGAGGAGGCTGAGGGCAGCCCTCATCGCTCTCTGCAACTGCCTGAAAGGGGGTTGTGGTGGGGTGGGGGTTGGTCTCTTCTCCCCAGTAACCGGCGACAGGACGAGAGGAAACGACCTCAAGTTGCACCAGGGGAGGTTTAGGCTGGATATTAGGAAAAATGTCTTTACTGAGAGAGTGGTCAAGCATTGGCACAGGCTGCCCAGGGAGGTGGTGGAGTCACCATCACTGAAGTGTTCAAAAAATGTGTGGACGTGGCACCTGGGGACATGGTGCATTGGGCATGGGGGTGTTGGGTTGATGGTTGGACTTGATGATCTTAAAGGTCTTTTCTGACCTTAATGATTCTGTGATTCTCTGGTCCCAGGCTGGATGGACCAACTCCACCACCACACAAGAGGAGACGCAGCATCTCCATCAGCCCAGCATGAAACACGGGTTTATTCCTTACCCTTCCCAGGAGGAGCTGGTGGAGAAGTGGGCGGGCGGGAGGCTTGGGGGGCTGAGCCACCATGGGGTGGCTTCCAGGGCTGCTCTGCGGTACTGGTGTTGCCGCCTCTCAGCCATCTCACACACCATGGGATTCGGAAAGGCTGCGGGAACACACGGGGAGGACACCCTGCTCCCACCGGGTAATTGCAGGGTTTGGAAAGGGATTGTAAAACCAGACTCACCTCTGGCTGTTACGGAGCACGGGACCTGGGCCAGCTTGATGCAAGGATGATTCCCACGTGCCACTCACCCGGGCTGCCTCACGCCAGCTGCCCCGGAGCCCGGAGGTGCCGAAATGCCTGTGCCGCCTCCTCCTCCCCTTCTGAAAGAAACCCAAACCCGCCACATTCCCTGCTTGCAAATGCAACAGAACAGTTTGGGTCGTGGCAAGCTACTGCCCAAATCCAAACATATCTGCTGTGGAGTAACAGAAATGATTAAAGGACTGATAAAAATTCCTCGGCTTTGGCTCTAATTGGAAGCAGCGCTAACAAGAGGCTGTGTGGGGTGCCCGAGGCGCGCGGGGTGCCCGCTCCCCGCAGCCTGGGCGCAGGTGGGCAGGGGGTCCCAGCTAGGAGCACCCCGCAAACGCAGGGGGGGTGCGCCGTATTTTCCTGAGCAAGCCTCAGGTTTGCATTGTAAATGTGCCCCTCGGTGCGTGCGGTGGCTGGGATGCAAAGCGAGCCGCTGACCCCGAGCAAGGGCCCCGCAGAGGAAGAAACCCAGGGAGCCACGGGGGAAGGTGGCAGAGAGCTGGGGACGGCACGGGGACCCCCCACATGGCTGCGGACCCGGGGTGGTTCCCCGCGTGCTGCCGACTCTGCCTGCACGCTGCCTGTGCAGCCTGCCCGGCGCACGCCCTGCCGGCCCCTCGACACAGACGTGGGCAGCAGGTTTTGGTGCAAGAGCCCGGCACGGTCTGCTGATGGTCCCCGAGCCCGCGTCCGGGCACGTGAGGCTAACCTGACCTGAACAGTGGGACAGCAAGACCTCCGCGGGCAAGCGATGTGCAGCCGACGGATGCGCACGCCCTTCGGCTCATGGAGCGATGGGAAATCATTCCACTAATCTTGGCCTTAAAAGTCATAAGTTGAAAATTGCAAAAAATCCTCTGCCTGTAGCAGAGGAAGCTTGGGGTGCCGGACGCTGGACGGGAAGGCTGCTGGGCTTACCGGGCGTGGGGAAAGCTGGTTTGGTTGGGTTAGCACGAGGAGAAACGGAGGAAGCAACGAGGCTCTGGAGACCTTGGAAAGCTCTTGGCAGCCAACACGCGTGAGTTATTGGAAATATATGCAGAATGAACGTTTGTTTTGCAGCTGGTGGCACACCATTTCCTCATTGCTCCGCAAACATAACACAACCGCCGCCGTCACGGAGCAAATGAGGTGGTCAGGCTCTTTGGGAGAAGAGTCTGATTTGCATCTTTCCCTTAGATTAGGGTCTCCTGAGTTTCTAAAGCTCCTCTGTGCAGGGAAGGGCAGCTGGGGAGCCACGAGGCTGCTCAGAGCCTCCAGGGCTGGGCGAGGAGAAGGGGCGAGTGGGGAAACGAATGCTCTATACAGAACCCGGCGCACAGAGAGGTCCAAGATACGGGCGCCCAACGTTTCAATTACAAACCTGCTAAAAATCACAGCAAGATGAATTCCAGCATTTTCTAACTACAGTTAAGTGCGCCGGGAGGATATTAACTATCTCCCCAGCCCTATTGATCTTCCTGTCTCCCGCTACTACTGGAAACAATTAGAGGTCAATAAGCAACATGAGATGAAATTCACAGCTGCCAGATAAACCATTTGGAAATATTTCCTTGCCCTTTTACATCAGTGGTTCTGTCAATACCGCAATCAAATATTTTTTATGGAAAAGAAAGTATCTTAGAAAATATATCTGTCCTGTCCCATAGAGTGGGAGCACAGCGTGTAAATACACAGCCAACGGCTGGCTGCTAGCAGCCCTCAAAGCAAAATCCAGCATACAAATAGCAGTAAGACTTTCTGTTTTAACAGCACCATCCGTCCGGGAGCCGCACTAATGCATTTACCCTCTCGGTGACCCTGCGAGAAGAAATAAGAAATCTTCCTCCTGAAGCAGCCAAGGAGGAAATCAGGGCATGAAAAGGTTGTGGGTGCCGTTTGCAAACAGCACACGTGCACTGACCCCACTGCCCGCGGATGAGGATGTGGAAACGGCTGCGCAACTTCGCTGCAGAGCCCCTGGCTGGGGGCAAGCCGCCCCGCGGCCCCCCTCGGACGCACGTGTTGGACCCCGCACCGGACCCCGTGTGGGACGCACGTTGCTGGACCCATGTGTTGGATGCATGCGTTGGGTACATGCATTGGATGCACACGTTCGATGCGTGTGCCGGACTTCACGGTGGGTGCACGTGTTGGGTGCATGCACTGCATACATGTCTTGGACACGCATGGGGTGCCCACAGCCGTGCCGGGACTCCAGGGCGCTCGAGCATGCTCTGTGACTGGCCCGTGGCCCCGCAGAGGTGCCTGGTTGGGCGCAGGACCAGACAGAGCACGGCCACATCGCCATGGGGCATTCCTGGGGTCCTGCTGCTGCAGCGGTCACGTCCCTGCCTGCCGCCTCGGCTCCTGCAGCCGGTAACACAGGCACCATCATGGTGCTGGGGTGAAGGGTGACAGAATAACCACAGCGGACCTGGCAAAATCGCGGCAGCCAAGGTAAGCGCAGAGACCTCCCAGGAGCAGAGGCACCCCCGCGCCAGCCCTCAGCACGAACACCGGGGACTCGGGACGACGCACTGGAATCCAGTTTGGCTCCTGGCAAGAGATACCCAACCTGAAGAGATGCACAGTTCTTGCGTTAAAAAAAAGCCATAAAGCCTACGCATACATGACAGATTTACTAAAGCAGCAATTCACTGCAGTGCTATCAAGCAAGTGTACACACAGCTCAATTTTGTAAGGAATCATTCATGGTACATTTAGTAAGGCTCCAGGATGAATGGGCTGAAGCATTCTTTTGCTATTTATCTCCTATTTTCCTTGCTTGTTAACTCCTCCTCCCTGAACTCAGCTGTCACCACATTCCCTGATCCACCGAGCAGCCGTGGCGGGATGGGGAGAGCCGTGCCGACGGCCGCCCCGCGCCGCTGCCGAGCCGCGGGATGGCGGAGGGTGCTGCCGCCGGGGCCGGCAGGGCTGGGGGCAGGCAGCCCCACGCTGCCCACGCAGCCGGCAGGACCACCTGCAGTCACACACCGCTCCGCCTGCAAGCCGAGCCGCCACGTCACCCCAGAGGGGTGTCCCGGCGAGCCCTGCTCCCCTCCCGCACCTCCATCTGCATCCTTGGAGCCATCCGGGAGCCACCCCTGACCTCCCACCCCACCGCTTCTCCTTCCCGAGGGCTTGGGTGGCTGGTTCCTGTGGGTGCCAGCTGGCGGCACACCACCTCCTGCTGCCGTTTCTCCAAGGCTCAGGAATGGCTAATGGCCCATTTCCCTGCAAAGGCTCGAGCAAAACCTCCAAACACCAACTCCAGGAGCCGCCTCCTTTGAAGCAGCCGCCCCACCAGCCTTTTTGCTGCCATGTTCCCTTCCGCAGATCACCAAAACCCCCTCCGGACGCCATCCCCCTCTCCCTGCCGCCATCCCTGTGCTCCTGCCCGGCCACCCAGCCACCGGCTGCGGGGGCTGCGGGTGCTCTGACGCTCGCCATCCCTCCTGGCCTGAACGGCTGGGACGTGCCGTGCTTGTGGGATACCCTGCAGGTAAGCAGCCCTCCAGAGTAATAAATTAAAAGGAAAGCTCTTCCTAAACCAGTCTTTCTCCCCTAAGGCTGGGTTTAGCTATTCCCTAGGTCCAGCTGCATCCTCCCCATCATATGAGCTGGGAAAGACAGAGCCTGGTGCTGGCCCATCCCATGGCACGCTGCCGAAGCAGCCAGCGAGCCGGCGGCGCTGGCTCCTGCAGTCTGAGCACATCTCCACAGACGCAGACCCGGCGCAGAGGCGGTCGCTCGTGAAAGGCTTTCTGTCCCCACGCGACCCCTGCGCGTCTCCGGAGGGCTCGGCTGCATCGATGCCTTCATCCTCCCGATACCTTAATTTCGACAGCGAGGGAGACATGCATCTGTGCGCACGTGCCACCGGGAACCATTTCGTCAACAGCACTTTAACATCCAAGTGACTCTCATTGCAGCTGGTACTAGGAGCGCTGGGAACTGCAATAAAAATAGTTTTATAAAATAAATTACCTAGCATTTGCATATACTGTGCATAAAAGCACACACTTGGATGCTGACACTGAAGACTCCCTGGGCCTGGGTCTGGTAGCAACAAGGAGAATAGTAAACAGCGAAAAAGCCCACTCTCGCCCCATTATACCAGATGGCAAACAAGGGCTGGGGTGGAAAACTTAGCACTTCTTAATTAAAGACCACCTCAGCTCAGAGTCCAACCGGCTCTAGGTCAGCGAACAACACATCGTCTTCCTCTCAGAGGCGAGGGCACACCAGCTGCCCCGGGGAGGGAGGACCAGGAGCCCGTGAGCAGCCAAACCCTCCTGCAGCCCCCGTGCCCTGCAGCGCTGGCGGGCAGGACTCGGCAGCCAGCGTGTTCTGTGCTCGCTCCGCGCTCGCTCCGCGCTCGCTCTGCACGCTCTGCCGGTGGTCCCCCAGCCACAAACCCCAGGTCAGCACCTTACCCTGCCTGTATTATTCACCAGTTAACCCACAGGCATCAGCTATCCCCTCCGTTCCCTCTGTGCCCGCTGGCTGGGATTTTGTGGACACCACTACTGGGGTGCACTGGGGTGTACTGGGGCAACTGGGGTTCACCGGGACGTGCTGCACCCCAGTTAACACCGGAGGTGGAGCAGCACCACAGCTGCCCCAGCCCAGCGCCGCATGGACGTGCCAGCATCCTTCAGCATGACAAACCGCAGAAGAATCCTGTGAAGCGAGGGGCACCCGCTGCACCAAATGCCTTGGCCGTGGCTGCCCAGAAGGGCACACGGAGAGAGCTGTCTCGCACCCCTCCACGTGCCGCACCTCTTCTTCTCACCCCACATTTCTGTGCCCGACAAGAAGGTGTTCCCCGCCTCTGCTCCCAGCCCCGGGATGCCCAGATGCCATCTCAGAGCAACAGTCCTCAGGCTGCAAGACCACGAACTTATTTATTCTGAATATTAACAGTACAATACAAATGTATCGCCAAGACAAAGATCGCTCTTCCAGCAGGCAGGCAGAGAACACAGGCCACAGCACCAGGCAGATAATCAGCAGCTTTTTCCAGCCTGCAGGCTACCACGAGTATCTTGAAGACTGAGAAACAAATAAGGAATGATCTTAAGGTATAATCGCGGGACGTGGTATCCAAATCTGCCCATCTATGGCTTTAAGAGAGCTGGATACGGAAACCTCCCCCGAGACCCCTGCGACAGATCCTCAAGCAGCCGGTAGCTGCTGAGGGCTAGTGACTACACGCGGTTGAGGTGTTTGCGTGCGAGAGAACGCGTACGCGCTGGGCTCAGCAGGGGGAAAAAAAAAAGGCTCCAGGACTGATGTGCCTTTCAGCCTACCAGCCTCCTCAGGGGCCTTCCAGCAGACGAGACGGGGCAAACCCAGACCCACCACAGCCCCTTGTGCCCAGAAAACCCACGGTGCGCCCACTGAGACCCCCACCCAAAGCACAACCAAAACCCGCACCCCTCCTCAGCGCACCGACCCCCCGTACAGAGCACCTCAGGCTGGAGCAGCCAAACACCCGGCTGCCGCGGAAAAACCCCTCTTTGCTGCCCGGGAGGTGGGGTGCTCCACGGCACCCGCTCGGGACTGAAACCCTGGGTGCTCGCCCGCGCCGGGCGACCCCGACCAAACACCTCTGCAGTCCCGGCTCGGCACCCTCCAGCTATGGGCAGACCCCGCTGCCTTCAACAGCGTCACCACCAGGGTGGCTTAATTGAATTAATTTCATTTTCTTTGCACTGCAGGTCCTCCCTGCCCATCACAGCGATGCCCGGAGCCCGGGCAGGGTCCCTCCGTGCTGCTGTAATTAATAAATAGCAACAATCAGCAGTTACATCCAGGACTCGCAGCATCACGGCGCAATAAAAGCTAACGATAAGGGGCAGAGCCGGATATAGCGACTTGGCGAGGTCGGAAAAGCTTCCCAGCAGAACTCTTTGCCAAACAAGCACCAGGCATCCCCCAAAGCTCAGGGCTGCAGCATCCCCTGCCCCTGCCCAGACCGCAGAGCTCCAAGGGAAACAGCTCGTCTTCCAGGCCACTAATACAATTTTCTTTACTAAACTCCTGAGCAGTGATTCATAGGAGTGCTAACAGCCTGCAAGGCTCTCGTACATCATCTGCTTTTTTCATTATTAAAGGACCGCGTGGGTATTTTGGAGGGCTGGCTAGGGAAAAGGCACGGCACATGTGCTTCTACCCCCAGGCTTCGGGATGTTTAGAGCGGCTCGGCCAGACGAGATGAAAGCAAACACACAAACTATTCTTACCTGGACGCTTTGGAGTGCCGCTGGCACGGCGCACTCCAGTTGCCCTGTTGCTGTTCCTTTTGAAGAGACCCTTGGCAAAGAGAAAGGCGTGCCTTGGAATTGTCCAAAGCTTTCCTGGATTAAAATAGGAAGGAGAAAAGACAATTCAGTGACTGTTTATTATGGGGGACAGCAGCCCCCGGCAGGGCTGGGGACACTGGCACGCTGGCTCGGTCCCCATTTCCCAGAGCTAATGCTGGACCTAGCTTGGGAAAAACCCACATAAACCCATCCTGCAGCCTAACACCGAGATGTCCCAGAGGGCTGCAGCCCCTCAAGGTGCAGGAGCCCCAGTGGTTTGCGGTTCTGCTGGCAAAAAAAAATGAGGACTTTTTGGATACACACTCTCAAACCAAGGGTGGACATTTTTAAATGCCGAACCTCGTACCGACGGTGCACGAGCAGCATCCTGCAGGAGCCAAGACACCCTGCGTGGGAGACAGCAAGTACTTTGGTGGTCTGAGAGCAAATGTCACCGCTTCAGTGGGGAAGCACTTATTTGAACAACAGCAAAACCCTTATTTTACCAAATCTTTTCAATTTCGAAAATAAACTCGCAGCGAGGATTCACTGTTTGACTAAGGGAAAGCTCTGCAGATGGAGGAGATGGCCCTTCAGATACCGAGGAATTTACAAAGCAACCTGTTGAAGGCTGCACGTGCTCAGCGGAAGCAGGAGGAAGGGTAAATGCAGACCATGTGTGTCGCAGCGACGGGGGGCTCGGATGTCAGAGACTTCAAATTTGGACACTACAAGGAGCGAACGCCCTCTCCCCAGCCCCAGCCGCCCCGCTGTAAACACCGGGATGCTGCTTCGAGACCCGGGATGAGGGAGCTTTGCCGAATTCAAATGCCGTTTTGAACGCATCACCTTGGGAAGGGCGCACAGGAGCCCCTGGCCTCGTCGGGGGGAGCACCCCAGCCCCCCAGCCCTCCGGGGGGGACCTCCTTCCTCTGTAATTGCAGCCACATAATGTTTTTTTTAGGACGGGAACGCAGATGGTGCATGTCCCGCGGCCTCCTGGCACTGATGCCGTGAGTGCAAGCACGGGTCCGGGCACTGCCCGATGCCAGGATGCGCAAAGGCGTGTGCAGGATGCGGGAGCTTTCCCGGGCTGCCGGTCCCGCACGGGCACCATCCTGCGGGTGCTGAGCTGCCCGCGGTACCCCCGCACCCCTGCCTGTGCCAGCCGAGGGCTCCCAGCACCTCGCAGGAACAGCCCCTCTGGAAAGCTCGGGGTTAACGGCGTCCCATTCAAAGGGCTTTTTTCTTAAAACCAACATTATTTACAGCTCCTGCCTCCTCAAGGGCAAATCTGCGGCCACATCATTAAGCACAGACAAAAGCCTGTTCCCAGGCAGGGGCAGGGGGATTCACAGCCCAGCGGGGGGGGGCTGGGGGGAGACCTCAGCTCCCCGTGAATGCAAACCTGGGGCAGCCGCACGCCCCGGCGCTGGAGCCGTGGTGAAAAGCGGAGCATCCTGGAGCGGCCTCGTCCTCGGGAGCCACGCGGGGCTGAGCTGACCCCGTCACCGCTGCCTGCCCGCCGTGACACGGAAACCTATTAGCCGCCTGGCTGGCGGACACCCATCAGCTGAAAGGGAGGCAGGCCCAGAAAAACCAACATCCCTCCCCCTGGGCCCACCACCCACCCATCCTTCCCACTCCCACCGCTACCCATCCTTCCGTTAGCCAGCCCGGGCTTCCCTCCCCGGCTGCAGGCACCCTTCCAGCGGGTGCCTGCGGAAATCAACTGTCCGTGGGTGGGGAAAGAGGAGCCAGGATGCTCCCAAGTTCTTCGGAGGGGCAGTTTCTCATTCCTGCCAGCAGTGACTGAGGACCACTCGCCAGATGGGATGAACTGGCCATTTCCTTAGTGCTGGTATCCTTCCAGCCGCAGCGTAGCCAGGGCTCGAGCATCGTGCTGCAGGGCTGTAAGCCTGCTCTCCAGCCCAGACGCCCGCCGAGGGGCTCGGGTGGGCTCCTGCCCTCCTCCCTCTTTTCGGATGGACGGAAGATGGAAGGGGAGACTACGTCCCTCTCCTCAGGGCGGTCTGGAGAGTCAGTGGTTGTATTACACGACGAAGAGCCTCTGCAGCTCCTTGCTAAATGGTACGCTGCTAAAACTCCCGTTAATTCTTGCATTCGACCTTCATAGCGTAATCTGGTTAATGTGGTTCGGGGGCTGAGCGAGCCCCATCTCCCTGCACATAATTCAATAACGGTTTGAAGAGCGAGATCCTCAGATGCTTATGTTGTCATGGAATCCATGAAATAAGATTAATCGGCGCAGAGGAAAAGAAAGTGAGAAATCAGAGCCTAGTTGGGGAGGATAAGAGGAGCTGAGGAGGATTGCCATCGAATACTAATAACGCTCTCATCTGAAGATCTCCAGACCTCTTAAAACGCGGAGCGACTTGCTACTCCTTTGCAGGAGGAGCAGCCTGTCAGTCTGCACAGGGTCTCCAGCAACAATCCACGGGTCAGGCACTTCTCCGGGAACAGAAAAGGTACCAGAAAATGGTCTGAATTACCTCCGTTTCGTGCCAGCCCGCGGAGCCCCTGGGTGCAGACCGTGCTCGGCGGCAGGCAGCGATGCCGCTCCTGCCCGGGTGCTGCGCTGGGGCAGAGCCCGGTGCGCCGCTCACGGCTCCTCACCCGGGCAATGGGCCATACAGCCTTGATTAACTGCATTAATTAGGGGAACATGGGAAACTCGGGGATGAGAAACGCTATAAATCTGCTCCTGCAAAGAGGAAAATAGTTCTTGAATTGATTTGGAATGGCCGGGGAGCCATCTGTGGAGCGAAGGGCCCTGCTCCGGTGGCCGTCTGAAATGAGGGGCACACCTCGCCCGCGAGGAGCTCTTCCCTTCCAGTTAACGAAACAGCATCGATTTGTCTATACCCGGGGCCAGCAGAGCGGATAGTGCCTCGCATGCACTTTTCCAGCTCCGTCACCACCAAAGCAGCGTCCAGCGTAACGCAGCAGCATCTCGCACACCCGCGCCTCTTCCTCCGGGCTTTGACGACTCCCTGGGGAATGGGCAGGATCCTGCTCCTGATGGTGGGGTGCAGACGGGAGAAAGGTGCGTCTCTAGGTAACGTTAGGGTGCTGGGATTCAAACGGGATCCCCGGCTGCCGCTGTGACGCAGCCGTTCCCCCCGCCGGGACTGCCCCCAGCACCGACGCGCGTTACCACCCTCGAAACCATTCCCAGGGTACCTGAGCGCTGCTGAGTTGCACCCAGACAGACGCTGGTACCCGAGCTAACGGCAGCACTAAATCAAACCCACTGCTCTCGTTACAGATCAGAGGTGGAACTGAGCCGTTACGTTTGGATACGGATTTGTACAGTCCCTAATTTAGAGGTGGGCTGAGTGTCATTCACATCCCGTCTGACATACGTGCATTGGGTGGCTGGTTTTCCGGGAGTGGGAAAAAAGAGAAAGCCTTTTAAAAGGAAGGAGAACAACTTTCTTCTTAGGCCTCCTTAACGTTGAACTTCTTACAGCAGAAATCACTCCAGAGATCATTTAGACGTGCTTAGCTGATAATTTAAGCTTATAATTAAAAAATGATTTATTGACATAAGCTTTAGTGGAAGAAGATGTTAGAGTTTCATGTTAAATCTATAAAAGTCCTCATTCACATCCTTTAGACCCGAGAATTATTTATAACAAGCCCTTATATCTAGAGGGGTGGGGTGAGAATAAAATCTCTGTACCTGCTCCATTTCCCCCATGGGGATGAATCCTTCTCAGTTAATTCTCAGTCGGGACAGGACCTGAGGAATCACTTCAGTTTCACACTGCATCACGGCTGCTCTTCATCACTTTGTCAGGATTTCCTTTGCTCACCAGAGAAGGCAAACCCAGGTTCCTCGCCGCGCTGCGCGGGGTCATCACCGCACCGCCCAGCTGCACCGGCTAAGGGCAGAAATAAGATCGGCCGGTGCCAGCAGGGACAGAAGGAGGCAGGGAGGGACCTGATGAGAAATACCGTCGCTACGTGCTACCGGGAAGGGGGGCTCGCTGGGACGGCAGCTGCGCAGTGCGGTACCTTATGAGGGTTAAAAACTCAACTTTTTATCTCCAGCGGGTGCAAGGCTGGGAAAGGGCTCTAGGGAGCCATCCAGCCTGCCCCGGGGCTTTCCGTCCGCGCCACGAGCTGGTGGAGATGGGGCAGACCTGGCCCTGACGGAGACTCTCCTGCCCATGGAGCGGCGCAACACCAGCCACCCTCGAGCTTCGAAAATATTGCATCAAAATGAAGGTGGAGCGTGGGATACCTACAAAGCAAAAAGCAAAGCAAAACGTTTTGAAAGCAAAACGTTGTGCCGGCTCACGCGCACAGGGGTGAGCAGCGGCCACGGCAGGAGGACGCGTCCCGGGGAGCTGCTGCTGTGTCTACGGGGCCTCCAAGAAAAGCATTTTCCTCTGCCCAGCCCCAGCCCCGAGCCCCGGCCGTCCCCCAGCGACAGCCCCTCGGCCGCAGGAAGACGACAATTAGAGCAAACATCTCTTGCAAGATAAGGAAAACGTTGTTTCCTGCAGAGTTCACAACGGGTTCTGCTCTTGGCAAGGCCAGAAGAAATCCAGGGAAATGTCGTTGGACGCAGCGAAGGTCCTCCTTTTTCCTTTTTAGCAGTCGTTTTAGGTCAAAGTCTTTCCTTGCCTGCTCCAAATGCGTTTTGTCAACAGCAGTGATGCAAGCAGGAGCGATGGCACGTGATGGCCTTCTGCTAAGCAGCTCTGTGTCACTTTACTCAACATTTACTCTGCGTGGTGCCCACAAATCCACCTGATGGGAGAAGGTAAATATTTCCCAAGCTGACGCTCTCCCGGAGGAACGCTTGCGCATCACTCAGCTATGCTGGAAATGAATCACCTTTCAAATATTTGCTTTATCTTACCTTACCGTATAATTACCATCTCAACTCCCCCACCAATTTTATTTTGTGAGCAGTTAAATAGTTGGCTTTAAACCCACGACGGAGGCAGCGAAGCCTGAAGATGATGAAGAAGCGGGGATACTGCGGGATGGCAGCGCCCAGGCTGCGGCTTCCATCGTGCACCGTCCCCCAGGACCTGCAGCCCGCCCCGATGCCAGCCTTGCTCCCAGCCGCGGCAGCCGCGGTGCCGGCTGGCACCCCCAAACCTGCCCGAGAGCGGAGAAAAAGCCTCTGAGCCCCCCAGCCGGGGGACGCCCCGCTCGCCCCTCTGCAGCGACAGATACCCTCCTCATCCCCCTTGTCGGAAAGGTTGTAATCTAAGCAGCCCGTAGCAGCGAATTATATAGATTTAATTAGTATTTAATTTAGATTGGAGGAGATAACTATTATATGTTTACTAAATATCAGTTAATTATTTAAGATCTATTTGTTGCAGCTCACAACAATGCGATAGATGTGTATCGGGCCTCCGTTAAACCTTAATAAATCCATGCTTTTAACAAACAATCAGCTTTTAAAGCGTAATAGCTGCTCCACGAGGTGAAATGAAAAGATTCGCCAGAGCCGGTGCACGATGTCGATGCTGGGTGAGGGAGCCGAGCAGCGGAGGGGCTGGGAAGTGCCATCCCAGCATTTCTCCATCAGCATCCCCACCCAGCGCCGGGTGGTCCGGGATGTCCTGAGCATCCTTCTCAGCCGGGAGCACTTGTACATCCTGCGTGTTAAAGGCAGTCAAGTGTGAGGCAGAATATGAAACCGATGCTCGATCAGCAGTATGCGGATGAGAGGGGACTGTCACAAACAATGACTTTCTTTATCCCTTTGCGTTTTGTTCCCATGGCATGAAGGTCAGGAGGAAAGTAGATTTATTAAAGCATAAACAAACTGCATAAATGCTTATGGTAATTCCACTTCCGTTAAAAATACCGGTTATTTTTAAAGCTACTTTAAATTATCTCCTTTCTAATGAAAACTCACATGTAATCTGTTAGTGAGGGATGTCTGTTGAACCATGAATTATTCAAAGAAGTCTCTGTTCTGTTATCTGGAGTCTCTGGAGATTATTCCCACCATTGTCCGTTGTGATGGGTCATTATGCACTCTGTGAATTTAATCTTTTAGGCTATCCAGCAGCACAGAAAAAATGTATGAATAACAATTTTCCTGTAATAACCTTCAACTAACCTTTCAACCAGAGTGAGTAATTCCAATCCTATTTTCACATCAATAGAAGAGTCAAAGCTAGGCAATTATCTCTTATCTGTTCCATAACCCTCCCCCTTTAATTTTTAAAAGGGATGTTAAAGTACTTACTGGAGGCAAGAAAAAGAAAGGAGGCTGGAATGAAGTACGGGCAAATTTTGATGAACAGTGATAGGGGTGCGGTTTAGATAATTATTAATTTCTTCACACACACACCCCCCCCCCCTTTTGCCGCATTCCTCCGTTCCCAGTGGCACACCAGTTGCCTCACCCAGCTCCCTGCTGGGGCGGGGGGAGGAACACCCCTCCAGCCCCACGGCTCTCCCCTTTTTGCCCTCGATCTGCACCGAAACGTCACCGAGCGGATGCTGCCAGTGTCTCGGTGTGGCTCCGGCGTACGTGGGCTGCTCCTGCGGGGCCCAGGCAGCTCTTTCGAGGGGTAACAGAGCCCAAACACGCTCACCAGCACCCCCAAAACCCCAGCCTTGCTTCCTGGGGATCGCGATGGGGAGGAGGACCGGACACACGCCCCACGAGAGGTGGCGTGTGGGCTCCGGCCACCCGTGGGACCAGCACAAGGGTTACCCGGAGGCGTTGGCATCCCCAGGGGGGTCCGGGGGGGACGTGAATCTGCAGGCAGGTTTCAGGCAGCAATAAGGAAGCGCTGGTGAATCCCCGTCTGGTTGGATTCCGGTTTGCTCGGTCGGGCACCGCACCAGCCATGTTTGAAGGTCAGAGGTTTGTGATGATAAGCAAAGAATGAGTAAGCCGATTGCCAGCCTCAAACTCTCCGGTGGGAATTTGTATCGTCCGAACTCCAGAAAAAGCCTCTCCCCGGCTCAGGAAGGAACGTTTTATCAGCAAGGGAGGCTCAGCCGGGGGTAGGAGCCGTGGGGTGGGGACCGGGACCTCCCCGTTCCAGCCCCGTTACTGAACGCTGCGGGTTTGGGGGAGGCAGGAGTAAAACCGAGCGGGGAGAAGGGCCCAGGCACGGCTCTGACACCCAAGCAGCGCCCGGCTCTCCCGCTCGAAGCCTTTCGCACCGGGTGGGAGATGGGGAGGAAGGGAAAACCTCCCACTGCTGCCGGGGAGCATCCCCGGCACGCCATCCCCGGCACGCCGCGGGGAACGCCAAGTTCAGGGATGCTGATGTCTCGCCGTACCTTTTATCTGCCTTACCTAACCCCTGTTCACAAGGTCTTTTAGGATGAAACGCTTCGCAGGGTGCCAACAGGAGAAGCCCCGAGGCAGCCATGCAGCCCTGCTGCTTGTCTGCACCGGCCCAGGCTCGCGCCGAGCCCCTTCCCCCCGGAAAACCAGCTCTGCTCAGCCACTGCGTGGCCGACATGGAGGGTGCTGCACAACTGCCCCATCCCTGGCACCTTCCCTTGGCCGACAGACACACCTCTGCGGAGCGGGAACCCCAAAACCCTCGGGGTGCCGTTGTGCTTCAGAGCCCCCCACGCTGGGCGGCTCCATCCCATGCCCCCCGTGCCGTGCCCACGCGCCGCTCTGCAGCCATGCAGGCAGAGCAGCCCGGGACCCGCACCTCTGCTCCTCTCCCTCTCGACGGGGATTTCTGCTGGGACTTTGCTGTTGGAGAAACCTGGAACATCAGCTCTGACTTGAAAGGCTCTGGGTTTTCAAGGTCAAGGCTGCAGCATTGGCAAAGCTGCCTGTCCCACCTGTGCCGCCTTGGGCCCCTGTTAAAATCTGGATTATTACACATACACAGACGTATATATATATATTTATACAGGGTGAGAGTCGCAACTGCAGCTTTTGCTGTGTCCTGGTGGAGCCTGTCGTGCCCTGGCCCCAGCTGTCGTTGCTGCGAACACAACAGCATCCATCAATGCAAATCCCCTTCCCCAGTAAGTGTATAAAATTGCCCTATTTGCACTTGCTATTTCCTTCAGGAACAGAAATATCGCTGGAGTAATCTCGGCTGGATTGCCAGCGCCGTGCTGCAGAAGGATCGCATTTGAAAGTCTAATGACGGACATATTCCTCCTAATCAGAACAGTAATTTCATGGCCAAAACACCCCATTGTTTTGCAGAGAATGGCAACCAGGAAACAAGAATGCCGCACTAAACATTAATTGTATCAGTGCCCGGGCATTTAAGAGAGCAGGGACTTCTCAGAGCGATGCACACCCCAGTTTTTGGGACAGTTGTCTTTAAGAGCCCTGGAAGTGGATGAGAAGGCTGATCTGCCGCCAGCTGGCAGGCTGGCGCGCTCCGGTTAAATGCAGACTATTGTTCAGGGCTTTTACAACAGCACCATCAGGCAAAGAGGAAAGAAAGGAAAAAAAAAAAAAAAAAGAGCCGGCAGCGCAAGAGGTGAGGGCAGGAACAGGGATGCTCGGTGCGGGGGGCTGGCAGGCAGCGCTGCCCGGCACCGGGGTGCCACGCGGAGGGGTGCCGGGCGCCCGCTCGCCCCAGGCATCCCGCCGAGGCCGCATCCTGCCCGGCGGGGGGCCGCGGCCGGCGCCCCTGGCCAGCACCCCTGGCCAGCACCCCTGGCCAGCGGGCAGCCCCGCGGGGAGCTGCTGCTCTTCTCCAGCCCCGGGGAGCAGCGGCGGCGTGCGCTAGAAATCAGGGCAGGAAACCAGCGCCCGGCTCCTCGCTCGCGGGGGAAGGTTAACAGTCAGACCTTGTTTTGGGGGAAATTCTTTAAACGTGAACTTCCCCAGCAGCGCGGCCGTGCAAACCTGTACGCGGCCGGGCGCAGCCGCCCCCAGCCCCGGCGCAGCCGGCGCGGAGCGTGGCGGCACGCCGGGCCGGCCGTGCTGCCTGCTCCTGGCCGCGGCCGGCTGCGTTACAGCCGATCTGTGTATTCTCCGGAGCGCAAGCGCTCTCCGGTTCACGCCGCTTTAAGCCGATTAGAGGTTGGTAGGTGTTGCTCAAACGCACTTGCCACGCGTGTCCCGACACGTCTGCCGTGCCGTAACGCCTGTCTGGCCAGCAGAAAGGTTTGAGCGGCGCTGGCCAAGGCGCTATAAATTAGTTCTTAGTCACCCAGACTAAGATCTCCGTACCACATCTCAAAAATAGCTGTAGGCTGAGAACAGACTTCTAAAAAGCAATTAAAAAGACCCAGAAAGTAAACAGAGCAGGGTGAAAACCGAGCAGCCTCCAAAGTCGGAGCTCTGCTGGGTCTGCTCATCAATGGCGTGCGATTTTCTGTCCGGGGGGTTGGGAATAGATCGGGGCGCTTGTGAAGAGCTCAGCGAGGTGCATTTGTCACGCTGGACGCTCCCAGGCTACGGAGAGGAGAGGAGAGCGGCTCTGCGGCGGGCTGCCCGCCGGAGGAGCGGGCAGGAACGCCTCAAGCCCCCGCCGGGCAGAGCCGGCGAGCAGTGCCGGCGAGGAGGAGACGGCGTCCGACAGCTGCAGCCCGTGGGGGGCTTTGCTTGTTGGCTTCTTTCATTTATTTAGCCCTCAATTAAAAGCACTGGGCGACGGCCGGCGGTGCCGGGAGCACTGCCGCGGGATGAGCGCTAGTGAGGGTCGGCACCCAGACCTGCGTGTTGACGGGGGGGCCCACGGATGCTGCGGGGGGCTTGGGGACACCCCCGTCCCCCGCCCTGCAAACCCACCGGCCTCGGTGGACACCCCGTAGGGGCCCCCCGCCGCAGGTACCAGACCCTGCTCTCGCAGGTGAGCCACCCGCTGCTGACCCGAAGGAGGAAGCATCACTTCCTGAAGACCCGAGGAACGTCTGGGGCTCCCAGGGATGTCGCGAGCAAGCCCGTGCACCAAGCAGCTCTGCCACATCTGCGCTGTCCCCCGCGGCGGGCACCGAGCTCTCCCCACGGCCCCCAGCTGCTTCCCAAGGTCTCCTTTGCCCGGGGACCCAGCAAAAGACTCTCCGTGTGGACCTCGCCAGTTGGTATTTCTGGACTCCTCAAACGTGAACCCGCACGAACACTGATGTTGGATTAAGACCCAGCACTTGCGCTGTAAAATGATGCCCTGTCAACAAGCATGCTTCCTCCAGAGGAATACAGCATGTCGTTTAATGACTCCAGTCGGCTTTTAAAGCCTGAAACGCAATTGTGCTGCCTGTGGCCAAGTTTCCACTCAGGCAATTTTTAAAAGCGCAGTCGCACGCCTAGGCTTACGGATGTCTGGATGCTCGTCCTCAAAGTCCCCACGGGAGCCGATGGCCAGCACCCCGAGCGCTCAACACATCTGCGCTGCCTCAGCTCAGCCCCAGGAGGTGGGTGACAAGGTGATCCCGGGAGCTGGGGATCAGCCCCCTCCGTTGGCACAGGACGGTGGGCTGGGGAGGGTCACCGGAGGTGTCCCAGCACCCACCATGGCCGGGCGCTCTGCAGATGCACCGGGCAGCACCGGGGCACAGCAGCCTGAGCACCCGCCGTGGTGCCATGGAGAGCACCAGGGATGGGGTCGACAGGCAACCTGACATCCCAGCGGTGGCAAGAGCAGCAGTACCGCAGGCAAAGCTGGGAGCACGGCGCACGGTCCTCCCCGTCGAGCTCTGCATGCGCTGCCTGGGCAGGGAGACACCATCACCTCACGCAACTGGTCTCCGCTGGGGTGGAAGGGAAGAAGCACGACCTTGGAAGAGCTGCCGAGCAGCACAGCAGGGCCATCCCCCGACCGGAGCCTATTCGAGAGCCGGGAAGGCGGGTGAGCGCCTGGTCAAAGCCTGAACTGCTGAGTCAGCACTGCAGACGGAGCCTGCAGCAGCGCAGACGGGCAGTTAAAGCGCCTCTTTGGGGCCCGTGGCTGGGGTGAAGGGTGGAGAGGTGCACACTGGCCCTCCGTCCCTCTGCACTGCAGAGATGGAGAGGTGCCCACCGCCGAGCCCCCGTGCTCGCCCAGCCGGGGGGCCCGCCGTGCCCTGCCCCGCTTTCGCCTGGTTTGCAGCAGCGGTGGCAATCGGAGCCGGAACATCCCCCCTTCCCCAATTCCATCTCTCCCATCAAATTGCAGAGCAAAAGGCCCCAGACTTGTTATTCCCGGGTCCAGCGGTGGCGGGCAGGAGTGCGTTTGCCGGCACGGCTCTGCACCGTTCCATCCCTCTTCCTCTGGTGGTGGCGGTGGCGGCTGGGGCAGAGCAAATACTAATGAGGCAGCGAAGACAAACATTTTGTCAGCACTGACAAAGGTGAGCTTTTATTAAAGAAAAAAAAAATAAAAGAAAATTAATTGGGACAGCTTCCAAACGAGCCCTTGCCATGAAAGAGAGGGCGCAGCAGGGGGGCAGGTGTACTTACCCGCCGAACGAGAGCCATCTAAAGCCGACTGCAAGCAGGTAATTTTAGAGACAATGATTTAGAGCAAAGCACAGAGAGGATTTCGGAAACCATGGTACCGGGTCCCCACGGTGCTCATTAAGGTTGTACAGATTGCATTTCCCATCTCCCCGCTAGCCCTCCAAAGTGCCTGTTATTAATTCATAAAAACATTGCAAGAGTGATTGAATCCAATGATTACTGGAGCAGGCAAACACAAGAGATGGTAAAATATTCTGTCTCTCTATCAAGGCTCTCCGAGCACAAAAAAAAAAGGAGGGGGAAAAAAAAGTGTTGTGAAATATTAATCAGAGCTGTTTGCCCCTGGGCAGAAAGCGGGGAACGGCGCAATCAATGTAGCGCGAGCTTTCCCGGTGACATCTATTTGAGAAGCTGATTACTGTGGGTAAACATAACTAAATATTCTGGATCTTTGGATTTCACCTCTAGTGTCGCCACTAAAATCCGATTCCCTTATCATCCCTCCGCAGGCGCGGCCCCGGGGGACGCCGGCAGCGCTGCTCCTGCTGCGGCGGCGGCGGGAAGGACGGGGTCTGATCCGGGTGGCTTCAATTGCATTATAAACATTAGCTTGGGGGATGATCCTGTGAAAGACGTTGCAGGAGCCATTGGCACACCAGAGGATTTATTGCCTGCTACGATCCCTGAAAGTGTAACTAATGGATTGAAGACACATAGGGAGCGCAAACAATTAATAGAAAATTACCAGAAAGCAGCGTATTAGCATCATTACAGCCCGATCTGGAAATGCCGTCCCGCGGGTCCGCCACGGACGCGCCGATGTCCCCCAGCAGCACAAACCGCGGCGGGCAGGGTGAGGACGCCTCCGCCGCGTCCCCCGCAGTAACCCCACGCTCCTAACGAAGCTCTCCCCGCTAAGGTTGCCGTTAATTAGCTATGTAGTCTAATCTAATTGTTTCAAATGTAATTGAATTTAATAGAACCGTCCGTGTCCTTATTTCTCCGTGGCTGCCGGACGCAGACGGGCTCTCACAGCACACGCCAACACCGGTGGACACCGGCCGGCAGCGGCACACCGGGCAGGGGCTGCCGAGGGCGATGCCGCACGCCACTGCCTGGGTGCAGGCAGAGCGGGCAAGGTGCTGCCCGCATCCCCACACATCGACGACTTGTCTTGCTCTGCCTTTCTGTCAGCATTGGCTTTCCATTTATTTTTTTTCCCTGGGCTTGTCTATAATCTCCCCAAAAGCAGAAAACTTCAGGCTGAGAAAGGGTGTTTCCAGCAATCAAAAATATCATCGTATCAGCTTTTTTAAGAAAACCTCCCAAATTCTCAATAGCGGAAAGAACTGAAGAGAAATTATTTTCTCACAAAGCCATTTTTCTTTGGAAAAAAAAACCAAACAAACTTCTGTAAAATTTTCAACCGGTTCTAGTTTTCAGGAAGCTGTTAATTACTGGTCATGCACTTCTAAAATAATTCTCCCCTCTGCCAGCCTCTGCAGAGCCCTGGCCCACACAGGCTCTGCTTCCCCCCGCCGCTTGAGATGTCTCTGCGCAGCCAAAGCAAATGACTCCGGGAGCGTAACGTGCATCTCTCCCAGATGTTCAGGCACTAAAACAAGCATTAGGAAATGTGTGTGAGCGCGGTGATGGACTCCTTTCATTGTCAGACTCTCCTGGCTTGGCAATAACACCGGGGCTGGCGCTGATACGGCGGATGAGGAGCCGTGAGGACGCTGATGGAGCAGCGTGTGAGCACCGGCCGTTTCCAGGAATGTTTTTGCTGAACGTGGTGTTTTGCTCCCAGCCGCGCCGGCGCGGGCGAGGAGGGCGTCGCGCGGCAGCGAGCCGCTCGAAGAGCAGCAGCAGGGCCGCGGCCCCGCCGCGCCGCGCGGGCAGCGCTGCCTGGAGCCCCGGCTCCCACCGACCTCCGCTGCACGGGGGACTTTCTGTGCAAGGCTTCCTCCTGCCTGGGCAGCCAGAGGTACCTCGGGGGGGTGCTATGTCTGGGGGAGCTTTTTTTTTCCTCTTTTTCTCATTTATGATGGACGGGCTTTTCTCTTGCCAAGCTGTGGACCCCAAAACAGGTGATCAAACTGCACGAACCTACAAAGCCCAAACAATCTACTCCCTCTGGGTGTACGTAATCTGTCTGAAACACAAACGTGCATTTTTTATTTGCTTTGGGGTGAATTTTTCCTGGACTCACAGCTATGGAAACTGAGCTCCCCTTATCCAAAGCTCATATATCACCTACTTATCACACCATAGCTTCTCTCCCATTGCCCATCTGATATGAGTAACTTTTCCCCATACTCATGTAATCATGACTTTCTTTTTCTAACCCCGCGGCTCTCCCTGCACATACATTTTTTCCCACTTCATTCCAATCCTGAACCATTTGGGGCCAGTATCAACCCAAGACGTGCGCTGCACGGCGAGCGCTTGCTTGCAAGCACTGCTGGGTTTCTTCCATCCTTTGACACCAGCTACTCCAGGGCAGCCGCCTCCCCAGGCCCTCCACCCTCCGGTGAAGTCTGATGTAAAACGCCCACCCTGATACCAGCATCTCCAGCCTTCCTTGATCTTTCTGGTTTGCCTTGGGTTTGGGCGCATTCTTAACCTTTTCATACAACGAGCTCGTGGGGCGGGTGGACAGTCCCTCCGTCCCCAGCAGACGCAGCGGAGCGGCCAAGCCAAGATCTGCAGCGCCCATTTAATCCACCGCGTAGCCCGAAAACAGGGCTGGACACCTTTTTCAGGGTACCTCTGTGCATCTCTTTCTGCTGAGAGGTTCAAATCCTGCAACACTCGGCCAGGCAGCTGAAGCACTTTGCGTTTAATTGCAAAGGAGTGCGCATTCTAAATATAAAAATTTGTACCAATTAAGTCCCTTTAGGAGGAGACGACTGCAAAATGTGAAAAGCAGCATTATCCTTACGTAACAATAAAATTAAAAATTTGGAGCAGTAAATAGATACGGGCTGATCTCAAGAGGGTTGGACATTAAGTTCAGTTCAACTAAGTGCTCGGATGATTTAAACCGCTTGTGTGTACAAAACCGGGCTGGGGAGTCCCAGGGAACCCGTGTGAAAACTTCCGCCTGTCCTCAATTTCAGTGGAAGAGCGAGAACGACTTTTCCTGTGGCGGTCCAGTTTTTTTCATTCCAGATCCCTGAAGAAAACAGGAAATGTGGAGTCAGATGGGAAGAAGTCAGCCGCATTTTTGACCTAATAAAAAGGTCCTGTTCAACGGCCAGGCAAAATAATCTGGAGTTTGCCCTTATCCTGCCTACTCCTAGTCGTACAGATCCTGCAGCATCCCCCGCCGCGGCGCAGGGAACAGCACAAAATACTTAAAAATGACCAACGTCACCCTGAAATTCAAACTAGAGGTGAGGGGACGCCAGCCTGCTGCGGCTCCCGTGCTCACCGCTCGCGGGGGTGTACGTGGTCTGCCCTGAAACGCCGTCCGTCTGCCCGCCAGCCAGCGATGCTGCCTGCACTCGCCCTGCCTGACCCACGCAGGGCTGGTACCCATCCGTGCTGCCACGAGGGTGGCCAGGGCCATGTCCCGTGGCCAGCCCGAAGCCTGGATGGCAGGAGAGCACTACCCCGCAGCACAGCCTTGCACCCGTATGCAGAGAGACTGATTTGAGTAACGACGCTCATTTACCTGCGGCTCCAAATTATGCACGCACGTGGTTTTTCCTCTCTCCTGCAAGCGGAGCTGGCTGCGCTGGGACAAGCTCGTGGCTGCCAACCGGGGCTCTCCGAGCTTAGAGCAGAGACAGGCGGAGGGGACAATTACTCAGGACTTGTTTGAGCGGCACCAGACCTGTTGCTGTTGTTGCTGCTGCCCAACTATTACTTTCTCAATGGAAAAAAAACCCCAAAACAACGCTGAATGCGCTCCTTTGCTTCATCATCATGTACCACTTCCATCACTTTGGATCCCAGGATAATCCCAGCTGGAACAACACAGTCACTCTCAATGCCTCACTCCAAAACCGGCAGCAGCATCACGCCAGGCGCCGTGGGGATTTGTGGACCCTATTTCAGGGGGGCGAAAGCTCCCCGTAGGTGCCTGGACTGGCCTTTGCAGGGACGGCCAGTGCTCAGGATGCTCCCCGGGAACCTGCCCATGTCTGTGCGTGGCCCCAGGCGTCCTGGATAACCTCAGCCCGCGTGCGGGGACCTGTCCTGGGCACCTCTGCTGAGGCACCTGCTACCCAGGGTCAGCGCATCCCACCGCTCCGGGGAGGCGTCCCCATGAACGCGCGCACTGGGAGCGCTGCGCAGCTCCCTCCAACCCACTGCCCGCTGGCGCAGCCCTCGCACACCTGGATTTCCTCCTGCTCTGGAAAACCTCTCCGCAACGCGGTGACCCAGGCGAGCAGCCCAGCGGAGGATGCCTGGGCAGCACTTCTCCCTGCAGGTCTGGGGGCTGGGAGGATGCTGTGGTCCCAGCGGGATGCCAAACCGGGGGAGCAGACAGGAGCCTCAGTAGCAACGGATGCAGCTGCGAACTCCGGTGTCCCCACAGCGAGCTTGGTGGGTGCCGCCGCGACGGCAGCCCTGCAGCCTGGGCCAGCTCCTCCGCTCCTTCCCTGCCACCCGGCTCCTCAGGAAGCCTCCCAGCAAGCCTTTCTCTTCAAAGAAAACTTGTATAAATATTTTCCTAAACAAACAAGGCCAACTGTGAGGTATTCCCCAAAGAAACTTCCAGGAGCAGGATCTCGTTTGTACCGAGGAACAGGGTGTGCAAATGCAGCAGCTGCACGCAGCGACAGGGATGCGTTTAACATCCGCACCCGATGATCGAGTACGGTCGAGACAAAACCGCTTTTAATCAGTTAGCGGGTCGTTTTAAGTGCTGAACTGGCTGTCAGTGCTGCTGATGGGAGAACAGCCCCGTTACCGCCGACCCGCGAAGGCTGTGCAAGAGGCTGGCTCCGAGATCTGCAGAAACCACGGAACTGAGAACGCGGCAGAAAGGCTAAAATTAAAATCCTCCAGGAAAAGGGGATGAAGCAGAGTGCTCATTAGCAAGACAAAGTGAACATCCAATAAAATGACATTTTGCTTTTTAACACATTGCACTTGGAGGGGTTTCCGTCCTTGGCAATTGAATTGCTGCTTGTAGGTACTTTCCCTTCTCCTCGGTCACCAAGCCCAGTCTCATTATTGAATTTTTATTTCTTTCTTTTTTTACAGTGAGACTGGAATTTAAGTTTCCACTTGGAGAACGTAAGCTGTGATTTGTGGATATTCCCATTAATAAAACACATTTTGTCTGTGGTGGCACACAGCACGGCCATTGCCTTAGCTTCTCTCCAGCAACAGGATGACTGTTGGCTTATTTGTTCAAATAATGGTGAATCCCAAAAGGTTTGTGAAATTCAGCGTGTCTGGATACTCGCTTAAGGAGACAGGTCAGTCATTATTTAGCCTTCCCCTGTTTAAAAGGCTTCAGCTGGCCAATCGATGAGTAAAACCAGGACAAGGCTGCAAGCATCAAAAATACAGCCAAAGCCGAATTCCCAGACTACAGTAAAGCTCATTCATCCCCAAAGGATGACGGCAGGGAGAGGAATCATGATCGGTTCACAAATGACTTTCAGAAGAAACAAAGGACTAAAGTCATTAGATAATGTATTTGCAATTAATGGTCTGTCCAGCTCCAGGCCCAAAGGGAGGAGAGGGAAAGAGGAGCTGGAAAAAGCCTCACCCTTGTTGACTGAAGTCTTGTTGCACATTTTAATTGACAAGTTAATTCCTGGTATTGTCACTAACCTAGAAAGAAAATCACTTGCAGCTCTGATGTTCCAGAGCCGCCATGGTAGAAGGGGAGAGGAATGAGGTGATGAAGGGGACAGGAATGACACGACTTCACGGCCATGCCGGCCCTGGCCAAGCTTCATTCATTCTTCTCCTTTTTTTCCAAAAGATGGGAAAACTTGAAGAAACGGGGGCACAGTCCTCCCAAACTAAAGCATTAAACTGTCATCTGAATTTTGCCAGAATAATCAACGTAAGGAGATGCTCACCTTTCAAAAATGGTCTCTCCTCATGGATCCTGCTCCCCTGGGAATCAGGAGAGGGGCAGAGCCAAGCCAGGCTGCAAATTCAGTGAGAATTGGGCAAAAGTCCTGCCGAAGCTTTGGTCCAACTAAAGCCAACCCTGTTTCAGCACCATCCCGAATGTCTGCAGTTTGCTTAGATAAATGGCCCCACTTTTGGGTTGCATTAAATAAATAAATATGTTTTGAAGCTGATGAAGTGTTTTAAAAATTCATTAAAGAGAAAGAGCCTGGCGAGAGGCAGCCGAGAGCAGAGACTGCAGTCTGAAAGCCTCTTCCAACATCAGCTACCACTCTGATTTGTGCAGCAGGACATGGTGAGCTCTCCTTGCAAAGCCCACCAGGCAGCACCAACCCCTGACGTATGGGCTGGAGAAAATTTCAAGGGACATAATTAATAAGAACTAATTAACCTCATGAAATGCGCTTGTTGCTGGTGGCCCAGCGTGTTTATTGTCCGAGTCCTGCACAAGGCAGTTTTCACTCCATCTCCCTCTTTTCCGTCGCCCGCACGCCTGGCTGCAGATAAGGGAGCGGAGGCAGCTCCGGCACTTTAAGGAGACATGGGGACACAGAGGGGATAAGCCAGACAAAGCACTTCACATGGTCCACTACACCTTTAATGTACAGAAAGTAATTAAAATGGGAGACAAATTCATCATCAGTCAGTTCAGTTCAAAGTGCAGCCAGGCTGTATCTTCCTTATGCATGGGTAGCGTGATGTGCATATCTGTCATAAAACCTGCATTAAAAATTAGTCAAAGCTGTTAGTACATCGCAGCAGACCAGATGGTTTATGCTCTGAAGTGTTTCAGGAACCTCATTTTATTATACATGAATGCTTCATGTCTAGGCCTGGGCTGATATTTTCATTAAACACACTCCACAAAGCATTACGGCTCTGTTGTCATTTTATTCAGCACGGATGATTTCCTGCACACGGGCTTTACGGTCGTGGCTTGTCGCGGCTGCTCCCACGGCACGGCACGGCAGGGCAGGGCTCGCCGCGGGCACGGCACGGCTTCCCCGGCACGGCTGCACCGCAACAGCCCCACGAGCCCGGAAGCCTCCCCGCGGCGTCCCGCAGAGCCGCCTGCATCGCTGCGCGTGCCGCTGTCTCTCTGCTGGGCTTTTTGGTGATGTTCCCTGCGAGGGACCCTCCGATCCGCAAACGTTCCAAAGAGAGGAGCTCTCCGGCTGCGTGCAATGCCGGTTTTCCCCGCGCCGAGCCACGCGCGCTATCAAAGCCACGGGGGTATCCCCAAGCCACCCCCCGGGAGCTCTGCCCGAGCCGCTCGGCTGAGGAAGGGTATCTGGAAGACGCAGGAGAAGACAAAGAGCAGCTGGTAAAATCTTAGTGATTAACTGCAAAGGTGATGCTCGGGAGCCCGTCCGCGGCCGGTGCCGGAGCAGCGCGTTAGCGCAGCGTGGCTCCGGACCCGACCGCGCCCGCCTCGGGGTCTGTGCTGCCGCGGCTTCGTTCACGCTTGCCGTGCTGTGACGGACCCGTCCTGCTCCGCACCGGCCCGTGCAGAGACCGCGTGTTTTCACACGCCAGGCCCCAGGAGGGGGTCCCCGGGAGCACGGGGACCAGACCCAGCGCGCCGGACTCGGGCCGCGGCGGGATGCTCTGCCTGCACGCGACCGGAATAATTCAAACCAAAACCAAACAGGCGAGCACGGACAGTCCTCCTCGGCAGAGGACAGGGCAACGGACGTGTGGCAGGTATTAAATCAGGTTGGTTGGTGGTTACAGAAAGGCCTTGGATGCTGCTGAGGAGCGTCCGTCGCCGGGGCTGAGCACCTCCCTGGGGGGACCCGGCACCCCGCGCCCCAGCCGGGCGCATCGGTCTGCAGCAGCAGCGCCAGCTCCCGCGAGCGCGTCTCAAAGCAAGCTAGCCCCAGGCCTCGGTAGCTGAACGACAGCCTAGACAAAAACGGGCATTCAGAAAAACCCAAACAAACAGCACACTGAAGCAGCCTGCTTTTTAATGTGGCCTGAAGAGACACAGAAATATTTTAATTCCGATTTTGCTTTAAATCACCTTGGGCCTAGTTATGCACTCGATCGAGGTTTCGACTGCCTCGCGGGTTGGAGCCCTCCTTCACTTCACTGCAATAACTTTCTTTAAACAACAACTCTGTGTGAGTGCTCTTGCAGCCATTTGGGGTAATAGCTATTCGGCATTTTAGATTAATTTTAAATTGGCTCAGGTCATGTGTGTTATAATTTAAAATTTGTTATCTGAGCTCAATAGTCCATTAAAAAAAATACCTCACTGCTGAGAACAATTCAAGATGATCGCATTCGCTAAAACGAGCGCCGAGATTGAAAAAGAGGGAACGAAATAACATTTTGTACCTAAAACATAGCGATCCCTTCAGGTCAAAGCGAAATGCATTGGCAGAGCCCGGCGCAGGCAGCGCCGCGTGGCCGCGCCGGCCGCGCCAGGGCTGGGGATAACGCAATAGAGGGCAATAAACGCCGCGATGGATTCCACGGCTGTGATTTGATTTCTCCCCCCTCCCGCCTCATTTTCTTTCTGCAGCTAAGATAAACAACTTAAATTAGATCGGGGTCACAGAGACGAACAGTTTGTGCTACCTCAAACTTTTGCAAGGCTGCTGGCGGAGAGAAGCGCCCACCGGGGAGGGCTGGTGGGGAGCCCCTCGGCAGGCGGCGGGGCTGGGGGTGCACCCCAACCCCGCAGCCGTGCCGTGCCCCGGGATGCTCCCGTTCGAGCGGGGTTTTCTGCAGCAGAGGCAGTGCCGGCGGAAGGCGCGGGTCCCGGGACCGCTCTTGCCCTGGTGCCGGGGCTTGGGTGGGTGGGAACTCACCGCAGGGACATGACCCCATCACCCGCGCTGCCGGCGTAACAGCACCGTCGGGTTAACCCAGGGCTGCCTGGTGCGCGGCTTCCCGCGTGGGTCTGCCCTTCCTGACGGTGGGAGCGGTGGGTCTGGAAGGCAGGAGAGCTTGAATCCAGCCCCTGCTTTCCCAGGGGCCGCGGTCCCTCACTGCCCAACCCTGCCCAGCCGTCACCCACCCCCGGCACAGCCTCCTGCGCCCGGGGCTCCGCACCGCACACGGCACGGACAGAAACAAGCTCTTTCTCTATTCAGTGACGATACTTAGGCAAATTTTCTTTGCTTAGGATTGGAAAGACCACAGAGCCCAGCCAGCCAGGCCATGAAATCCCATCATCAGCCTCCTCCTTGACACCTCTCCAAGGGGCTCCCAGTGTTTTCCCCTCTCAGAGGGCTGCAAGCCGCCTTCTGAAGTCAAGCCTCTGTTTACCCACATCTGCACTACAGTTTCATCCTCCTTCATGCTATGTCCCTGGTATACCTATTAGTCACACCTATAACCTCCTCCACAGGCTGTTTTTCTTGATTAAGCAAGCAAATTTCTGTCTACCCTTATAAAATGAACTCTCCACCCCTCATACCATCCTAATAACCATGCTCAGGACCAACTCCACTTTGAACAGATTTCCCTTGTGGATGAAACCCCAAGACCCCACAGTACACAGAACTTTACTGCTGCCTTGGACCATTAATTTTATCCCATCCCAAATGGAAAGACTGCTCCCGAGAACAGCAATTGCCTTCTCTTTTTGCAGGGTGAGTCACACCCGCGGGCCATGGGGTGCACAAGAGAAAGGAGCTCCGGGCTCCAGTGCTGGTGACCACCGGAGAGCTTGGATTAAAGGTGATGGGCATGGTTTGGTGCTGGGCTGCAGCACCACCACAGGCAGCACCCGCTCCCCTGCGGGCAGGCTCGGCCACGGGCTGCGGGCAAGGGAAGGGGCCTCCATAAGCTGCTCTCCCTTAGCCTACCTCGAGGAATGGAGCAAACGGTGAAAAAGCAACGGGGAGAGGCAAAACGCAGGACAAGAGCCACTGTGAATGACAAGATGAGGAAACGGCACACCTCTGCTCCTTTGCGCATTCCTACACAGTGACGTGTGACGTGACGTTGGCAAGGAGACCAATCCCTTAGCGCAAACAAGCAAAAACCCTTTCCCCATCCATGGCCACATGAAGACATTTGTTATTTGCCAAGCTTCCGGCTTCTGAGATAAACATCTGCAGAGTCACGCATCTCCCAGGCTTACACTTCCCACACCGTCTGCCCAGATGGAAAGATCTCCAGGGCAGGCGCTTGCACCTTTCCATACCTCGGGATAGCATCAGCCTGTTTTGAGTAATTCCCCAATATAAGCAATTAATAACAGAAACCCCTCCTCTCTGGCATTGACCAACGCAGAACAAGAGGAGACTTTCCTAAGAGAAGGCGTATTCCGCGTCATTAATCAGCCCATCAAAACGAACCTTTTTAACAAGATAACCGCCCTGTTTGCTTTGCAGCTGTGTGCAGAGAAGACCGAAGCAGCGTTATCCCCAGGCAACACGCACAGGCGATGGGCACGTCGGATAACCGTGGACGCGCACACCTTCACCTGCTCACGCCACCGCCACAGCGCCCACGTCCAGGACCTTGTGTACTGGACCACCGGCTCTGCTCAGCACTGCAGCTCCCTGCCTCCTCCTCCAGCCATGCAAGTCCTCCAGCCACTTCCTGAGTTACTAGATCCTACAAAACCAGAAAAAAATGGTTGTAAGGTTTATGGTGGAAGTTATGAGAAGAACTGATGATTTCCACCCCTCGAAGTCCAGAGACGAGGAGAGCTGGGATGCTCTCTGCAGTAGGATAACCACATCCAGGAGATGCCTGGCCTTCAAAGCTGACCAAGGCACTAAAGATGCCTCCAAGGTTTCTCATGTAGGATTTTGCTCCTTTCATTGTGGGACTGATGGATCACAGAGAGCCTGGGCTAAGGGGAAAGGACCAGGAAACCCAAGCCTGCCGCTGCCCTTCGCGCCATGCCAGTTTAGTAGCATCATAAAAGGTATGAGCAATTTCATCAGAGCGCATCAAGGTCCACCCACCTCACCCCATGACTTGCGCCAGCGAGGTCAACCCCCAGACTGCAGTCAGGTCATGTCTGTAAAATGGGCTGATTTTCCAAAGAAGGGGCTCCGGGCTTCGATTCCCAGCCCTCCCTGCCAGCCCTCCCCTCCCCTGGCCCCTTGCCGACACCAGCCCACGGGCTCCTGCAGCGCCTGGCCCTGGTTTGCGGAAAGGTTGCAGCACACTCAACCCAGCTGTGGGCTGAAAGGTGATGGAGGTGGCCAGGAGGACGTTGCCTTTGATGCCCGCGCATCTCCCCGGGACACTGGACGGGCAGCAGCTCTTTTGTGAACACGTTTAGAAAGCCAGAACGCCCAGAACCATGCAAGCCTGAGAGGAAGGCGCTTCACTCCACTCATCTCTCCTATTGCACATTTCTCACTGAGCCCCACTCATCACCGACTGCTGCGGCGCATCCCTGTGCCCTTCCCTCCGGGGCTGCTCCACAGACAGACGGAGGAGACCTGCGGGACACCAGACTGCTCATATCTGTAGCACCGAATGGCTGGACATGGCGGCTGATGTCTGGAAGGCGCCGTGTAGCAGGTAAGAGCGGCGGCGGGCAGCGCGAAGGGCAGAGCAGGCAGCCGGAAGGCTGCCCGAAGTGGTCTGTCAGCACTCCCCCCGTCCCTGTGCGTGGCTGTGTCAGAGCCAGACAGAGATTGAAACGGCTTCTGGCAATTTCCAAGGCCGTTGCCATCAATCAGGAGCCTAACGAGTCCATTACTGTCAGCTGACAGCTCGCAACACGCATCTCTGCTCTCGCAACGTTTGTGCTGACAGAGCCTGAATTATGTGCAACATCCCGCTCCCCCGGTGCTTCTGCCTCGCCTGACATCGCCCAGCCCGGGCGGTCCCCACGCCGGTCAGCGTCGGCCCCCAGCCCCGGGGACGGTCCCTGCCCCACGCCGGGGCTCCAGCCGCACCCCGGGCTCTGCCTGCACGCAGCCCCTCCGTGGGGACGGGAGTAGGAGCAGGGATGGAAAAGCTGGGAAGGAGTGAGTAATTGCACCATACATTTTGAAATCGGAAAATTTCAAAGAAATTTTCCTGGAGAAGTTGTGGATCCCCCATCCCTGAAGTGTCCCAGGCCAGGCTGGACGGGGCTTGGAGCAACCTGGTCTAGTGGAAGGTGTCCCTGCCCATGGCAGGGGCGTTGGGACTAGATGATCTTTAAGGTCCCTTCCAACTGAAACCACTCTGTGACTCTATGAAAAGTGCCAACAGAAAGTCCTGGGGGGGGTCACCTCCTCCTTACCAGATTTTATCTGTACATAAAAATGAAGAAAAAAAAATCTACATAACGAATCCATGCCCAAAGTATGTATACCTGCCCATGTATGACTAATTGTTGACCATGAGTCCTTATACACCCAGAAGACGCGCTGACACAACAGCAGCAGTTTTGTTTCCTAATTTTCCTAAAGCTTCTAATGATCTTTAAAAGAAACCTCATGTGAGTTCTCTGCCATTTCCCCTCTTCCTTTTATCCTGGTTATGGTTTACGGTTATGTACCTGCCTCTGGACAAAGCGAGGTCTAATTAGCCACAAGCCCCTATTTATCATTTATCATCAGCTAAAGTATGTTGCAACAGAGAATAAATTTGATATTTTTTTTTCAAGGAGGATCTTCAACTTCTGCCAACAGCATTAACAATCTGTAAAGTAATGAGGTGCTGTTGATGGTCTTAGACAGGTCTAGACAAAAACATAATTGCCTTCTGTGCTGCTATAGTTCATTAAGGCAGATGCGTTGTAGACCAAATCTCTACATCACAAAGCGTGGCTCAGTCCAAAATATTAACAACATAAGAAAGAATAGACCCCTGACCTCTCCTGATGTCCCGTGGATAGAGCCGGAGCGTTTAATGGGGCAGTTTCACGTCTCTCCCTGAGCAGTCGCTGCAGAAAAACAGAGCTATTATCCCACACTTCTGGTCTACATTTTATCTGTGCTGCTGCAAGTCTCAGCCTACGAAAAGCCCTTCACAAGACTCCACTGGATGGGCTGTGGACGGTTATTCAGCGGGCGATTGCGGAGCGTGACACACACCCAGGTCAAACCGTACGCGAAGCGCAAAACTCTATCAGCCCCAAAGGCAGGCTTGCTATCGGAGGGTACGGTTAGTGCCAATTAACACCAATTATCGGCACCACACTCCTCCCGGAGCGAGGCTTACGGCAACCGTGAAGAAGAAGGATCTGCAAGGTAGCGCAGAGCTCAATACGTGGGTTCGTGTATCCGAGTTGCTCTTTGCGAGGAGAGCTTGGGCCGCTGGCTTTGGGTCTCGCTGATGCTCTCAGCCCGCTTTCAACTGCAGGAACTGCCCTTTTTAACGTGCCACGAGCCGTAGTGCCACCCCAGTGGGCACCTTCGTACTTCCCGTCGGCGCCGGGCGAGAGCCGGACCTGCAGCTCCCAGCACCGGCAACGCTTGAGCTCGCCGGGAATCGGTGCTTCGGGAAGGGCCGGTGGTCCTGCCCAAAACTCGGGAATAAGATGCTGGGAGCAAGGGATTAAGACATATTCCACGAGGAAATGGGCCTCTTGGGTCTGAGGGGCCTTTCCCCCAGTGTCTCCCCTGTCCTTTCTCACGCGAAACATCTGGTGACTTCACTGGAAGCTTCTGCTAAAGGTTCCTTGGGTTACAGGATCATGGATGAAGCCGGAAGAGCAGCAGAACAGCTATAGGCAAGCGGGGCCATGGTGTCACGTACCTTCAGCTGCAGCTCTGCCGGAGCCCCAGGCTCGGCCGGGCTCCCCTCCCTCGGCGCAGCCGGCCCCGGCTCACTCCGGTTTGCCGGCAGGCACGCAGCAGCAACCACCGCGCTGCCGCCCGCCCCACGGCACGGATTGCGCTGGGCCAGCTTTCCACCAAAACGCAATTGCATCCTATTGTTTCTGGAAATAAACGTCTCTTAAAAACTCCCAACTCTTGCAATAATTTTTTTTTCTCTGTGCAGAGTGTCAAAAATTGTGAAAAGTGAAAGCAAAGAAAGACACTTCCACCTAATTAACCCAAACCACAGTTTTAATCAGAAAGAGTTTGCCTGATGAAACCTGTCTACATATTTGCCATCGTTCACAAGCCGCGTTCATTAGGCGAGAAGTGTTAACGATGATCCGTGTCAGGAACTGTAATCAAAGAGGGGTGGGCAAGTGACAGGTCCCCCGGATTTTGCTCCGACCCGCAGCTCTCAGCATCCCCTGGCAGCATGGAAAGGTTGCCAAGCACAGAGCGATCACCTATTTGGGGAAGGGAAAAACAAGAGGTGAGATAATAAAGATGAGAAAAATGCTTTAAAGGAGCAGATCGGGTGCTTTCGCCTGGGAGGGGAGCAAAGCTGCCTTCTGGAAAATGTGAAGGCAGCAAATCTGACGCAGAGCTGTGCCCGGGCTGCCCCGCAGCTCTACCCTGCCGGCAGCTGGAGGTGGATTCGTCTCCAGTTGACTCAAGAGGATTTAGACTGGCCGCCCGCTCTCATCGGGGTGCCCCATGCCGCGTCCCAGACCCTCTGTTCCCACTTCTGATCCGTCACAGCAAAGCCCCCCGCCAAGGGCAAACACCCTTGAGCCCGCCCATGCTACTCATAGCGATGCTCTGCAGCACCCATCTCTCCCCTCTAAATACCGCCGGGTACTCACTCGATACCTTACAGCAACCTCCAAACCCCCCCAAAGCAAACACCAGAGTAAAGGAGCTCTTGGGGCTGAGGAGGGAATTTGCGGTGTGAGCCCACCCTGAGCCACACGTGTTGGGGCAGGAGCTCCAAGGGTCTTAACGGGGCTCTGCAGTGACAAAAGCTTCTCTCTAATAAGCATAATAAATTACTTTTATACCCTATATAGTCTGGAGTCACATGCAAATTCATCGGAGCACTCCATCGTTATCTCAGCACTCTAATTAGGCTTCCCAGCACCGAGAGCTGGGTGGAGCCCGTGCAGGGCCATTCGTTATCCCTTAATGATGTTCTCCCTTCGTGGTAACAGCTACGAGGGACGCCTGTGCGTACAGACGTAAAGGGCATCTCATTTTGTTAAATGCATCCCTTGATCTTTCCTTTTTCAAAACAACAACAAAAAAGCCGCACGTGGGAATCGTCCTCGCCGCGCCGCACCTCCTCAACGAGCGGTTTAGTCTCTCTTGGAGCTCGAACCCTCCCAGGATCTTTTGCAGCTCTTGCAGCGAAGGAGGCTCAAGCCACGAAGGGAAGCGCAGCGCGACAGACCTCGCTGATACCAGCGCTGAGAAAAAACAACCCCGTTTTCAGGAGACAAAACACACACGCTTCGGTTCCCGTCAGCGCTGCACGCTCCTTCGCTGAAAGGTTTCCCGTCGGATAGCTTTGGCTGTAAAAAGACCACAATCGTTCGCCTAATGTTTTAAACCCCGTCTCTCTCTCCGGATCTGTCGGCGTGGCTTTGGCAGCCGGTTGGCACGGCGGGTCCCGGGCCATGCCGTGGCCAGCGGCACAGTGGATGCTGGTGGGTTCTTCCCAGTCTCAGACTCCTGAGTTTGGATGAATCTAATGCATTAACATCACCTACTTGTACCTCATGAGAGCCTCGCGTGTTTTCCCCCCTCAAAGCTTGCCATCCAACACCTCCGAGCTCCAAAAGTAAGTCAGCAAAAAAAGATTATAAAATTATAACTGCACCACTGGACACGGACAAGGAAACCATTAATTACACAATTCCTACAGAGCGTGGCCAGGACCAGCAGCCAGCAGAGGGGTGCATCTGCAACGAGAGATTTGGAATGTAAACGGGAGAAAAGATGGAGCAGTGGCCGTGTCCCCATCCCAACCGACGGGTACCCACTGCCCGTGGCGGTGCCGGCCCTCCCCCGGCAAAGCCCCACGAGGAAACACGACCCAGCAGCACTGCAAGGGAAAAAAAGCATAAATCACGCATGTGCAAAGCCTTTTGGTAATTAACGTCACCGGTGATATGTCTGGGAAAGTTGCACCTCAGCCTCACATGATGTTCTGCTAATTAAAGGCTTATTTTGTTACGGGAAGCCCTTTGTGTAAGATGTTTCGCACAATCCAGCCTGAATTTTATGACCTGTGGGCTCCGCGAAGTGAGTAAACTGATGATCCTGGGTTGTGCAATGCTCATTAAACGTTAACGCTGTGTGCATTTCCACCCCTGCGTTTGGAAGGCTACTAATCATATTCCTAATAATTGCACAAAGCGTCTGCTCACCCCAAATTGTTGGCTGAAATTAGTCCACGAGAGCCACCACGGCGCAGCCCTGCTGGGACTTCCCGTGTCATGTAAGCAAACGCTGGAAACTTTCTTCACTTCTTTAACGTTCTGCAGGCGAGTAGTTCCACGGATGAGGAGATCGCTTCTGCGCACGACAGGTCTGCAGGAACCAAAATTATAGGAACAGTATAGTGTATCTAAGCAAGGTTAAAACATCTCATTTCATAACCCCTCAGATTATGCCCTGCCCCGGAGCAGAGGGTGTCTCGCACCCTGGAAGCATCCTTACAGCCCTGCTGGGAAAAGGCGGCGGGAGCACGGTTAGCATTTCAATGGGCTGAGCTGTTGGTAAGAGATTATAATAAATCGGGATCTTTTTTTCTAATAGTCCTACTGGCAAAACAAAATGCAGCCTGCAAATGGGAGGGAGATGGAGGCCGGGCTGTTTCAGAGCAGGCAAACCCATGCCCTGCCTGCCGTGTGCATTGAGGAAGAATAGTCAAGGCACTGAGAACAACTCGCTACCCACCAGCACTTCTGGGCGCCAGATGCGGCAAAAAACCATATAAACCCCACCGTGAGATGATGCCCACGATGACTATCCCAATGGCTGTGCAAGAGAGACCAGGCTGCCGCCTCCCCCTGCAGCCCCCCCAGCATCCGACACTCGGCTCTGCAACCATCCCTGCTTTTTTCCAAGAGTAATTTGTGCCTATGTGGGATTCTATTAAACTGTGCCAAACAATCTTAATTTATTCCTGCCAGCTAAAATGATAATTTCTCTCCACTCCTGTTTTACTAAATTGCTACCTTTATTTTTGCAATGTGTATATAATTACCAAATGTTACTAGATTCTACCCAAAATTTCTCTCCTTGGAATAGCAGGGATGTCTACTCACCACTGTCAATTTTTTTTAAATGTTATGATTGATAAAATTAAACTGTGAAGCAAGGCATGAAATCTGTCTCATAGACACATTTTTTTTTTTTTGGCAATAGCAGAAAACAATGCCAGTCATAGAAAATTTCGCAAAATGATTCACTGGAGAATGGAGACAACTTGTGTTTTCTTGCTTGAAGAACTTAATAAGACATCCACAGCAACTCCAAGCTGTATTGTTATATTCAATTACTTATGAGGCCCCAAGTTTCTCCACTTTAATTGCTCGAAGCAGGGAAGCTTTAGTCACAGTGTAATGTACCCAGGCATGTATGGGGTTTAATGAATCATACTAACTCTGCACTCCAAGCAATTAGGTAAATCTAGCTGTTAGTTAGTGAGGCATAAAATAAATTTAATCTCTCTTCTAAAAAATCAATTATAGTGCTGTAATGTATAATTCAATTTGGGTCATGCTACATAAATTTTCTGGTTTTAGTATGTTTTTCAACCGGTTGTTATTAGATTTTGCAAGCTGCATGTGTGTGAGTTCGGGGCGGGGAAAAAACACTTTTTTAAAGCATCCCGAAACATCCTCGCCGCTGCGGGAAGGGCGCAGCCGAGGCGGTACATCACCGGCACGGCCCGTGGCACGGCGAGGCCGCGGGCACCTCTCCCGTCCACGGGACTAGATCCCCCACCCAGCCCCCAGGAGCCCCCGTGCTCCGCGTGGGCATCCCCCCGAACGCAGTTTTGGGGCATCCCCGCAGCCCGCAAACCGCCAGACCCGGCACCGCGGGAACGGCGTGGCCGAGCGAAACCGGCGCAGCCCGGGGCAAGGCGCTGCCGGCGCCGGGAGCCGAGCAAAGCGCCGTCAGGGCTCGGTCCTGCCGGCCGCGCCAGCGCCCTGCGCTGCCGCGCCCGCCCGGCGCTGCGCGGTCCCGGCTCCCGCGGCCCAGCGCGGCAGACCCCCGCGCAGACCCCCGCCTCTCGAGCCCCGACCCGAATGGCGCCCGGCCGTTTTCCCAGCTCGCCGCAGACACGCACCCTCCTCCGCCAGCAGCTCCTGCCCTCAGACACGTGCGCTTCGAGGCCGGTTCGCCACAAACTCATCACACCTCCTCCCCGCTGACGGAGCCGCCGCGGGACCGGCCTCGGGCGATGCTGCTCCTCCCGCAGCGCCCGGGGCCCGAAACACACGAGGTGTCCCCCGAGTGCAGCCGAGACGTGCGACACCCCCCTGGAGCTGGCCGCCGCTCCCCGAAACGGCCGGGGGGGCGCTGGCAGCGGGCCCCGGAGCCCCGGACGAACGCTGGGCGCGGAGCTGCGATCCCACGCTGTACCGGGCTCTGCCTGAAGAGGAGCCGCGCACAGCACCGCGGCACCCAGGCAGCACCCTCGCAAGGGCACGGCTTTTGCTTTAGGCGTCCAAGAGAGCGGGGCGTCGGGAGGCGCGACCCCAGGGCGGTGGCCCACCCTGCCGGGAGGGAGATGCCGCGGTGACAAGCGGGGCGCGGGGGCGGAGAGAGCGAGTGAGTCACGGGCCGATGCTGCTGCACGGGCAGCGTTGGCTGCAAAAAGCACCCACGCTCGTAACGGCGTGGGAGCAGCAGGTTTTCAAGTAAAACACGCGGCAGCAACAGCGAAAGGCTGTGAGTGCCCTCGGGCACTTCCCGAGCACTGTCACCCCACGGCCACCCCGGCAAGGGGACAAGGCGGTGGCACATTCCTACCGTCTTCTCCGCCCAGCAGCACGGATTTGCACTGCTGGGACACACACCGTGCTCCGTGGCTGCCTCGGCCACGGGTCTCACCAACGGCTGCTAATGTACTTTATTTTCACATGAAAGCAAAAAGAAAAGGCTTTGCTGGCTCTTTAACAAGATGGAATCTCCTGGAAGACCGTGAGTTTTAAAACACGTCTTTCCAGAGGGAGCAAAGTGCAATATCTAGAGAACCCGCATTTTTCCCAAGCAGGTAAAACCTCAGTGTCTCACCCCGAGCAGCACTCGAGGGCACATCCAGCCCACCTACCCTGGGACAGCGTGAGTGGGCGTGGGCACACCGAGATGTACAGGCATCTGGTAGTGCCGTGCTGGAAGCGATGAGACACATCACACACATCCTGGGGTGCTGCTGGCTTCTGCAGGCGGCATTTCTAGGCATCTCAGCATATAGAATTAAAGAAGGTTGGGAGCATATTACCAAATGCTGGCATAAAGATTAGCTGGCAATACAAGCCAGCCTGTTTCACCACTAACTGGAGAAACTGGAAGCATAACCTCTGCGCCGTGTTGCTCGATGTTAATTGAAATCCAGCCTGTGGCTGGTGAGCAGGGAAAGCAGCGCACCAGGGCATCCCTTCCCAGGGATGCACCCTGGGGCCCTTCCAGCAGTCAGCAATAAAGATGTATGAATCGTCCCGATTTATAGCCTTCTAAAGACAGCTTTTCCATTTGGCGGGCACTTGGGTAAAATAACTAATAGTCCCAACAGCCGCTGTTAATGCCGACGATGCGCTTGGTGCAGAGGGAGGGCCCCTAAGGATGCCTTTATCGTGGAAACTGAGCGGGGAGCCGAGGCACAGGCTCTGCTCCGAGGGGCTTCCCCTTTCCCAGCCCAATTCCTACCCTCCCAGGCATGCTGGCGGTGCTGGCACCATGCTCCCATGGGATTCGGGTGCAGCTGGACGAGCTGGTGCCACGTTTCGGTGGTAGGCACAGCCGTGGTTTACATCCCAGGACAGGCAAAGGAGCGAGTTCAGAGCCGATCCCGGCACCTCCCGGCACAGCATCGCCGCGCACGGAGCCCGTGCACACAACCAGAGAACCGCTTAATCTTCTAATTAAGCTTTGCTTCTCAGTTGGTGATCAGGGCTTCACAGTTTATTAAAGCCTTTCCTCTTCTGATAATCTTCTCCTCTGCTTGCATTTCTTTTGGAGGAGGATTGTATCTAAAGCTCTCTCCAGCTGCCCTGACTCTGACAAAACAAATTATGCCAGCCATTTTTATACCATATATTTTTTCCACTCTCACATCTCCTTTTTGAACTAAAAAAGTTAACAGATATTTATGTTTGTTCACATTGAATGTATTTCCCAAGCCCTGTCCTCTCTAATGACTTTTCATGCAGCTTCCAGGGCTCTCACTCGCTTTTATTTACTACCTTTATCGAGTGGTAAAATTCTAAAAACCTTCGTTTGCAATCTGCAGCCGCTTCGGGGCTTCAGGGCTTGCTAACAAATACCCAAAATAGGAGGTAAGAATAATTAAAGGAAAGACATGCTGCACATGGACCTCAGCGTTACATATTGTCTGGCTTGATGCATGAGATAAGTGTTATTTAAAATCCACCAGCCAAGTGCAGATTTTATTATAAGCACAACCTCCCAACTGCAAAAAACCCCACCCTGCTGTCAAAATAAGCACTCACTATTGTTAGGCCATTTCAACTTGTTGCCTTGCGTTTTTCCTTCCTCGCCAGCTTAACCGAGTTTATTCCGTGTTTTTTGAGCTCTCCACGCGTGGCGGGGGGAATCCCCCCGAGCAACGTTAACTCGCAGGCTGCCCTGGGGAAGTGATGCTCGGTCCAGCCTCCCTGGGGACAAGGCTGGACTCGGACCTCGCGCGTGCATGTTTTCAGGTTTTCATGCAAGACAAATGATGCTCCCGCTGTCAGGGCCGGTCCCCCCAGGGAGAGGCAGGAATGAGCCCTGTTACGACGCAGCCTCGCCTGAAATGGCACCAGGGAAAGGGGATGACTTTCCACGGCCACAGCCCACCCAGGGCTGTGCTCAGACTGCTCGGTGCCCGAGCATCCCCTCGCCCTCCCCAGCATGGGAGCTCCCGGCAGCAACTACCGCGGTGCCCTGATTTTGGTACCGTAGAGATTTATGATTTAAAATTAAAACTCCCAAGCTAAGGTGCTTGGCCTTAAATTACACCAACGAGCGAGGTCTCCTGGACAAGATAGGCATTTGCATGCTTCAGAAGTTGGGCTTACGTGGTTTCATCCCCGTCACTGCAATCTAATAATAACCCCAGATGAAACCGCGCTCCAGGCTTCAAAGCCCGAGCACCAGGTCAAGCCCTCTGGCCAGGGGCTTCGCCGCGGACGAGGAGACTCGCGCTGTCCTGCAGGCACTTGCACGGGGTATCTGCTCCGTCCAGGGCAGCGAACGCCGAGGGGATGCCGTCCCGGGGATGCCAATCGCTCCTGCCCGGCCATGGCTCCCGGCCCTACGCACTGGGGCTGGGGGATGTATGTGCATCAACAGCCCCATGCTCCTGTCTATCCCCCACGGGCAGCGGAGGCATAAATCAGTGCTGCTGATTGCTCCCGGGCCAGAGCCACCCTGGGGGTCCACGACCGGCGTTGGGGCTTCGCCCAGTCCCACTGGCTCCGTACGCCTCGCATGGCTGCGGCCCTTGGGGGGCTGCCCCACGGCCCGAGCGACGGCTCCTGGCACAGCCCGGCGGAGGGCATTCTGCTCCGCTAAGTGCGGTAATCGTAGTAATTGCGTGACTAACAGGTACAGTGGGCTCTCAGAAATGGTAGCAGCCCCATGTTCCTGCCATGCTGAAATTCCCCAAAATCTGTTTTTAAAGGAACACATTAACCTTCACCACTGCTGTCAAGCAGGGGGGCTTTTAATCAGGGCAATAACGAGCGATAAATTAAGAGTGAATTAGTGCAAAATATTTTAAGCTCTCCAAGTTCCTAAACTCAGGCAGACCTTTCCTATCCTTTGATGCGACTAAGTTTTAATAAGCCCTGGATAAGTTCCAGGACCACAGGGTATACATGAGAAATTTTACATATAAATATATAATTGACACGTGTACAAATGCCTGCAAGAATGGATGTGTGTGTGTACACACACACACACACGTGTATTGTGCTACAACATTAATAGCACGTCCTGAATTGATACGCTGCTAAATAGCATTTCTTGTCCTGAGATCCTATTTTCACACTCGCAGCAAATACGACCTTTGTCTATGGCTGCCAGCTGCTTATAATTTTGACAGATGCAAGCACATTTCTGGGAAGCCGTATCCATTCAGTGGCTAAAGATCAACAGGCTCTGCTCAGGCTTTAGTAAGATTGATTGGCTCAGGAGAATCCCATTTGCAGCCCCAACTGAGAATAGGTTTACCACGGCGAGGCGTTAATGACTTTGATATCAACGATCTAAATATGTCAACCTGTGACTCGTGTTGGTATTAAGGCACGCTATATTTATACAAAACAGCCATTAGCAGAATGCTAATTAATGTGATTCAGTTTCCAAGTAAATCTCAGCCCTTCCAAGTGGTGTAATGCAAGACTTTATTTTAATCTCCCTGGAACTGCAGGGCTGCTGCTGCGCCCGGTCATTCCTCGGGATTAGCCAGATTTATTTTTGCTGACGTTTCACGTGGCACCCCCAGGTCGGGAGCGCCCGCTGCCAGTTATCGCACGGAGGCGGCGGAGGCAGCGACGCTGGGTGCTTCCGCACAGCTCTTAAAAGACAGTTAAATTTGGATGGTCGCGGCCGCACCGCCTGCCCCAGCAAACGGGTTCACGTACACAAATCCCCGCCTAAAGGCGATGAGCTGGGAGCGACAGCACTGGTGTGTTGCAGGGGGTAATTAATGCGGCGGGATTTTCTCCTGCACGTGTACGGGCTGGTGCTCGGGTAGATGGTACCCCGGAGAAGGTGGGGTACGGACCGCCCGCTCCATGCAGCCTCCGCTCCCGCGCGCTGCCCTTTGCCGGGTGGCAACGGCAGCGTCATCGGCCCGGAGAAAGCCTCGGAGCTTCCCCGGCGCGCTCCAAGCCAGCCCTGGCCGCCCAGCAAACCCCGTGAGACCTGGGAGGACGCGAAAGGCTCTTGCTGGGGACACAGAACCCTGCTTCTGCACCCGCTGCCAGGGCCAAGGCAGGCACCCAGGCTGGCGGCGGCATCGCTGGTGGCGGGAAGCTGCTGTTCTGTACAAGGTGTCATTAAAATGAGCTGGAGTTGAGGAGTTTTATCCCAGCTGCCCAGGCTCCGAGAGCACCTGGATGAGTCTGGGCCAACGCCTGCAACACCCATGGACCAGGAGAGCACAGCGGTAGCTGTGGGCACTTGTACCACCTACAGCCCCCAGCCATGAGCCTCGGTCCTGGATTCGGGCATCAAAGCCAGTTACTTCTATGGATTATTCCAGTTTTGCTTCCTAAAGCGTGCAAGGGGAAAGAGCCTAGCAATCGCGGCCTGAAAAGATACCATGAGAAGAGCCAAATGCATAATCTTAGATCAACTCCCTCTCGGCTGTCCCCTTCGGCAGGAAGGAAAAAAAGCAAACGCACAGCGCTGCCGAATGCATTACACAGCGAGGCATCGGAAAGCTGATGCCACGAAGAAGATTAATGGAGCAGAGCCGCAAAAATAAGGAAGAAAATGAAAACCAAGTAAACACAGAGCTGGTAAAACACTCTGCTGCTGCCAAAGTGCCTGCTCCCCAAACACGCCGGGTCACCGCCGCGGGCTGGAGCTCACATCTTTCCGATGATTTGGGCAGCCCTGTGACACCAATCCCATTAACAGCCCATTAGGACAAATGAAAGATATTTTTCCCCTTAAAAAAAGTGAACAAGTGCCTTGGGAGGGGCTGGCGGGGCTATCCAGCTGCCTCCTTCCACGAGCTGCTCTCACCATCTCCTTCAGCTGAGCGGGAAATGATGGTGAAAACTGGTAAGGAGGGTGAATTTGCTTCTGAAGCCTTCGGCATGTTGCTCCTTGGTCCTGAACTCGGTGATAGATGGTGTTGGCTTTTTACGTTGTACTAACGAAAGGTGCCGTGGGACTGCAAGAAACCTGTTTGCCAGATCGGCGTATCACTCGTTCTGCTGAAATCTCCATTAGCAAACAGATGGATTTGGGGAGGAAGGTGGAGGATGAGCAATGGGGCTGCCGGCTCCTGCGCAAGCGCAGGCGTCTCAGCAGGCTGCCCTCCCAGACACGTGGCCGCGGGTTCAAGCTCCAGACTTTTATCTTCTTATGCGAGAGACCCCGTAATTTCACGACCCACTGGTGGAGGACGATGCCACGACTGCTGCTGCTGGAGGTCACTGCACCCGCACGGTGCAACCCCTCTCCGTGCTGCCCTGCCCCACGGGACACCCTCCTTCCAGAGGAGGGGGAAGCCATGCCGGGCTGATCTCATCAATGTGCTAAAGTCATTATGGAAGGAATTGTGGGAAATATTGGGGTTGTGTTACAGTTGAGACTTTTTTCAAACTCCTGGATTTGAGGAACAAGCTCCATATATCATGCTCTGGTCCGACCGCAGGACGAGTACCAGTGCTCCTAGACACGCCCAAGGACACCCACCCCACTGGAACCTCCGTGGGTGCCCCTTGCACGTGTTGGATCCGGCACATCACGGCTCCTGCCCAGCCGGGGCGAGCGGCGCTGCCCCGCGCTCGCAGCAAGCTGCCAGCTGGCCAAGCCCAAGGACCCTTCCCGACGGGCTCCGGGAGCCCGTGCCGCGGGTGAGGTCCAGCGCACCTCGCTGTCTGGGAGCAGCCACCCCGGGCACCGTGAACACCAGGGCCGGAACGTGGACCAAGCCCGCCGTCGGCTGCACTTCAACAGCCCCACGGACTTTGCAGCCCTGGGGACGAGGCAAGGAACAAGGAACCCCTAAAAGTCATGGATGAAACAAATCCCAGAGCAATTTTCCAGGCTCTGTTTTCCCATGCTGGCTGGCACCTTTCCCACCTTCCCCTCTCCACCTGGCAAAGTGAAGCACGTGGGCACAGCGCGCCGAAGGCAGAGCCCCGCGGCGGGGTCCCCCGGTGCTCCCCGCAGCACGGGCTGCCGCAGGCTGCGCGCCGGGCAGAGCAGGGGCTGCACCGCCGCTCCCGAAGGTCGCCGCGTCCGTGGCATGAGTATAAAAAGCGCTTCCTCTTGGCGTGGATGATGCTGGCTGCAAACCACGCACCCTCCTCACCACGACCCCTCTCTGCTATTGTACCTGCCCGGTGCCGCCCCGGTACAGACACTGCGCCGGCGCGAGCGGCTGCGTGAGCTCCTGAGCACCCAGCAGTCACTCTGCCCGTAGAACAGAAACACCCGTTTCTTTGCTTCTGGTAATGATCAGTAAAATAAAAACCTGATTTTTCTACTGAGCCAGAGGAGCCGAGAAAGCGCTGAGGCACATTAACAACAAGAAGTATTGGGGCAGCTCCAGCGCTCCTCTTCGTAGCCAGAAAATCTTTTTTTTTTTAAAAAAAGGCAGGCATGTGTGTCCAAGGCCACAGGCGAGGTGCGGTGCAGCACACCCCGCCTGCCCACAGGCTTCTGCTGCGGCAGCGTCGCGGGACAGCTCAGGGGAAGCCAGGGCTGCGGCGGGAGAGGGACTGAACCGCTGCCTCCGTCCACGGGGGGCGAAGGGCAAGCGGGGTCTGACAGCTCTGCGGCGGGCAGCCCAGGGAGATTCCTCCTTAGATGACATGTTGAAGGGAAGATCTCTTCTGCTGCTGGAGATGGGGCCAAATCCTTGGCTGACACCCAGCTCCGGTCCAGCGAGTGCCAATAAGTGCACATTTTGGCTCATTATGCCGCATGTTCACCCAAGGCAGTGCCAAGCCTCGCCTCCGAGACGGGAAACCGGGAGCTTTGGCAGGCTGGGGGGGCTCGGCCAGGCTTGGGGGGCCAACGGGGCCAGGGCAATGCCAGCTCCGGTCAGCGACATTTGTCATCGCGGCCACCGCACACGGGGATGCTGCCGGCGCGGTTTGTGCGCGGGGCTCTTCCGACCGGAGCTGTAACGGTGCAGCCCCACCACCCTGCTCCTGCCTCCGCCGAGAGCGCGAACCCGACCAAAAACCTCTGGGATGGGCACTCGGCTGCAGCCGCTTGGGGCGAGCGGAGAATCCCTCGGGGGTAACTAAAGGCGCGGGATCCTCGCGGGAAAGCCCTGGGCAGCGTACCGAGAGGGATGCAGGCTGCTCGCCTCGGCACGTTGCCCACGGGGAGGGCGGCATCCTGCTCTGGCCCTGATGCCATGGGTGTGGGCAAAGGCGCTGGCAGAGCAGCATGAAGCAGCATCCCATCTCTTCGGGAAAGGGGTCCCTTTATTCTCCTCTCCCAAGGGGTTTCTCCAGCGATTTCCCATTTTGCAGCTCCCCTGGCTCTTGGGGTCTCCCCGCTGGTCCCCACCACAGCCCAGGGCTGAGACCAGGCTTCAGGCAGCACCCGCAGGGACCCACGTATCCCCGCTATCACATCCATCCCCGGCAGCACATCCCCACCAGCACATCCCAGCCTCAAACACATTCCAGCTGGAAGGCTTAGCCATAAATCTTGTGGGGATCTGCTGGAGCTCACCGTGACCCCAGTGTGTGTCTGCTTCCTCCTACCACCGACACGACTACCGCTGCACACAACAGCCGCCGCACGCTGACAGCCCGCGGGAGGGGAGAAACATCTGGCTCTGCTCAATGCCCCCGCCCGGATATATATATAACATGCAATTCCCGCTCCAGCTGCGCTTTAACGCTCGCGTGCTCGGTGCCTTCCAGGCCACACAGCCCTCCAGAAAATAAAGAGGAAAAAAAAAAAAAAGGTGTTTTAACGCTGGTGCACCCCTGAAAGCTGCAGCCTGAGCGCGGTGCGAGGCGCAGGGAGACCAGGGCAAGTAGGGGCTGAGGAAACGGGGATTAGGAGCACAATCCCACTCTCCCGGTGGCTTTGTGCCTGTGGTTAAATCAGTTTTCCATAGGTTAGGGCAGGCTCTCCCCAGCCCCGGGCTGGCAAGGATGCCCATGGGCTCAGTGCAATGCGCCCGAGGCAGCGGGTTCATTAGGACCCCTCCTCCGTTAGAGGGGCGGGGGGGAGGCCCCCCAGGTCAGCTCCGGGGGCTCTCCTGGCTCTGCCCTTCCTGAGCTTCTCCGCAGGGCTTCACACCCGGGGAAAACCACTGACAGAAAGCTGACATCTGGGATACATCTCTGGGATAAAAAAAAAATAAATGAGAAAGATGGGGCAACACGGAGGGAACGGGCTGGTGGATCGCAGGCCGTGGGTCGTGCGCCCACAAAGACTTTTTCGAAGGGAAATGGCCCTAAAATTACCTCAGCCTCCGCTGCCGGCACCCTGCTCCCTTCCCGGCTTTGCCGTGATCCCAGCAAACCCATCACCCGTTCGCCAAGAGAGACGTGGCCTTTGAGGTCCTCCTCTCCGCACCCATCCCCTGCAGTTTAGGGATGGCACGGCAAGAAACAGTAAACCACCCGGGAACTAAAGTACTCACGGAGATCTGCAAAATCCCCCCAACCCCAAAATAAAAACTCAACGGCAGCTGCGAGACCATCTCTCCACCTTAAGGGAGGCGATGCGCTCTTCGGAGAGATGCACATCGGGAGTCAATTCTGCACAGCCCGTAAAATTACACGTGTGTGGAAACGAGATCAAAGGCAGACGTATGTTTGTAAAGCCAAGGTTTCCATTTCGATCTGGGAATGCTGTACCGGACCCCCGCCTCCTGAGAAGTGGCTAAAGCCACCTGAAACCACTGGGGTCCCAGTGGGACACCAAGCCCTTTCCATGCTGGGGTGCACCCACGTCCCGCCCCAAAATCCAACCCCCAGAAGCTCGCACTGGATCCAAGAGCCAAAGGAAATCACACAAGAACATTTACCCCGTCCACCTACACGTATTCTGAGGCTCCCAGCTCCGAGTTACCCGCCAGGCTGTGCCTCTCATCCCGGCGTCGGGGCTGCCGGCAGCAGTAACGCCTTCCCGCACCCCAAACCACGTGCTGCAAGATGGTCGGGCGGATTTTCAACACACTTGTTTTCCTAATTGTCTCTCCGCTCTGTTTTCTAATCGGAGATGTCTTAACACAAATAATTATATCCAAGTAACTGATTAATCATTCAAATGAAATTAAAATTAAGTGATTTAACATATTTAGATAACGCACATGTGCAACAGAAAAAAAGTGATACTTATCTACAATTGTCATTCAAAATGGATGAGCTTCAATTATTTGTGTGGGGAGAAAACAGAGGTATAAAGTTCAGAATCCAAATTATTGTGTAAACTGTTGACACATTCTGAACACTGTTATTTAAATGCCATTAAATAGCTATTTAAATGAGAATGAATAATTGCATCAATAATTCATCTGCAGCTTCAAAAGAAACTTTCACGCAACCTTAGCTGCAGGAAGAGGGCAGTTTGGCTCTGAAGCTTTTCAATATTGTGATGGAGGAAGAGTCTCTAAAGCACTTTTAAAAGCAGCCCCAAGGCTTACGTCCGCCCCCAAACCGGCGCCCCGATCCCCCCCGGCAGCCCATAAACGCTCCCAGGGCTGAAATCACCTCTTTACCAAACTCGTCAGGCGCTCGTTGGGGTGACCCGAAATACTCCTCCGCGCGCGGCGCCAGCCCGGCCCGAGTCTGCAGGGCATCCGCAGGCGCGCAGAGGCCGGCGCGAGCTCCCCGGCACGCGGAGCCCCGGGGCCGGCGCGGCGGCCGTGCCCGGGGACAGCTCCTGCCCCTCAGCCGTTTCGGGGCACGAGGCGCGGTGTCAGCCCCGTCCTTCCCCCGGCAACGCCCGGCTGGCGGCAGAGGGGCTCGTGCCGTGCCGCGGCAGCGCCCGCCGCGCGAGGGCTCTCCGGAAGGCGATCAGGAAACGATCCTCATGATAATACGCTGGCTGGCGTCGTGCGTCCTCCGCCTCCCCACTCTCACGCCGCTGCTGCCCGCCGGGACGGCGAGCGCCGCGCGTCGCGTCACGCCAGGCTCTGCCGGCAATGCCTGTGCGCCAGGAGCGTCCCGCAAGCACCGTCGGCAGGAGCCGGTGCCGGGAACCACCGGGGTGCCAAAATAAATCAGAGACTAGGGCAATGCCCATCTACAAATTATATTTTAATTTGGGTCTTCTTAAAGACCCAGACACGGAAAAAAGGAAGGCCACCGGTGTTTGTGGCGTATTGTTACGGCGCTGGCGGGCGGGGAGGCGGTGCGAGCCGGCACAGCCCTGCGCGGCACAAAGCCCGCCGCGGGAGGGAAGAGGGATCACTGAAAAGCCAAAAATGCAGGCAGGCAGTGCAGGCAGCAGGTTGAGCTCCCTGTCTGTACAGGCAGCAAACGTAACTCGCCCCTCAATTAAAGCATCACCGCGTGGTATTTGCTGTCCAGGGGCGGGGGAGGCGGCTCCCGTTATTATGAAATAATTGGGAAAGCATCGTCTGCTCTTCCCAATCACACATCTCTCTTGAGCAATAGCTTCTCAGATATGAAGACCTACAGGTCTCAACACACCAGGCCACCTCTGCAGCCCTGATACAGCCTCAGAGGCTCAATGGGAAGACAAGAAATGGGGATTAAAAAAATCTTTTTAACCTCCCGGATGTCTCCAGGAACGCACCGCAGCCGCTCTGGCTGCAAAGACGTCCCCAAAGTTTAGCAGGGCTTGAGAGCCCCGGGGAAAGCTCTGGGTGCGAGTCCGTCTGTCCCACGGCTGTGGTCCCCGCTGCCGGCTCGCCCTCATCAGCAGATGCTCATTTGAACCGTAGGGAGATGCTCAAGACCTTCAGCTCCACGACGAGCCGGGGTTTTGGAGGCGAGGGACGCGGTGGGGACGGCTCAGCCCCCTCAGCCCAGCGCCCAGGCGATGCTCCAAGAGCACCAGCCCCCGCCTCCTCTTTGCTCCCCGGCGCAAGGTGGATATATATTACTTAGCACTGCTGCGTTAAAAATATGATTGTCAGCCTCTGTAATTTTCCAGTGACAGCTCGAAAAGAAACAGCTGAGCCACAGAGCTCCAGCTCCACATGCCATCTATTTCTGCTGTCAGCTCCAGAGAGATCTTAATTATAATGGCTTTTGGTGCTCATTCCTTCCTAATGCTGTAACAGGGAGATGATTGCAGCCGTAAATGAGCGATCAGTCTATTCCCTGCTGGGTAGTAAAACTGGTTGTCAGGCTGGGGAGGGACGGCACGCAAGAAACTGCTCCCCAGCTACAGTTCACGTCGCACACTCTAGATAAAATTGAATTTGGCTTACTCATAGCTGCACGTTACAGGGGGCAAGGTGGTAATTGCCCCAGGAATGGAGAGGGAGCAGGAGGTTTAATTGGCTGCAGAGGCTGGAAACAGCAAGGATCAATTTTGCATTGGCTATAAATACGGACGATGAGCCTGGCCCCGAGTCTCCGGCTTCGCCGGCGCCGGCTCCGGCTCAGTGCTGCTGCTTCCTTATCAGCCCTCCTCGCAGCCCAGGAGCAGCTGCTCCGGCTCGGCAGCTCCGCTTGTTGGCTTTGCCCAAGTGAAAGACAAATTACAGCCAGGGCAAAGATTTTCAACACACATCAAAAGTTTGGGACTCCTCTGCCAGCCTGCAAAAACGAGGCAGCAGCGGAGGAGCCCGGAAGCAAAACCCAGGGGACCCGTGGGACCAAGTCCCCTCGCTCCGGCAGGTGAGGGACGCTACCCTCACACACACACCGGCACGGGAAAACGCAGGGAAAACCCCGCTAAATGCCATTCCCAAATACATCAGCTGTCTTCAAAAATAAAAGACACTTTAAAAAAAAAAACAAACCACAAAAAATCCCAACCACACTTTTAAAAAAAAGACATTTTAAAAGAGCTGTATTATTCACTGGCCTAGACTGAAAGTCCAACTGTGGAATTTCCTATGCAAAGCCAGCAGCTCTGGTTAGAATTTATTTACGAAAATAAAGCACACAAACCTCTCCAAAATGGTCCACCTACTCCCTGCTTGCGTGCTGCTTTGGAAACGCCTCACCAAGCCCAGAACCGCCGCTTCTCCGGCCGTGCCGTATCCTGCACCGCCAGGTCCGACTCCGTTCACTTTGCACACTAAAAGCCATTTACTCTGCACAGAAAATCCCTAAGTGCACGTTCCTACAGTCACTGGACCTGATGAGACCGGAGGCCGCCTCCATCCTCAGCCTCCCAAGGGAAGCCAGGCTCCCACGTCCTGTTTCGGAGGTTTTCTTTGGAGCGAGGTGTCATCCTCACTGAGAGGAGATAGAGGCACAGACGCCCACGGAGCCGACCCAGGGAAACCACCCGAGCTACAGCCAGCAGCTTAATTACTGCTCAGCATGGTGGAATTCTTTTTTGCATGGTGGAATGAGAGTATTTGAATTACAGGAACGGTACATTGTTATCGGACAAGGTGTTAGAACGGGCCAACCTTGCATAAACCCGTTCCCGGCATGTGGAATATTTCATATTCCTGGAAAAATATGCCCTTGGTGCTGGGCGGGAGAGGAGGTCAACCTGAACAGGCTGCCCCAGGTGATCCCCGCGACACCACCTCACGGCCAGGTACGGCTGCGTGGACCAGAAATGGGCACTTTTTCCCTCATTCCCTACGCGGGTGCACGCGCGCTCACGTGCACAGAGGGAGGGATAACTCGCGCGCATTTCGTACACTGCCAAGCGACGACAAGTGCTTACTGAGGACGCTTTTGAGACCGAAGGCCACCTCCCCAAGACCTTCTTCCATTTGCACCGAGCTGCTCTCTTCCACCTCCCCGGACACGCAAGGGGCGATCCCGCCGCTCGCCGACGCCAGCGTAACCGCCGAGGGGGCACGCAGCGCCCGCTGCCTCCAGCGGCAGCTCGGCACCGGTCCCGGACCCGCCGCGGGGCATCCGGCACCCCGTTTTTTAGCCCATCCTGGCGCCCCATTTGGGCTTGTTTTACTAATTTTAACGAGTGGGGAGTATAGCCTGCGAAACTAGTACAAATATGTTTTATCCATAGTCTTACGAGGAGAATCGGCTTGGAGGAGTGGGGAGCAACGTACATTTATATACAAAAAAGTCTCCAGTCAGTCAAGCCTGTTTCGTCTAAATAAATCCTGAGGTTTATATGTCTCTTAATCGCTGGTCAGCTTCCAGTCCCCAGGGTCTGCTGGGGGACCAGTGCTTCCTGAGTTTTGCCCAGACCTCTCAGGCCATCCAGCAAACCCAAACACTCAAGATTTGGAAAGGAAAAGGGGCGCAGCGAACGCAAGGGCAGGGAGCGGGGCCGGCTGCCCGGGCAGGGCTTCGCTCCTCTTCACCCTGGGATTTGGAAGGAGAAGGGTGCCCGTTGTGCATGGCTCCTTACGGCGCACACGCGTCCCCTTGCCTGAGCCGGTGCCAGGTTTGCTGCCTTCACGGGAAGGCTGCTACCTAGGCAATAAAATGATTTGCAAAATCTTCAAAAGCTTATAAAAGGCGTGATTGATATGCTCATCTGTCGGGCCCTTCCTGCCTCATCATCACAGCATCTCAAAAAAAAAAAAAAAAAAAATTAAAATAAATCTATAAACACTCCAGCGGATCTTGCACAGCTCTTTCTGCTGGCAGCCGAATTGCGCTTTCTGCAGCACTCGAAGCCTGCGGCAGCGTGCGCAGCCTCCCCGGCCGGGCAGCCCCCCACAAATTAACCCATGAGCCAGCGTGCACCTTCCTTCCCTCCGGCCCCGCCACCACCTCTCCTGCTCTCCCGGCCAGAAGGAAGGGAGCTCAGACATTTACTGTCCGTCTTTCCTCCTACCCTGCACCCCCAGGTGCCGCTGCGAGGGATGGGGAGACGGCGCTGGGCTGGTTTGCTTTTTGCCAAAGCCGGTCACAGCTGACTGAAGCAATTTTACAGCTGAAAAGAAAGCTGTGAAGACCTCTCATGGGTCACGGGCGGCAGAGCAAGCTAGCCACGTTGCTGCTATTTATGCTTCAGGGCTGCCACAGATTTATATCTTTGTCCTTAGATATTGTTTTTTAAAAAAAAAAGAAAAAGAGAAAGGAAAAGCGCTCGTCCCCTTCTGAAGTTACAAAGTCAGAAGATCGCTGACTCAAGCACTGAAAGTCCCCGAACAGCCGCTGCTCGTGCAGATTTAGACTCAACCCCAGCCAACCAAAAAGAATAATTATTTCTCCGCTCCGCTGTGCTATTTAAAGTACGATAAAGCACAGACACTGAATTATGCACAGAAGAGTTATGCTCACGCACAGCAAGGTAGCAGCCACCGAAGATAATAAAGTGGATGCAAGTGCTCCTGCGCCCGACCCCGGTCTCCCCAGTGACTTTGTTTGATTCATACAGCAAAGATAGTCCAGATGGGACAGCGGTTTCCAAGGTGCCTGGAAATCTCCTGGGTGGCCATGCCGGGACGAGCGTTGGGTACCGCAGGGGTGCTGCGGGCTGCACGGGGATGCGGCCGGCAAGGATGGCTCTGGCCGTGAGAGCAGGATGGACCAGGGAGGAACGACTCTCCTATCTTGTCCCCTGAAGGCGTTTAACACCAAAAATAGCCCCGTCCCTGTGAGCGCTCCCATCCCTGCGGCAGGGACAGCCCTGAGGGAGGGCGGACATCGCCGCACCCTCGCCCCTCGGCACAGGGACGGGCTCCGGGTGCCTCTGGAGCCGCAGGTTTGCGCCAGAGCAGGGCTGCTCCTGCCCCCACATAAACCTGTAGCGACAAGTCAAGCCCTGGCTGCGTTCACCGTTCAGCTCAGCATATTTCATACCCGTTTGCAAACCAGAAAGCACTCGACCGCAGCGTATCGCGACGGGCGAGACCACCGGCGCGGCCGTGCGTGAGCATCGTTCCTCCAGCCAACACCCAAGCCAGCGTCCTTCCCTCCCCATTCCCGCTTCGGACCAAACCGCTCCAGGGAGCTGAGCTGCATCTCTCGGCAAAGCGCTGGGCTTGCTCGGAAAGCCCCGGGGACACTCTGCAGGGTGGGCAGTTGTCACCCGTGATATGTCACGAGCGTCTCTGCATGCCCGTTTCCAGCCTGGAGGCTGTTTCTCTCCAAAATCTCTTCATCTGCCCCCTCCCAGATTTTGTCCTTAGCCCCGTACCCCCAGGCAGGCACCAGGCGCGGGGAGGGGGCAGCCGATGGGCGGCACACGGGAAAGCAAATACGACATTTTTGAACGGGGTGGGATTTGCCCCAAGCTGATCCACTGCCACATTCCCAAGAGCCCCTTGGGATGTGCCCAGCAATGGCTTGGGGCTTCGCCGCACAAAAAGAGCATTCAAATCCTTTCTTTTTCTTCTTTTATTGGCCCTACAGTACTTTATGGACCATTGTTGGTTTCCTCATCTTCTCATAATTTATAAAAACGGCCTGTCGCTAGACTTGGCTTCACCTCAAGTTCAGTAAATCAAGGTATTCAATTAAACATAGCAATTTACCAGCTCTCAGCCCAACTCACGCATCATTTGAGCGGGATTTTTGTGCACTTCACTTGGAAAAAGTACAGAGCCAACTTTAGCAAAACAAAATGCCTTTTTTTTTTTTTTTTTTTTTTTTTTTGGCAACTCACAAAACCACTTTTGCTCCGTTGCAAGCATGTTACTGCCTCTTCATTACCTGCCCGGGGGCTACCCGATACGTCCCGGGGAAGCCGTGGAGCACGGCGCTGGCGAAGGCAGCGGCAGGCTCGGTGCGGGCAGGCTCCGTGCGGGCAGACTCCGTGCGGGCAGGAACGCATCACGCAAGACCAAAGCGTTGCTCTCACAGCCATCAGCAAAGGCAGCACCCTCCCATGCACGCCCACGGCGGCAGGAGAAGCCCTACACCACTGCACTGTCCTTCCTCACTCGGCAAGAATAAAGATACTCTGTGTCACGACACGGAAATCTTTGGAAAAAGGTCTGGATTTTCACGTTTTGTACCAAAACATGGTTTTCCCTCTCCTTTTCGCTAACAGCGGTGCCTGACAGCACGGCCAACATCTGCCCCTGGATGGGCCACCCAAAAAGTGAAGCCTTGTGCTTCAGGCTGCTCTCCGACAGGCTCAGCTCTCGGGGACGGAGCTGCGTCACCCGAAATGCCCCCCGTGCTGGGACGCAGGGCTCGCGGCAGCGACGGCGCAGGGCAGCACGTGGCGGGACGCAGCCGGGGATGGCCGGGCGCGGGACGGGAACACGCAGCTGCGATCGGTGGGAGCGCGCCGGGAAAATCCAGCCTCGCGAAGGGCTCTCGCTTCTCGTCCGCAGCGACGGTCCTGGGGAGCGCGATTCAGCCGCGGGAAAAGCGTCTGCGGGAGATTGCGCATTATTCGGCCGCAGCGGCCCTGGCCTCGGGACAGGAGCCACGGGGGACCAGGCTGCATGAACAACGGGACTTGGGCTTTTACCCCCATCTTTTCCAGGTTTCCAAAGCCCACCTTGCCCCGCGCGGGCAGAGTGAGGCTGGGTCTGTCCCGGGCGAGCCCCAGCACCCCACCTCAAACAGCAGAAGGGACTTGCGCCTTCCAGCAAGGCCACCAGCAAACGGCTTTCCAGCAAGCCCGAGAGCTGCAGGGACGCGCCCCGAGTCCCCAGGGAAGATGAAGACAGGCTGGAAGCAGCTCGCCATGGCACCGCTTTTCAGGAAAGCGAATCCGCACAAGACCTTCTGCAGGAAGCTGTGTTGAGATGCAGGAGGAAAAAAATGTGTAAAAGTGTTCCACAGGTGCTGCATCTTGCTGTGAACAACAACAACGATGTTATTTTACAAATAAAGTCATCAACAGCCCTTGCTACCTTGAACTTGCCCAACACCTCGCCCGCCCTCGTGTCCCTGCCAGCAGAAACCCTGGTGCTCCTGGGCTTGCAGATGCTGACTCCTGGGTGGCTTCGCTGGCCACGCGGACAACTGCAGAGATGCCCCAAAATGCCCTAAAAATTAAAAAAGCAAAATAAAATTTGGAACTTGCTTTAAAATCCAGCTTGGAACTTTAAGAAAAAAAATCCAAACTTAAAAAAAAACCCAACAAAAAACCAGAGTTTTAATATTTGTTATTCTTTTTCTCAGGGACAACCAGTCCCCCCCCAGCAGCGAGCCTGACGGGCTGCGCCGGGCCACGCCGCAGCCCTGGCACCCGCAGGCAAACCGCGCTCTGCCCTTCGGAGCCGGATCGGTCCCTTTAGCAAGTACAAGATCTCCTGCTCAAATAGCGCTTCAAAGCAGAGATCTGAGCGCTAGCGCAAACGCAACACATGCAACCACTTAGAAGTCAATTAATATCGGCGGAAGGCCCCTTGTTGAAGGCAGCAGAAGGAACGATGTTACATTTCCGGAATAATGGCTGAAATTTGCCATTGTGTGTCATCAGGAATCATTTAAAATAGTTTTGATCTAAGTTCTTTCTGTCAGGGCTCTAATGAATTAACAGATGACAGATTGCCGTAATGAGAGTCTCTGCTTTAAAGACAAGGGTACATTGTTTTTTGCTGTACTACTCGTATAATTTGGGATGTTTAAAAATAATGACGGCAGAAGATTAATACCTTACAAGATTTCAGACGTTTCTCACACGCAACGGAGCGCCGAGCCCATCTTTTGCTCGGGTTTTAGGGATGTGGGTGGGAACAGGGGCAACACCCTGGTACCCCCAAAAAACATCATTACACCCCAAACACTGAAATCTGGGGCTGTAACTAAAAAAAAATGCCCCGTGTTCCCAGGGAGAGCAGCTTCAGCCCAAAACCCAGCAGGTCCTTTGGGTAAGCCCCCGCGCCCCTGGCTTGGGGATGCGGGCAGGAGCGTGGGGCTTCGGCAGGGGCTGCAGAGCACCCAGCCCGGCGTGCCGGCCGGCCACCGAGCCCGTCGGCTGCCGGGGAAGGGAAAACAAGGAAAAAGCCGACAACCGGAGCAGGCTCGTCCCCCGGTTTGTGCCGCCTTCCCCGTACTCATTAGCTCGGTTGCTGGATCACATTTTTCTGCTGTGCAAAGGGACCACAAAGGCATATTATATCCAATGTTAAGTAAACAAACTTTTGAAAACTGCCTTTTATTGATTCCATACGGCCATCTGGTTTGAAGGGAAAGGCTCCCTCCCTCTTCCTCCTCCCTGTGAAAATATTCGGAGGTTAGGGACTGGCAGCGGCTCAGCATGGCTGAAAACCACCTAGTTTCCTTTGTGGTTAACAACACAGGAAAACGTCTAACTTTCAGATAAATGTTGGAGGCTTATTTGGTTTACCCATCTGGTAGCCAGCCTGTTCTGCGAAAATTAAAGATATACATATGCAAATATTCACAGTCTGCTTCCAAGATCTAAAGAATTTTTATGATGTAACCACAAAAAGAGGTTATTTAATGTTGACAATATGTAGCAGAGCAAAGCACTATAATGCTGCATATGGTAATGTAACTTATGAAAATGAAGCCGCAGTGCCCTTACAGAGTAATGAAAAGCAGATTTCACCTTGAAGACTATTTGAGCTGTTTAGCTTGTAATGACTTGGGAAAAAAAAAAACAAAAACCCAAACCAAAAAACATTGGTGTGAAAATACAACTCGCCACACAGCCACACGAATCCCAGGCTGTGCGTGGCAGCCTCACCAACCGACCTCTGCGCCTGCGCTGCGCCAGCGACCCGCCACCGTCCCTCCGGGGAGGGCTGCGGCGCAGGCGGGGCACGGAGAAGCCCCCCCGGTGATGCCGGTGGCCGCAGAGCCCAGCCTTCCCATGCTGCAGCCCCACGCGCGGCTCCCCATGCCGCGGGCAGCCATGGGGACGGCGCGTCCCTCTGCCCCCCCAGCAGTCCCGGGGGGACAAGAGCAGCTGAATGACTCTGGGTCAGGGGCTGCAGGAAGGATTGCACCCCGCAGACCCCGGGGGAGGCAGGGCAGCCACGGCGGGCACCGCTCCATCGCCGCAGGGCAGCAGGAGCCGCGCATCCCCCATCGTCGCGCGGGGCTCGCCGTGCCCTGCGAGGAACCGGGTACCGCTCGGCTGAGAGACCCCAGCCCAAGGGGGCACAGCCTCGCTACGAGCCTCTCCACGTCGGGCACGTGTCCTCAGACACCGGCGTCCTCCCCGCTGAGAGGGACGGCAGTGCCGCCTCCCCCGGCCCCGGGCGAGCGGCCGGGACACACGGGGTGGCCTCCCGCCGCCCCGCCGTCACGCGCCGACTGCCTCAGCCACGCAGAACACGTTACCCCCACGATTCATCAGAAACGTCAACTGAGCCGTGGAGAAGACTCTCTGAGCCAGCCCCGCGTCCCCGATGCTGCTTTGCATGGAGCGAAGACTTATTGCTACTGCTAAAATTAATTATGTCCTCCTCCTGTAATAAGCACCTTTGTATATTATGCAAGCGCTTTGCCTGTCATCATCAGCCTCAGAGAAAGAGAAAGATGTTTGAATTAACAAAATATTACTGTGATCTTCTCCCTGACAGTAGGGAAGCAATAATATTTAGTGAGTAACTGAGTTTCCTTTAATAATTTAGTAGACTGCAAAAACCTTGATCATCCAGCTGACTCTGAGAACAAAATAGTCAAGCTTTGTGCATCCTAAGCTGAGATAAAAAAGCGAGCAGAAGAAAGAAGTTTAAAATTATATTTTAAAAAGCTAATTAAAAATGCAGCCCACAAGCAAGAAAGGGGCCAGGGAAACCGTTCTTTAAAGCAAGCGAAGCCACAGGTTTGCCCGTCTCCCTGTTTCATCTGCGAGAACAGAGCGGAGGGGTCGGCGAGCCGCCCTCCCGCCAGCTCCCGCCGGCGCGCAGAGGAAGGCGAAGCCGGAGGCACCTTGGTGCAGGGACCCCCAGACCGGCTGCACCCCAGGAGTTGTTTCTGAGACAGCCCCCCGGGGCTTTCGGTGGCATCCGAGGGGACATCAGGGTTGCACCGAGCTCAGCACCGGGCAGGTACCGGCTGTGAACCCGCCTCTCCCCGAGATGGTTTTGATCGAAGTCCTGCCACCGTTGGCCACCGTGTGAGAGCGGAGAAGCCCCACAGCCAAGCAGGCTGCACCCCTGCGGACACCTCCAGGAAGGGCTTCTAGGAGCACGGGGCAAGACCTCTCCTCACCTCCACCAGCTCCATGGGGCAGCATGGGCTGGTGGAGGCAAGGACCCTTCCCAGGGTGATAAATAAAGCACTTGGCCAAGGCTGTTGCCAAAAAGTGCCTGCAATAGCCCTCCTGTGTGCTCTGAGTATGTCACTAGCTATCACCTGCTTGTCCTACTCCTCTGTCCCTATCTGGCTTCCTGAAGGCGGCGGAGGCACAAGGGGGTCTCCACCAGCAGAGTTACAGCTAGAGCAGGACATCAAGTGAGGACCTGTGAGCCACCGCACGATGCCGAGCTTCAGACCCGGTTGGCGTACAACTCGGTACTGCCCATCTCAGGCCCCTGGACCAAGCAGCCGTGTGTGCAGGAGGAGGGACGAGAAGCATCTCCCGTGCTGCAAAACCCATGGCCGGAGCTGGCCCAGCCAGCATCAGCCCGGAAGAGCAGGAGCGGAGGCACGCGGGTGCACCACGAGCACCCATCACCCTGGACTCCTGCCTTCTCCAGCTCACGAGCAGCAAACCGGCGAGGCGGGCTGGAGACCAGCTGGCACAGCTGCTTGGGGCAGGAGGGACCCGAGGAGGACTCTGCTCAGCTTGGCACCGTCCTGGAGTCAGGCACAAGCCTGTGGATCCCAGCACCCCACAACCAACACCAGGCAGACTTAATTTTTGCTCTTGCTGTTGTCATTAAGAGCCTGGGTTTCTCCTGGGAGCCCCCAGTCACTGAGGCAAATAATTTGACACGAGGCATTTTTGAGCATCGCTGTTGGAAGCTACAGATATTCCCAGCTCAGGGCTGGTGAAGCGCAGGGGCTTGGCAATCTCTGTCATGGAGAAGGAGCTGTCAGGGAGCTTTGTGGAAGGAACTTTGGAAGAAACAAGAAAGCGAAGAAACCTCAGCTTCCCTGACAGGGCCAGAACTATTAAAAGAGCACTTAGGCCCCTTAACATAAAAATGCATCAAAGAGGAAAACCAGATGAGAACAGATTCATTTGCCTTGGAGAAATCCTGGCGCTCTGATATGCTGCCTTCCTGCACGGCGGAGGTTCAGTGCGGATTGAAATGCCTTCAGGCAGCAGAGCTGTTTTGTCTAAGGCGTGTATTTGCAGAGGGCATTTTAAGGAGCAGCCTCTGAGGGGGGGCTCCACCACGGCTCCCTTCCCACTCATTGGCATGCAGAGCAAAAAGCCCCCGAATCCGCAATAATGAAAACTAGATTCCTTTTTAGATAAACACGCTATATCAATGACAAAAAAGATGAACCAAAGCTACATCAATGCTCAGAGCATCAAAGAGCTCGAGATCAGGCTTCAGACCTGCTGACAATGCCATCCGCTGCCTGCCCGTGCCTCCACAGCCTGGGCGAAGACCAGCCCCGCCGGGACGTCTTGAGGACTCATCTGCAAGAAGACACCTGGGTGGTTATGTCCTTTGCAAGGACATTGAGGGACGCCACAGCTTGCTCTATGGACATCACAGGAGGTCCCACCATAGCGGTCCCATAAGACGTCAAGCCTGATGAAGGCGCCAAAGAGCTTGGGAGCATCCGAACAAGGCTGGAGCACTGCAGACCATGAAAGACGTCTCGTGCTGAGCACCCCCAGCTCCCATGGCACACTGCTACCAGCACCGGAGACAACCAAGACAGCAAAAGCCCCGAGGACGTATCCCGCTTCGGTGGGAGTTGATGCTTCAAACTCAAATGGATGCCTTTTGGTTTTGAACAGCTCTGGACGAGGTGGACACGTAACGCACGTCGGGTGGGCGTACAGAGGTGCTGCAGGACCCCGCCAGGTCTTCTCCAAGCTCTGGGACAGGCTGTTTGACAACCAGCACCACGGTGACTTCGCTGCCAGCCCTGCTCACCTCCTCTCCAGGCACGTGGAGACGCAAAATCAGCATGCCATGCCTCGAATTAAAAATAAAGCAAAGCACCCCAATAAGATCCCCAGGGATGAGGTTAGTGAGGGGGACAGCAAAGACCATCCACCGCCTTCGCAGCCAACCCAGCTGATGCCTGTTCCAGGCTTGCCGCAACCCACAGGGAAACCTCTGAAGCCCTGGATGACTTGTGTAGGTTTTCCCCAAAAATGAGACCTCTCCAAGGCAGGTGTGTGAAACACGCACAAGCCCCTGCGTGCCCCTAGCCCACAGGTAACACTTATTCAGTGTGTGTCCCCCTCCCACTTTCAAACCCACCTCTATCTCCCACCGTAAAAGCAAGCGGCGGACGGGGCACCGACACGCTGCAACATCTGGGAGCCATCTCAGCCCTGGTGCTGAGCAGCGAGTCAACAGAAGGTGTGATGAGAGCCAGATGTTCGGCTCTGCCCATACATCCTAAGTGGAGGGGATTACAATAAGGGGACAAATAAAGAGGAAGGCCTGCGAGAATATGTGGAGCCCCTGGAGGCCTTTAAAACTGATTTTAAAAACCCATTTCCCTCGATTCAGAGGGAATTTTATAGAGTAGCACCAGCAAAGCGCTGGCTGTTTGCTGCAAGGCCAGGCGACGCTGAGCCGGGGTTTCAGGCAGGAGTAAAACCCCGATTTCCTGATGCGGGTAACATTTGCCAGCACCCGGGCTCCCGGCGTGCTCGCCGCGGATCGGCAGCATCCAGCACGGACCATGGTGGGAAACGGGCGTCAGACGGCCGTCGGCTGCAGGACGCGCGCCTGCAAAGCCGGGGGGAGATGGGCAAGCAGCGGGGAGGGGGTCTCTCGCCTGCCTGATGCTGGCAGCAGCTTTCGCAGGAGATGGGTCTTCTCCTCCCTGCTCTGTCCCTGCCTGGGGAAGTGCAAAGCCTCTCCTCCTCCGCAGAGAGCGGGTGCTCCAAGAGTAGTCAAAGGGCTCAGTCGCTGGAGCAGGGGCCTTTTCCGAAGCCCGGCGGGACATGGATGCTCGCAGCACCGGCACCACGCAGCACTCCGGCTCTCGCGCTGGAGGTGGCAGCTCTCACGCCACTGGCGTCTCTGCAAAACCCTGGCCCGGCTCCATCGAGGCACTTTGCACCTTCCCCATGTCGCCCAGACCCAGCGCAACTGCTTGCAAGTGGAAATAAAATTAAGTCTGGCTTTAAGCGGGATGAAAATTACAGGAGAGCAGGAAACCACAGAGCAACCCCACAGTCAGAGATCACCAGCAGCCACCGCCTCCACCACAGGCAGCAGCCGGGCGCAAGGGCTCGCTCGTCAGCGATGTGATTAGAGGGGCCTCGCTCGTGTGCGGGCACGCCTGCGTCCCGCAGCCTCACCGGAGCCCGTGGCGGGACCGAGGCACCCAGCATGGGCACCCAGGCAACGCCTGGCCAGAGGGGCTCGGACACGGGGCTCGACTGCTGGGCAGAGCTCTACGACCCCTCCTGGCGCAAGGGCTGCATCCCGGCACGCAGGAGCTCGCCCACGGCACAGCGCCGTGTCCCAGCAAGCCTGCACCCCAGGACAGTTAAATTACACACCGGGGCTGGGGCGGGGGGCGCCTTTCGGGTTTAGGCGCTCCCACCGCTCACCGGGCGGCCGGCCGGCCCGCTTGCCTGCCCGCCCCCCGCCTCGCTCTTATGGGCTCGCACCCGGATCGCGCCGGCAGGGGGCGCCCGAGAGCGCCGGGCTGAGGCGAGCCGAGCCGAGCCGAGCCAGGCTGAACTAGGCTGAGCTGAGCCAAGCCAGGCTGAGCTGAGCTGAGCCTAGCTGAGCCGAGCCAGTCTGGAGACGCGCTGTCCCGCTCCATCCCCGCAGCCCCCTTGCCATGCCTGACCCTCCTCACAGCCTGTGGTGCGGGGAGCGGTGGGACCCGCTGTAGCCCCCGGCGTGGGGCCATGGTGCCGATGCACTGGCGGGCCCCTCCAAGTCCGGTTCTGCTCCTCCATTATTCATCAGGGTATTGCTCCACTTCACCACCCCAATTAATTTGGTGTTCCTGACCCACATCGGCTCTGCTGAGCCTTGTGCATCGTTAACCGTGGCCATCGCGCCAGCTAATGAGGGACTCAGCCGGCGCAGAGGAGATGCTGGGTCATTTCATTCCCGTTGGGATGTCTTGGTTTTTCCGTGGCTGGTCCCCGCTGGAGTCCAAAACGCCCAACAGCCGGGTGCAATGGGGCATTGCGGATGAGGGGCTTCAGGAGACGGCGGAAACGCCGGGCGTGGCCTCGCGCACAGAGCAGCGCTCGCATTTGAGTCCTGACGCGCAGGCAGGAGAGGGATGGAGGGTTGCCAGGGGAACAATGGCTGCGCTTTCCACCCCCCTGCTTTTTTATTTCCATGCTGTAAGTCGGCGTGTCGCGGGCTGCTGCCAGACTGCGGTGGTGCTGGGGCCAAAATCAGAGAATCAGAGAATCACAGCAGGGTTTGGGTGGGAAGGGCCCTTTCAAGGCCATCTAGTCAACCCCCCGCAGCGAGCAGGGACATCCCCAACCAGAGCAGGGTGCTCAGAGCCCCGTCCAGCCTGGCCTGGGGGGTGTCCAGGGATGGGGCATCCACCACCTCTCTGGGCAACCTGGGCCATGAAAAATGTCTTGCTTAGACCTAGTCTGAATCTGCCCTCAGTGAGGTCCAGGCATGCGCCGTGCCGGCATCGTCAACTGGGACGGGCGAAGCGGGGCGCGCAGAGGGTCGCGTGGGCACTAGCAGCCCCGTCCTCAGTGCCGAGAGCTCCCTGCAGCGCAGCCCGTCACAGCCGCAGAGTGGCTGATGCTGGTTTATTTTTAATTCTTAATGAGATAAAAGGCTGGAATTGCTTTTAAGCCTTAAATTGCCTTAGCCCTTTTTATCTTTAAAAAACACAACAAGCAGTTTTGGAGGGTATTTTTTTTTTAAAGTTTGTTATAATGATTCCTGGTAGCTATTATGCTGGAAATAAGGCTCTTTCAAAGACTGTTGGGATACATTAAATGTTTCATTTTTCAGTCTCCGTTTCTTTGTTTTTGATCTCCATTCAGATTGATTAAAGACACTGACTGCTCAATTTTGATTAAATCCTAAATCATAACTGGCTTACAAAACAACTGTGAAAGCTGACATTTATGAAGTTCAGTAAACTAGTTGTAAGAACAGGAGTGCGAGATGGAAAAAAATAATAAAATTCCTTTCCAAACAAACATCAGTTGACAGCAAACAGATGGTTAGAGGCTCTTACTTGTAAACTGGAAAAATTAAGATTTGGCAGGTTCTGTTAAAAAATAGTTACAAAACATCTTAAAGTTTTCCCCTTCATATGCTGGTGTTGCTCTGGGCATCGTTTCAATATTTTCATAGGCTACTGCACGGAAAAGGTTCTGAATACATGAAAGCAGCTGGCATAAAAGGGCTTAGAAATACTAGTTAAGATTTATAGATTTATAGGAAGCCAGGCTGCCAGCATCCCAAAGATGCAGTATTTAAACCCCAGCTTCTCAGCCCACCAATAAATCACCGTAACGTAGCAGCGTAGCTTGAGTTTCGTCTCCAAAGGTGCAAGAAAAGTGGGTAAAACGTAACCTTGGTAGATTTTTCCATATTTGTTGACTTACCCTGTGATAACGCTAAGCTAATGTTTTGGGCAAAGCGCAGCCACATAAAATTAAGTCTCTCGCTGACACAGGTTCCCCCCCCGGGCAGGGAATCCAGCCAGAGACCTGCTTCTTGCAGACAAACATTTCCTCCTCCTCCTCTGAGCTGCGAGGGAAAAAAGGTGGAGGGAAACGCAGGAGGAGCGCCCCAAATCCCGTAGGGACGCAGCCCGGGGCAACGGTCGTGCCCAGACCCTTTGCCGGGGAGTTCTGCAGCGTGACCTAAACCCGCTCGTGATTTCGGCCACTGCAACACCCCGTGGCTGCGCGTACTCCCGCTGAGCGGGGACGCAGCACCTGCAGACCCCCACGCGCCGCCGGTGCCCGCAGCAGCCCCTGGAGCGCGCACGGGCGGGGGCTGCCCAAAACCCGACACCCAAAGCGGGAGCGGCGCCGCGGCCCCGCCGCCCCGGCGCGTCCGGCCCTCGGCAGCCCCGCGGCGCGCAGGCGGGGGCCGCCTCCCCGGGGTTAACCACCGCACCGCTCCGTCTTCGCCGAGACGCGACGGGGCCTCGTCTGCAACCCGAACTGCCGGCCTGCAAACAACCATTTCGGAGTCAGCACCCCGGGCCAGGTCCTCCCCTTTTCTCCCCCCCCCCGCCGCCCCGAACGGCCACTGAAACCGCTTGCAAACTGTTCGCGCTTGCGTTTGGGGGGGTCTGCAGCCGCGCCCCGCGGGCCGAGGGCTGCTGGGCAGCCAGAGCTCAGCCCACGCGGAGCGAGGATACGCTGGCAGGCTGCAAACGATTTTGACTTTAAGATCAAAGAGAGTCGGAGGAAGGAGGGAGGGACGCCTCCAGGAGCCGGGCCGGTGCGCGTCTCTCCGGTTTAACGAGCTGCAGCGGTGGCAGGAGCTGAGCGGCCGCAGGGCCGTGGGGCAGCCGCGCAGGGAAGCCGCAAGGCACGCATGGCCCGAGCGAGCGGCTGCAGCGAGGCCAGCGGCACCGCAGCAGACCCCGCCGAGGAGGCCAAGGCTGCGGCGTTAATTCGGGCCGTGTTTAACGGGTGCTGTGCCTGGGAGAGCTCAAAGCTCTCCCGAACCTCGGGCAGGAGATGTGCAGGTGCTGCGGGTGCAGCGCCGGTGGGTGCCGGTTCACCAGGTTCTCTGCAGAGCTGGAGCGGGAGCACCGTCGCCCCAAACCCGTGCCAGAAAGCACCCGCTGGCACAGCTTACCTCCTGCCGTGGGACGCTGCGGTGCGTGTGCCGCTTACCTAGTGCCGTGCTGCTTTTTCTCCCCATAAATGCAAGCATGCACCACGTTTCCCCGGGACGTGGGATGCCCGTGTGAAGCTTCTTCCACAGCAATTGTCCCATTTCCTCCTTTCTGTAAGAAAAATCTCTGGAGAACTAGGGCTTCACTGCCTCTGCTTGCTTCCCAGGCAGGGCTTGCTGCAGAGAGATGCAGAAACATGTTAGAGAAAAAAAAACACGCAGGCAAACATTTCTGAACCTCACAGCACTGCTTTGATCCTCGTTTCATCTCTGGGTCAAGCCTTCTTTCGGCAGAACCTGGTTTATCATTCATACATTTAAATCCCTGGAAAAGAAGCCCCCATCTCATGAGACGTTGAAAACTCTGCTCAACGGAGTGCTAAAAATAATCTCCTCCGGGGAGCAATCCTGCTCTGCCCTGGAGGGGAATGGAAAGATGAGTTAATAGGTCTTTTCCATCCCCGGTTCCTGTAAGTCTGCAAAAAAACAAGGCTGAGTCTGCTGTTTACTTTTCTGAATATGCAAAACTCGTCTCTGCAGATCTCCATCCCAGCCTTCCCGAACAGGAGTGCTGACTGCCTTGCTGTAGTCCAGCTTTGCAAGTGCCTCTGATTTCTCTTTTTTTTTTTTTAACCTTTCTCTTCTACAGCTTTTTCCCTTTCTCCCTCTGCTCCTTTGAATGAATGCGCAGACAAACGCTGGCTGTTTCCAAGGGACTGCCTCAAGTTGCCAACTTTTCTTCCTGGGAAGAATCTCTTTCTCTGTGTGCTGCGCAGCGATAATAAATCAGGTGAGCAGGAATGCACTGTGGCCGGGCCGGCACAGCCAACGGCTCCCGATGACTCCTCCGACCGGAGGGGAAAGAGCCGGGGAGGTTTATTTTGCAGCCGTCTGGCTGCGCTGGAGATGTGTTCCATGGCACTTGAGCTGGCAGATGGGAAATGGGCTGCTATCTCTTAAAAAAAACCAAACTAAAACCAACAAACGTCAAGTGCATTTATAACAGTGTCCCCATCACCGCTGGCTCGGCGAGAGATGGAGGTTTTGCCCTCGGAGCCACAGCCACCAGCTTGGCCAGGGCTTCCCTGTGAGCGGTGCCAGTCACAAACCGGGGCTGTCTCTGTGCCAGGGACCGGGCAGGAGAAGCATTGCAGCCCCTGGGTGGGCAGAGCACGTCGCTGCGATGCTTGTGCAGCCGCGGAGCTTGCTGGCCACATCGTGCCGTGTGTGGGCCACGCGTGAGCATGAACAGGGCAGCAGGGACCGGCCGGATCATCACCCGGCGTCCTTCAGCTCTGTTCCGCATCCAAATTCCCGCTCGTTCTTCGTTTTCTGCATTTTGCTTTTTTTTGGTTTTATTTTTTCCTAGAGGCTGTTGTGGTTTCGCTGCCTGCCTAAACCCAGAACTGGCCTCCTGCAACCGCCGAGGAGCTGGGGGTGGGTGGCTCGGCTAATGCCCCCACTGCTGGTTTGGCTCAGCCCTCCGCCGGCACGGCCACTGGACCGCAATGCAGCAGCAGATGCTCAATGCCCTGCAGTTAGATGCCCTTCCAGTTGACAAGACCAACCGCGATGGCGCAGAGCCGATGGCCCAGCAGGTTGCCCAGAAGTCCGTGATGGTCTCGAGCAACGCAGCCCAAGCGGCAGTGCCCTGTCCCCTCCTCCACAGCCAGCCTGCGAGCCCTCGGGGCCACTCGTCGCTCCACACCCGCCCCACAGCCTCTTCCAGCATCTCCTCCACATCTTTTCCTTTCCTCCGCCCGCTCCGTGACGCGATTCACAGCCACCGTGCCGCTGCTCCCATTGGGGACGTGCCGCAGCAGCGGGGACCATGTGCCGCTGCCGTGCTCCGTGCAGCAGCATCCTTAATCCTAGCGACCCTCGGTGCCACCTCCTCAAGGGGCTTCGTGGTAGGGGAGGGTGAGGAAGGCTGCGCTGCTGGGCAGCTGCTTTGCCCTGTCTATAGATAATTAGAAATGCCACCGTTACCCAATGTTTAATTAATCGACAGGAAAGAAAAGAAAGCCAGGTTGCCCTGAAGGAACTGTCACAGGTATTAAAACGGTGTCAAAGAAGTTCTGCAGCTCTTTATAGGGTGCTTTAAAATATGGGACCAAGCCCAGAGTAGGAAGAACGAGGTTCCTGCCTAGCGTGTGATGGTATGAGGGCGGCCATGAGATGTCCAGTGGGGCAGATGTGGATTAACTGGGGCTGCTGGTGGCAAACTCTTCACCTCCAGCCAGGAAGGGACACGCAGGGCTTCGGTCCTGTCTGAAAGCCTCCTGGAGCCTGGCTCTAGGTACCTTCGAGTTTTCAGGCACGGAAGCAAACCCAAGCCCCAAGCCCACCCTACACTACAATCCAATTATCCATCCAAGAGCAGAAAATCACAGATGGCTTTGGATGGATTTTCTGAAGGAGTGATACTCCAAATGCTGTTATCTGGGGAACCGTAACAAAATGTACACGGGCACTTGTAACTGCAGCATCTGGAAGGAACGGATAAAAATCTACTTATGTGCACAGGCAAGATTTCCAAGAGCAAGAGTGCTTCTGCAATTCACCGCCTGAATAGGAAACAGAGCGAGCACTGGCCGAGTCAAGGACTGCGAGCCACTGGGAGTCAGCCTTATCCACCGCATCCCGGCTTCTGCGGAAAGCGAGAGCGAAAAAATAGCCAGCCCTTGGGATTCAAATGCTGCGCAAATTCAAACCCTGTGTGCGTACGTGGGGCAGGAGTGATTTGCAGCTTTGGATGCTGAAGGGGAGTTTGGGAACAGCTGTAGAGCAACGGAGAGGATGTAATCACGGAGGACGCTGGAGGGAGGGAGGCAGCAAGCGAGGCACTGGTAGAAATCTTTGTACCCTGGATTCCTCTGGCAGGCATAATGGACGGGGGACCAGGCTTAAAGGAAGTGGAACAAAGGACAAAAGTAATGGAAAGGCTTGGCAGAAAGGGGGGACTTCTGAAGGCGGCAATATTGAAGGGGTTTTTAAAGGAAGCATTTGAAAAGAAAGCTGCCTGTACTTCAAAATCCGACATAGCGTTCTGCTGCTCGCATGCTTCAGCTCGTGAGGGACCGACAGCAGGCAGAGGGGAACAAAGAGAATTTTTAATAAGAAATCAGAAATACGGCCCGAGCGTGCGGGGCACTCGAGCGGTGTGAGGTCTGGCTCGAACACGCGTCTCCCGATAGCTGGTGGAGCCCCACAAACTCACTACAAAACTTCCAGGGGGATAAAAAAAATCTCTTAGAAAACATTTGCATCCGGCTAAACTGGTGCATTGGCATACTGCCCACTGCACAATTTATCTCAGATATAAATAGCATAATTAACCTACACGTTATATACATTGTGTACCACTAGGACGACTTTTTGTTGGAAAAGAAATAAATCTTTGAAAGTTTGAACCCTATTTACAGAATTGCTGCTCCGTAAATCATTCAGATCGTCGAGGCTACCTTATTAACGCCCTGCTGGCTGCATGCTTGCAAGAAAAAGGCAGAGAGCTGTAAAGAGTTTGGCTTTATAAATATTCCCCAGCACACAGCAACTGTCTTTCGGCAGGTAATGAAACATATGACATGCTCCTAATCTATGACCGAGGGCTATTTTACGGTAGTTTCCTCCCAGTACACAGTTCCAGTCATTTTCTGCCTTCACGCTGGAAAAGAGGCTGGGATTGTGTAGCGTGCATGGGAAGGGAGAGCTGGGTCTGCCTGACTTGCAGCCAAGACCGATGCCATTAATTTAAGAGAGCGCAGCTTAATGCACAGTGCATCAAGGTAAAGCTCTCGCTCAAGCGCGGAGGACTAAGCGTTGCAGCAGGGTAAGGGGCTGCTGTCAGGAGGGCCGAGCCCCCTCCCCGTCGCAGAGGCGCGCAAGGCGTGCGTGACCGTGCCCCGGGCGCGCGGGGTCCTGCAGCGGGGCAGGGGTCCGTGGGGAGCCCCAGGGGCAGCTAGGCTGAGCCCGTGCAGCCCTTCGGAGGAGACCTTCAGTGTCCACTTCAAACGGGAGCTCAGGCCACGCGCTCCGGCTGCGGGAAGCAGCCCTCAAATCTGCCACCGTCAGCAGATTTTCTGTGGCCGCCCCTCGACGCGGCGCCCGCAAACACCCTCGCCCTTTGCTTTGGTTGCAACGAGAGAAGTGCAGCTGAATCCAGCGGGTTCCTGTGAAGTCTGGAACCGCCCTCAGCCTCATCTTCGTAGCCAATTTGGTAACTAATGGTCGATTTACCGTGCACGCGGCGCGGGGGACAAGCACAGATATTAGTATTTCTTCTCCCCCCGTCCAGTGCTGCTGCAGAAACAAGGCTGAGTGGTGAATGCAACCCGAGTCCTGCTGCGCTGGGGTCACCCTGGCCAAACACCTTTAGGAGAGCGTCGCCCGCGCCGAGCACGGCCATCAGCACGACCAGGCGGGCATCGCCGGCGCCTGCGGCCCCCCAGGGCCGAGCAGAGCTGTGGCAGCCCCCGCAGGGCCAGGCAGGCTCCCAGCACCTCTCCGTGGCTTTGATGCAATGCCAGCAAGCTGCAGACCGGCGCGGGGAGGAAGGCGCGGGCGGCGGAGCGGGTCTGCACGCTGCGCCGCAGCGCGTGCCGGGACCGTGCGGGGATGGCGGTTCCTCCGTTCCATCGCCGGCTACGCTCGGCTGGGCTGCGTGGGCTGGGGACCGTATGGAAAACCTTCTCCGGCGGACTGGGAGAGCAGCTCCTCGCTGTCGGGAAGGATGGACACACGTGTTAGTACCTCTTCTCACCCTCCCTCAGTCTGCCGGGGAGCCGAGTCCCAGCTGGATCCCAGTCCCCCGCTCCTGCCGTCGGTGCCGGGTGGTGGTTTCGGTGGCGGTGCCAGGCTCTGCTCTGCCGGCACGCCACGCTGCCGAGAGACAGCGGCCCTGCAGGCTCCAACGCTGCGGCAAAGGCCCTCCGGGCACGGCACAGCCCGGGCTTTGCTGCCTGCCTCTCTCCCACCTTTTGCTTGATGCCGTGCAAAGCGTCTGGCGCCGGCATTTCGCCCAGTGCAGTGACCCCTTTAGGCATTCCTGCCCAGCTCTTGCAAGGAAAGCCAAGCGGCTCCGAGGCCGGCAGGAGCCCGGCGGCCGCCGAGGCTCGGCGTGCAAGCAGGGCGAGCTGGCGTTTGCCAGAGCAAGATGTACTCGCAGCCGGGCGCTTCCGTAATATAAACGCAGTCTTGCCACAAATGCACAATTGCCTATTTTTAAAGCTATTTGCAAACGCCCAGGGAGTAATCCTCACCTCTCCCTCGCCCTTCCCCAGCCCGTCGCAGAGGCGTGCAGCAGGGCAGGCAGAAGAAAGCGGTGGCCGCTGCTTATCTCGGAGAGGCTCGGCGACGCGGCCGTCGGCACCCAGCGCTCTGCTCTCCCGCGCCGCTGCAGCTGCTCCTCAAAACCCTCTTCTTGCCCATCGAGTGCAGGCAGGAGCAGCCGTCCCCCCCTGCCGGGTCGTCCCCCCCGGTGGAGTTTCAGCAGCAGCTCCAAGAGCGGCACATCCTGCGCACCCGCTCCTGCGCCTTCTCCAGGCAGCAGCTCGGTTCCTCCCGGGATCAGGCCATAGGTCAGGGTCACCTTTATTTTTAGTACCTCCTGGCATCACCTAAAGAGGCCTATTGAATTCCCGAGGGGTCACTTAGCGCCTGTCAGGGGAAGAAATACAGGTTTATCTGTTTATGCCCGGTCGTTAGCCCGGTAGGTCCCCGGCGCCCGGCAGCCCACGGCGAGGCTGCCTCTGCTTTACAGCTCCCCGTGCACAGCCTCCTCCTTTTATTTTTAGTTGATGGGATTTAGCATAAAATAGTGCTGACCTAGCAGTAATCTAAAAAATTTGCAGTCGACAGCTAGATCATCGTGTGCCATATTTTTGACTTGCAAATAGCTTCCACGGATAGCGAGGGTGTATTTATTAAACACAGCTAGTGTTGCATCTTTATTTAGCTCCTTCTGTTACCACACTGTATAATTCATGAAATTGCCTTATAAAGTTAGGGAGGAATTAAAATGTTGACCAGCCTGTGAGCCAGGGTTGACGCTTCCATCGTTTCAAAAGGAAAGCTGGGAGACACTAAAACCTGCCCCAGAAACCCAGCGCTGGGGGAGAGGGGCCAGCAGCGGAGCTCACCTCCGGCCGAGCAGCCGAGAGGCAAATCGGCGCCCGCTCCGGAGCACCGTGCCCAGCGCAGTGCGGCCGCCGGAGCCATCCTGCGCTGCTGTGGAAGGATTTCCACCCAGGTGCCGGGAAGCCTTCCCCAGCCCTCCTTGGGGTGCGGCAGGGTGCATCTCCTACCGAAACCGGGCAGTCGAGAGGGCGAGGAAACACCAGCGCGGGGGACAAGGATGCTATTTTGGAAAGCCAAAGCCAGTCACCACCACCAGCTATTTCAGAGCAGACCCCATCTTCAGGAGACCTCAGCCCCACGACAGCGTCGTACGTCTGGGTCAGGAGACGCTTGGCTTCCCAGCTCAGCGCCTGCGCCTTGCTCCGCAGGAGGGAAATCGCACGCCGTCCTCTTCTGAATACAATATTTTACAACACCGTGCTCTCTAATAAAACATTCCCCTCAAGTTCATCTTCACGATAAAAACAGTTTCCTTCCTTACATCGGAGGCCGTGTGTGGCTTGACTCATAAATATTTCATTAGCACCTGGAGAGTTTCCAGCAGAAAATGATGTGATTTGGGGTTCTAGGTTGCCTGGGCATCACATAGGCACCAGCTGCGTGCAGCCCGGCATCTCCGCGTGAATGAACGCGGGGTGCACTGCCTGCAGCGGGGTGCGCTGCCTGCAGCGGGGTGCGCTGCCTGCAGCAGGGTGTGCTGCCTGCAGCGGGGTGCACTGCCTGCAGCGGGGTGTGCTGCCTGCAGCAGGGTGCATGGCTTGCAGTGGGGTGTGCTGCCTGCAGCGGGGTGCGCTGCCTGCAGCAAGGTGCGCTGCCTGCAGCGGGGTGCATGGCTTGCAGCGGGGTGTGCTGCCTGCAGCGGGGTGTACTGCCTGCAGCGGGGTGTGCTGCCTGCAGCGGGGTGTACTGCCTGCAGCGGGGTGCGCTGCCTGCAGCGGGGTGCATGGCTTGCAGCGGGGTGTGCTGCCTGCAGCGGGGTGCATGGCTTGCAGCGGGGTGCGCTGCCTGCAGCGGGGTGTACTGCCTGCAGCGGGGTGCACTGCCTGCAGCGGGGTGTACTGCCTGCAGCGGGGTGCAGTGCCTGCAGCAGGGTGTGCTGCCTGCAGCGGGGTGTGCTGCCTGCAGCAGGGTGTACTGCCTGCAGCGGGGTGTGCTGCCTGCAGCGGGGTGCATGGCTTGCAGCGGGGTGCACTGCCTGCAGCGGGGTGCGCTGCCTGCAGCGGGGTGCACGGCCAGGACATCCCGGCCAGCCTTGCAGCACGCAGCACGGCACCCACAGAGCCTGGGGCAAACCTCTCTGTCCAGCCCCTTGCCGGGTCCTCACCCCGGTGCCGTCCCCGACAGCACTGATGTCCTGGAGGAGAAGAAAAAATCCTGGTTTGGTGGCTTGTGTCCATGAATAATCTCAGCACTGGGAAGTGTTTTCATACCACAATGGGAAGAAAGGCAAAATTCTGAACTTTTTAATAAAAAATCTAAAATGTTTTCTTCTCATCGATGCCCAGCACTAACGGCAACGCCCAGCTCCACACGGCAGCCCAGAGGCTCCGACTCCGGGCGCTGCTCCCTCGGCGGGAGGGACCCCCCGGGCAGCCAGCCCCCAGCTCCAGGCTTTTGGGGTGAACTTGCCTCTGCTCCAACCCCAAAACCTTCCTTTTGGAAACGTCGTCCCAGGAGAGGCATTTCCCCGCTTAGACGTGCCACGTGCAGATGGAAACCAGATTCCAGCAGAAGCGCTCCGGCCAGGACGTGCTCTGCGGCTTCAAAAAAAAAAAAAAAAAAAACATCAAAACAAAATTAAATACTAACACTGGCACACAATTTGACACAAAAGCCTAAATTCAAAACATGCCCATCTCTGGAAAAAATTCTTTTCCTATAGGAAACCTCAGGCAATGCGTCTTCCAGCCAGCCCTATCCCGGGGGTCTGCCCCGGGGGTCCCATCCTTTCCCCGTTGTGACCTAGAAGTGAACGCAGGGCGACCGACTTCAAAGGTGTTATTTTCAAGATGGAAAATAGCAGAAACTACCCAGGGACTGGCAAATCCTGGGCGCGGGGGGGGTTGCAGGCTGCCCTTGCCAAAACTGCCGGCCCCAGCCCCGCGGCGCGTGGGGCTGAGCTGCTGCGGAGCTCGGCGGCTGAACCCCCCCAGGGGCTGCTGGCGAGCAGGCTGCGTGCCAGGGCCAGTGCCCGCTGGCAAGCATTCCCGTGAAAAACGCCACGTTTGTCCTCATTTACAAAACGTTTCCTTTCTCCTCATCCTGCAACTGTCGGAAGGGCGTGCTGCCGCGGGCGCCGCGCCACCCCGTCTCCCTCCTCCATGAAAAAACTGGTTGTTAAAGCGAGGAGAGAAGATCCTCGGTCTGCCGGGGCGTGGACACCGAGCGGCGTGGGCTGAGTAACTTGCCGCACGCGGTGCTCGGCGTTCCGTCCGCTCCCACGTGGAGAGGCTGCCGGCAGACGAACTCGGATTTACCAGTCGTTCAGAGCTGTCGCCTCTCTCGTTTTTGGGCACGATGTTTGGTACGTCGGGTTGTTGGCAAACAGCTCCCCGCGAGCACTAAGCCGGTTAAATTCGAGCTGTGTTTGCTCAGCTTGGATGGGCCGTCTCGGTCTCGGGGAATGCCACAGCTCCCCAGCCGGGTGCACCTAACGCTGCCATCGAGTTTTGCGCCTGCAAAAACTCCACTTTGCACCTTGATGTTTTTCACCACGGTTTTCCAGTATTTGCTTACAATTTGTAAGTCTTTCCCAAGCCACTTTTGCCAACGGCCTTGAGCGACGGCGCCCGTGCGGGACGGAGCAGCGTGCGGTCGGAGGGACGTGGCTGGTGCTTGCCACGGAGCCCAGGGCTGCACAGCCCCCCCTTGCCCCCTTACCCGCTTCGCTGCTCTCCGTGCCCTTTGGCTCCAGCATCCCGTGCTGCGGGCAAGCAGCGAGTCCCGCATTTATTTCTATGCGGCCGCCACACTTTTTCCCAGGAGTATGTGTATTGGCGAACCTACGGGAAGGTTTCACCTGGAAAACCAGAGCTCGGGTTTTGTTATAAACTTATTCTTAGCGCTGATGTCTCTGGCAGCGAGGAGGGAAAAACGCTGCCACGCACGCATCCGCCCGTCTTGGCCGCGGTGACCCGTCAGCATCGGCAGAAGCAGCAGGTCCGGGCTCGGGCGGCTGTAAATACATGATCCCCGAACGCCCTCGCCAAGGGGAAGGAGCACCGGGGGTGTTAACGTCCCACCCCGCGTTACCGCTGCCCGCGCTCCGTTCTGCGCAGCTATTCGCGGCGCTCCGTGCCTGTAATAACTGGTGTTTTGGCAGCTGACGCCATGTAATCGAACCAGGGCTGTCAGGGAAATTTGTAGCTATTTGCTTCACAGGGTTTCTCCATTCCACTCAGCAGCTGTCAGCCCGCGCCGCCCGGTTATTGATGATAGGCGCTAATCATGCAACAGATTCCCCACATAAATCAAGAGGCAGTAGAAAATAAAGTTTCTTCACACTGAGGTCATTTGCCCCCCTCCCAAGTGCCACGGAGAAGAAAAATACAAACTCTTACTCCTGCTATTAATAACCTCCCTCCCGCCGGCCCCTGGCAAAGGGAGATGGTGTCAAATTTTAAATTACAGCTTTTGTTACATCAACTGAATTGCGTGTTTATAAAACTAATTACTGGGTAAGTTCTGCGTGTTAGGGGCTTGATTTGTGGACTGTCACGTGTTTGCAAAAGGGATCCTGTAAAGGGCTTTTTTTCTTTTATTTTCTCCCCCCCCGCCCCTCGCACACAGCAGAGGTCAAGCAATGGATCTTGCATATCGTAAGTGACAGCTTCAAGTACCTCAAGGGTGCTAATCCACCACGAAATTTTTTTTCCCCTCATATCTTTATTGCGCTGAAAATGGAAGGCACTCCTCTCTCCTCACGGCTGTCACTCCGCCCAAGTGTAAACCGGACAAATTTAGCCCCGGTTCAATGTCAGATGGCACAAAGCCAGCCTCGGCGCTGCCGCTTGCCGCGATGGCTCTCTTGCTGGCGGCACGGCGCCAGCATCGCCCGGGGGACCGGTGCGATGACAAGGGGTGGCTGTTGGTCCTCCGGCAAGCGGTACCCACCACCGCGCCGGGCTGGGCGTGGGGCTCCTGCCCGCCACGTTTCGAGATGCCGGGCTCTCGCCCCCGCGAGCCTGGAGGGGTGGGAAGCGGAGGGGGGGGTTAGGGCTGCGTGGGCACGAGGAGGGGGAGAGCCCAGCGCTCCCGCACTCTGCTCCCACCGGCCCGTGAGGACCCAGGGAAAAAAAGTGGGTTTTTTTCTCTTGTTACGGCCCTGTAACTGCTGCAGCGCTGGGCTGCGAGCATGTGAACACCCCTTCCTGGGGGGAAAGCCCCGTGCCCGGCTCTGCGGGCATCCGCCGCTCCGTCAGAGCAGCTCCCGTGGCACGAGGGGAATGAATTCCTAATCCAGGTCCTGGATTTTGGGGCTGAAACTTCAGGCTTCACGGTTCACCTCCCTCCTCCCACATCTCGTTACCGCCGCGGCAGGATCGCGGCCTCTCCCCCGGCTAACGAGCCCTTCGTTAGCTGCCCTGCCTGCAGCCCGGGATGGAAGAAGCCGGCGGCTGCCGCCGCGGGCAGGGCGTACAGCCGCTGACGGGGGAGAAAGTCCCCGCGAGGGAGAACGTTCTTGGAAAGAGGTTGAGGCTTTACTCCCGGGAAGGAGAAACAGGCGCACGCATTGTCGGGCATGTCGGTACCGGCGCCGCTGGCGTCACCTGCTTCGGTCACCCAAAATCTCCCGTGAACGGCCTTACCTGCGCCTGTGCCTCCTCCACGCCTCCCCTGCCCCTGCCCGGAGCAAACGCAAGCAGCACGGCGACATTCAAGGCTTGCCGCTGGGTGTCAAGAAAACTCAAAATCCTTTTCTTGTTTTTTTTTTTTTAATGTACAGTTACCAAATCATGAGCCCCGGCGCTTGCTAATTAGCCTCTAGAATGATGCGCTTGTTACAAGAATGGTTAATTCGCTCAGCGGTGTGTCTCACCCAAAAGAGGAGCCAGCCTTTGAAGGCAAGGCTTTTATCCGTTTCAATCCTCAAGTTATCAGCCTCAACGCAGCATCAAGGCTTGCTTTTGTTGGAATAATTTAACACTAATAGTTCGCGAATGCTGCCACCGCTCGCGTTGCAGAGCTGTCACTGGCTGCAGCGAGACGTCGGGTTCAAAGGCAGTGCCAGCACCGAGCCGACTTGGACTTCTTTTTTTAAAAAAACCCTTTTTTCCCTTTTCCGAAAGGCGGTTGGGAGCTCTGGCTGTCAGGTTTGGCAGCACCCGTCTTGTCCGTCCCCACGGCAGGGGCATGGCCGGGGGGTGACGCTGCGGCAGCCTCCACGGAGCTGGGAGCCGGGCAGAGCTCGCAGAGGGCTACTGAACGGGTGCCTCGCTGGTCACGCCGGATCACTGCTCCGGGTGGAGGAGTTTAATGGACGCGGGTAACGCGATGCCGTATTGAAGGGCCACCCGCGCACTTGCTCAGGAAATGTGCTCGCTGAACCCTCCTGCATGAGGGGATCGATGCTCCCTCAGCCAGTTTGCAGACGAGTTGGGTGGGAGTGCTGATCTGCTGGAGGGTAGGAGGGCTCTGCAGAGGGATCTGGACAGGCTGGATCGATGGGTTGAGGTCAACTGTGTGAGGTTTAATAAGGCCAAGTGCTGGGTCCTGCACTTGGGTCACAACAACCCCATGCAACGCTCCAGGCTTGGGGAGGAGTGGCTGGAGAGCAGCCCGGCGGAAAGGGACCTGGGGGTGCTGGTTGACAGCCGGCTGAACATGAGCCGGCAGTGTGCCCAGGTGGCCAAGAAGGCCAACAGCGTCCTGGCCTGTATCAGCGATAGTGTGGCCAGCAGGAGCCGGGCAGGGATTGTGCCCATGGACTTGGCACTGGTGAGGCCGCAGCTTGAATCCTGTGTTCAGTGTTGGGCCCCTCACGCCAAGAAGGATGTTGAGGTGCTGGAGTGTGTCCAGAGACGGGCGACGGAGCTGGGGAGGGGTCTGGAGCACAAGTCTGATGGGGAGCGGCTGAGGGAACTGGGGGTGTTCAGTCTGGAGAAGAGGAGGCTGAGGGGAGCCCTCATCGCTCTCTGCAACTGCCTGAAAGGGGGTTGTGGTGGGGTGGGGGTTGGTCTCTTCTCCCCAGTAACCAGCGACAGGATGAGAGGAAACGGCCTCAAGTTGCACCAGGGGAGGTTTAGGCTGGATATTGGGAAAAATGTCTTTACTGCGAGAGTGGCCAAGCATTGGCACAGGCTGCCCAGGGAGGTGGTGGAGTCACCATCACTGAAGTGTTCAAAAAACGTGTAGACGTGGCACTTGGGGACATGGTTCAGAGGGCAGGGGGGTGTTGGGTTGACGGTTGGACTTGATGATCTTAAAGGTCTTTTCCAACCTTAATGATTCTGTGGTTCTGTGATTCTGTGACAGTCCTCACTGCAGCAGGGGTGGTGGGGAGCTGGGGAGGTGCCACGGACCCGCTCCAGCAGCACAGCGAGGCAGAAGCGAGCAGCAACCAGTGTGACAAGCACAAGTGCTGGCTGCAGGCGTCTTCCAGTTGACACCAGTTACAGCGGTGAAACATCCTGTCACAGGCAAAGGAGCCGGACTAATGAGCCGCGCACCCAGACACAGTAACCGAAGCGTCCAAAGAGGCAAAATCGATGCTGGTCATGGCTGCTGCCTGCCTGCGGGTTGCCTGCATGTTCCGCAGCTTAGCACACCCTCAAGAGCCGTGGCTCCGGTGACCTCCTGGGGAAACCCTCCCCGCGCGGCAGCACGTCTCTTGGCCAGGCTTTAGCCAGCTCTCAGGCTCACTTTGCCTTTTGCTGAGGCTGCGGAGCTGGGACTCAAACCGGCCGGGGCGAGGCAGGCTGTCCTCTGGCGCGCGGGTGCCTCCCTGTGCCGCTCCGGCTGCCAGCGCCATCGCCGCTCTCAAAACGCGGTGACATCGGCCGGACCCCCCGGCCTCGCAGCCTCGTCACCCCAGATTGGCACCGACGCGCCGTCCCCACCGCTGCCTCCTCGTCGCCCCGCGTGGGACGCGCATCGACAGCGGCAGCGCTGCCCAGCCTCTCCTCGCCGTGTCAAACAATATATCCACCCGGGAGCGGCAGGCGTGGAGCCCCGCCGGGAGATCATGTCCGCAAGGAAAATTGCCAAAATCGGGGAGAAGAGAACTGGTGTTTCAGAGCGCGTCCCGCTCGAGGGATGCTGTGCCAAGCAGCCCCTCCACAGCAGGAGCAGGGACAGTCTGGCCGGGGAGGGGACGTGCCTGGAGGCTGTGGGGCTGGGCTTGCCCCATCGCATCCCTCACGGCACGTGTGTCCTGTGCTGCAAAATGCAAACACGCGCTCGTGCTTTCCAAAACACTGGCAGAATAATTTTCTGCCTTTCTGAGGAGCCCAACGCCCCAAACTCGTGGCAGATGCAGCTGCAAACCTGCCGCAAGCCCGGGTGCAGAGGAGCGTGGCAGGGTTGGGGCTCGCACCCCTCGGGGCCGGGAATGAGGGGCTTGGCGGGGCCGGTGGCGCCCAGCGGGGTCCCCGCACCAGGGACGTCTCCCCGAGCCCCCACGCGACCCGCCCCGCCTGGGCGAGGACGTTTCCGCGCCTCCCCGCTGAGCCGAATCGCTCAAGCCGCGCTGGGCTGGCTCCAAGGTGGAGCAAACCCCGGATTTCCCGGCCTCAGACGATTGTCCCACGGGGGACCGGCGGCCCCCCCGGCTCACCCCTGTGCCGAGAGCGCTTCGCTGCGTCGTATGTTGGTTTTGGCAGCGCGGCAGCACCCGCAGCAGAACAACAGCGCTCGCCCGGCTGAGTCAGAGCTATTCCTAGGTGAGCAGTTAAATAATTCAGTGACGTTTTATTTCAGAATTTAATTATTTTATCATTTATTTATTGGACTAAAGAGAGCTCTCCGGCACGGCAGACTATAAATCCCCGTTTCCTCCAGTCTCCTTCTGCCTTTCCTCGCTTGGCTCTCACGTTCCCTGCTCCCGCGCTTCCGTGCATTATTGAAGGTGACATAATCCCACGCGAACGCATCTCCCCCACCTATTTCTCTGAATTATATTTTTTTCCCTTTGTTTCTCCCTTTCCTTTTCCCTCAGCTGTTGAGCGATTGGGAAACAAAAAGGCAGGAAAGACCCAGCATCCATGAAACCGAAAGACGTCGGCGCCGAGGCTGCTGTCTGCAGCGTCGAGCATCCTTCTTGACGTACGATTTTGCCGCCTTGTGTGCGTGTCAACAGGAGCGAAGGCGCACAGATAGATTTCTTTATTTTATTTCTTCTCAAGACTGTTCTCTTGTCTGAAAAAAAGAGCAAAACTTTAATCATCCACACCCAGCCCTGATGTCAAGGCTGTTGGCTGCACCCATAAGACGACTCTCAGTTACGGGGGCTCAGGGTGTCACCACACTGTCTTCAGACAACGGCTGCCTGCTCATAAATTATCACACCTACTTCATCCTTTTCAGGTATAACCAGTAATTTAGCCTTTGGAAAGGAAAAAAAAAAAACAACCCAACCCAACTGTGGAAAGGGGAAAATCATCTCGAGCAAGAAATAACTAAAAAAATGTGCAAAACAGAATGAAAATGACACTTCAGCTTTAACATCACATCATTAGCAAGATATTTTATCATGCAATTCATCTGCCTACCTACCTGCTTCCCAAACCACAATGTTCCCCTCAGAGTTCTGTTCCTCTTTTGCAATGAACCATAAATTACATGCTGACAGCTTTAATTTGTGCAAAGTATGCCTGGTTGCTTCTGGCACAAGCAGCCGGCTGCTATAATAAGGTCAATATATATTCATTGTCGCATTGCTTGATGTGCCAGATAACACAAAAATGCAGAAATGTGGTAGTTTCTTTGGGGCTACAAAGTGGGAATGATAGAAAGCTAAGAACGCTGCATCTCATCAGGGCATCGCAAGCAGTTGGCTCATCATTTATGCATGGCATGAGCAATGTTATGATTTAACTAATCATCATCAGTTATTCATCCCATTGCTGTCAGGGGACCACGCAACACTTTCATTTCTTGCCAGTTCTAGATAATTTATGTTCCCCTATCATTCGAGGGTTGGTTGGTTTGTTTGTTTGCTTCCCTTTTTTTTTTTTCTTTTTTTTTTTGTCTTCTGGTTGACCATCAGCAGGTAAACTCCAACATTTCCTCTGGAGCGTGAGGCGCCGACGTACGATGAAGCCTCTGAATCGCTGCCCGTGGAGGAGGAGGAGACCGGCCCTCGCCGGGTGAACACGGACCCCGCCCGGCATGGGCCGAGGGCAGCCCTGTGCAGGGGTGCTGGTGCGTCACGTTGGTGCTTTGGGAAGCGACACCAACCGGGCTGGCGCTGTTTGGACACCGAGCACCCCCTCCGGTCGACTGAAGGTTGAACCTCGACTGAAGGTTGAACCTCGACCTTGTTGAACGTTGAGGTTCACATGGGCCCATTCCTCGAGCTTGTCCAGGTCCCTCTGGATGGCATCCTGTCCCTCAGGCGTTGTCAACTGCACCACTCGGCTGGATGTCATCTGCAAACTTGCTGAGGGTGCACGATGTCCCTGCTCATGGCAGGGGGTTGGACTAGATGACCTTTAAAGGCCCCTTCCAGCCCATGCTATTCTGTGGTTCTATGATTCTATGCCCAGAGTCACGGAGACCCCGCAGGAGACGGTGGCAGCTCCGGACTAGCCGGGATGGCTGCGGGCACCCATGTTGGGGCCGGAGGGACCGGTGCAGGTGACCATGCAAGGGGAATGGCCAATGAACACCAAATTTTTCCAATGCATCATGGCTACAGAAGCACCTGCGCTAAATGGCTTTGCACGGCGTCACTGTGAACACTTACAGTGCCTGGTAACCCCCAACACCCGCAATCTCCAGCCTGCGGACATGCTAAGGGTGGCTGGTGCCATGTCGGGGAAGGAGCATCGCTGCCCCACGGACCTCCGCACCGGGGAGGAGAACCCCTTGGAGCACGCACAGCGATAAGCCCAAGCCTTGCTCCCACCAGTAACGCAAGTTTTGGGGTAAGACCATGGAAGATGTGCAGGTTCCAGGGCATGGAGCTGCAGCAGCCCCTCGCTGTGGGGAGGGTCAGAGGGGCAGCAGCACAGCAGGGATGGGGAGGGGTGCTCAGGAGCTTGCCAGCATTTAAATCAGAAAAGAACTATTCGGTGACGTGCTCTAGCAGCAGCAAAACCTTCTCCTTGCTTTGAGGACAAACCTTGCTTCTCTGGGCTCGGATGGGCTTGAGCCTGGAAATCCACCCCCTCTTCTGGGCTCTGCCCCGGCGCCTCAAGCTGCTGCTGGGTTTTAATTCAGTCCCAGGGAGAGGATTTGAACTCCCTATCGCAGAGGAGGACAAGGTGTCCTGCTCCGCGCCGGGGAGGTCTGGTTTCAGAGATGGCACCGTCCCCGCAGCACCGGGGTACGGGGAGGCGACAGCAGCCCCCGGAGCCCCAGAGATGGGGGTTTCATCCGAGCACCTCAACAACAACCTGACATCGTTGTCTTATATGTGTAAATGCACATATCAACACCAACGTTACCGTTACACTCCCGGATGTTTTCGTAGAATACCTATTAAAGGAAGTAGACTAGATGGCTTTTCCCCGAGATTATAAGTATTTAAAAAGCAATAAGGCTTAATGCCTGTTTTTCTTACTTTGTAAGGTGGTTGGGGATGATAAATGACAGGCAATTTCATGGCTGGAGTTTCAATTTCCCAAAATATTAGTGCTGTTCTCTACTTCCAAGAGCTCCCGTTTGGCGGTCTCCTGCATCACCTCCTCCTTCTCTGTTTCCGAATTAATTTTTGGGTCAGACATCCATTTCTCGGGCCTGGAAAAGGTCTTGGGAAGCTGGTCAGCAATGCTCAGCCCCAGCTGCATCCCACTGGAAGACAGTTCAGAAAGCTGAAAATTTTTATTTCGGCATTATTAAAATAGAAAAACTCTTCTCTTGTTTTGAAATATGTTTAGATGCAGCCAATGTAATTTAAAAAGAAATAAAAAAGCTGCAATGTCGTGAAATGTCTCTGTTTCAGTGAGACGAAATGTGTCCATTTCCGCAACGAAAAAGGAGTTTCACCCGAGACTCATTTTTGATGGCTTTTTTTGTTGCAGTGAAGAGGAGAAGAAAACAAGGCACATTTTTAGGCTGGTGCAAATGACTGCTTGACCCCAAAGCAAGAAAAGCCAACCAACAGAAAGCCTAAAGCAAGAAAACGTTCAACCCAGGTGTCACACTGACGAGCACTTCTGTGAAACCTCAGCATGCGTAAGCCAAAATTTCCAGGATTTCTTATTATTTTTCCTACTTACCAGTGCTATGTACTTTTCTCCTTCCACCCAGAGAGATGCAAAAGGGCTCCGGGATGTCCCAGCCACAGAGACACCAAATGAAGTGGTTTTTATCAGCCGTGCAGCTGATAAATCTGCCCGTTAAAAAGCTGCCGAGAGGACTCTCCCGTCAGAGGCGATCGGCGGGGGAAGGAGGTACGGGGTACCCCGTCCCCACGGCGTTAGGTACGGGGGTCAGGTTGTGGCCGGGGGGATGCGACCGGCTCGTGCACGGGCAGGGGACGGATGAAGGAAGGAAAACGCAGGGGTCTTCTGCAGCTGAGGCCAGACAGCAGCCCTGCTCGTTGCCAGCGTGCCCTGCCAGCTCTAGCCTGCCCTTTGGAACCACCCTCCGTTTCACAGCCCAGAAGATGGAACCCGAAGTTTAGCACTGTGCGGTGAAGGTGGCATCAGGACCATCGTGCAACCACACGTCCCGGCCCCCAGCCACCGCCGCTGACAGAAAGGCTGGGGGTGCCGGCTGCTCTAAAAGTAAAACCCACAAAACCTGGCACCCAGCAAATCTGGTACCCAGAAAACCTGGCACCCAGCAAGCCCCAGTCCTGGTCCCCAGCACCAGCCCCAAATAGCTCAGCGACATCCCTCTCGCCGCCCCGGACCGTGTGCAGGGGGGTTTCTCCAAGCTGGGGGTCCCTGAGCCCCACAGCCACCCCATGGAGATGGGGCCACGCTCACCCCGAAGCCCCCCCGGTGTTTCATACCTGGACCTTCTTCAGAAAGCTCCGTCTGTCAGGCGAGCTGGTCAGGTTTTTCGGAGGCAGAGATGTCCTGCGGCGCGCGCAGCGGCCCCTCCGGCTGCCAGCACCGCGACTCTAAGGACCCCGGCCCCAGTGATGTATTATTGATATCCATTAAAGTGCGGCGGCTCTGACAGTGCTCTAAGGTAATATATGTCACGGCACCGCCGCTCTGATGATGTACTTACATAATATATCAAAGCCCCATCACTCTGATTATGTTCTAATACCATATATCAAAACGCCATTGTTCTGACGATGCACTATTATAATACATCAAAGTAGCGGGGGCCTGCTGATGTGCCATTACCGAACATCAAACTCTTGTCGATCTGGCGCTGCGCTGTCACGCGATGGCCACTCAGAAGACGGTAATAAAATTAAGCTTATTCTTTAAAATTTATCTCTCTATCCATCTGTGGAGAGATATTGATTTAGCACAGGGTGGGGACTGCACGTATATCCCATAAGGTAAGGGGCTGACTGATACGCCTTCATGTTTTTTAGGGCAATGCAAAGGGAGCTTGATTTGTTTTTTGAGCTTTCTCCTACGCCAGCCAGAAAGGAAAGAAAAAACCTTCCTCTGCTTCGCGGCCGCGCACGCACCTGAATTTTGCGGAGCATCGGGCGCAGCCTGTGGGGTCGGGAGAGAGGTGCTGAGTGTGCTGCTGCGGGCGCAGGAGAGCTGAAAGCCCACCAAGCTTTTAAAAACAAGAGGTGTTGGGCCTTTTCCAGCCTTCTTGCTGCTCGATATTTTCCTGAAAAACACAGTCTCCTGGGTGTCTCGCAGCCTACTGTGGGTTTTCTCACCCTTAGAGGCTCATAGCAATTTGCTGGGAAGAATCCACCCCCGTGCATTGGCACCGGGCGGCTTCCCTGCCCGTTCCTGCCCGTACGTGAGGACACACCCCACCAAAAAGACACAAGCAAAGGATAAAAAGGAATTAAAAAAACAGAGGAAGAAAAGGAAGCGCTGCTTGTGATGTTCCCAGCCCCGGGGGCAGGACGGGGCAGCCCTCTGCAGCAAAGCGTGGTTTATAGAGCCGGCAGCACCCTGAGGGTGCACAGCACCCGGGTGGGCATCCGCTGAGCCCCCGGGCAGTTAACCCCACGCCAGCCCCCTGCCCTGTCCGGTCCCCACCGCAGGGCTGGGTAGACAAGCTGCCCCGTGAAAGGCCTTTGTCAGCACAGGGCTGAGCATCCAGTGCTTTCCACAAAAGGAGAGGGGAATAAGAAGCGTGCATCGCAAATATCTACATGGCACATGAACAAACGCAGGTATTGATGTGTGCCGGTTGAGCCAGCAGCGTCACCTTCGGCTCAGGGTGTCAGGCCAGAGGCTATAGAAATGTGGCTTTAGAGATTCAGCCACGAGGACAATCCGTGGGATCCGTCTTTGGGATGCTGGACCAGAGACCTGGGAGTGATGGGGATGGGCACGTGCAATGGCTTCTCCAGCAGCACAGCAGGTCTGAGGGATCTCCTCACTCTTTCCCACCCCCAGGGCTGCACTGGGTCACTGGTGGGGTGAAGACCCCAGCCCCAGCGGGGCCGGCATCGGGACCCCCCCTGCCGCCGGGGCTAGCACCGTGCTGCCCGAGCACACGGGGCCGTCCCGGCTCAGCCCGCCCCGGCGAAGCTCTCACCACCCTCGACGTTTTATCTGGCTCCAGAACAAACCCGAGGGTGGTTAATGACAACTGCGTGCTTTCCAGCTCCCTCCCTGTAATTAGAGGTGCTATTCTAACGAGGGCCGGAGGGATTTCCCCGGGTCCTGAGCAGGGAGACCTGGCAGAGGGGTTTTGCCTTGGCTCAGGGAAAACTCTACAAACCCCCTCTGGGGGAAAAAAAAAATAACATAAAAGCCCTCCCTTACGGCACCGGCGCTCGGCTTTGAGCGAGGCTGCAGTTGGGGAGCACCCGCCCTGGTCGCAGGGCCGGGGAGCCGTGTTTAATGGGGTGAGAGTGGTTTGGAGAACAGGCAGGGAGCTGCAGGGGCGGGTGGGGATGGGAGGTGTTTGCTGGGGGAGGAGGAGGAGAAGAGCCGTGGGACAGCCTGGGGACGTCCTAGCCGCCTCTCCGGTGCTCCTCAAGCCCCTCCATCTGCAGAGATAAAAGTGCTCAGAGGGGCAGAAGCTCGGGGGGCTGCCAGCCCAGCCGACAGGGCCATCTCCAGCGGAAGAGGAAAAGCCGTTTGCTTCCCATGACTCTTCCCTTTAACCCCTGGGCTGCCGCATTTGGGTGTTCACGTGAAGCTTCTCCCTCTGTCTGGGTCACTGGCCCTTCCTTCCTTCACGCCCCGGGAACGGCAGCGACATCTTTGCCCCTCCTGCCCTGACCGCGTCCCTCAGCCCCTGCACACCCCAGCCCGTCCCGGCGGCCATTCCACCTGCCTACCCCCCCAGCCTGAGCAGCCCCCGCGTCCCGCTGCGGGGTACCGCACGCGTAGGGGCCGTCTGGCCCCACACAGACAGCTCTGGTCCTCTCCCGCACCCCCATAGGCACCAACCGCCCAGCAGTGCCTGGCGAAGGCGTCGGGCTCAGCCAGGAGGGACTCAGACCCCGTCCCAGCGGGCCAGGCTGGCTTTGGTTTTTTCTGTGATTAGGCAGATGAGAAAGTGTCATTAAAAGAGCAAAAGCAGAGTTTCTCCCTCCTCACACCAAGAAGGACGTTGAGGTGCTGGAGCGCGTCCAGAGACGGGCGACGGAGCTGGGGAGGGGTCTGGAGCACAAGTCTGATGGGGAGCAGCTGAGGGAACTGGGGGTGTTCAGTCTGGAGAAGAGGAGGCTGAGAGGAGCCCTCATCGCTCTCTGCAACTACCTGAAAGGGGGTTGTGGTGGGGTGGGGGTTGGTGTCTTCTCCCAAGTAACCAGCGACAGGACGAGAGGAAACGGCCTCAGGTTGCACCAAGGGAGGTTTAGGCTGGATATGAGGAAAAATGTCTTTACTGCGAGAGTGGCCAAGCATTGGCACAGGCTGCCCAGGGAGGTGGTGGAGTCACCATCACTGAAGTGTTCAAAAAACGTGTGGACGTGGCACCTGGGGACACGGTTCAGTGGGCATGGGGGTGTTGGGTTGATGGTTGGACTTGATGATCTTAAAGGTCTTTTCCGACCTTAATGATTCTGTGGTTCTGTGACTCAAGCAGTCAATGCCCAGAGCCAGGGACTGCAGCAGTGGTGCTGAGCAGCACCTGGGGACCAGCCCCGAGGACTCAGCCCGAGGACCCTCTTTGTGAGAAGGGCTGTGGGTGCAGGGCTGCCCCAGGGTGCTCCGGCTCTGCAGGGACCTTCCCAGTGTGGAGAAAACACTGGTGAAAGTGAGACCAGAAGGAGGTGTGCACCAACGGGCCCTGAGGAGGTGCCGAAATGAGAAAACGGCATCTATTATCCCTAAAATTGCTCGGGGCCAGGGAGCCGTGCTGGGGGGAAAGGAGGAGGCACCGAGTGGACGCGTCCCCTCTGCTTCAAGCGAAGAGGGGAGGCAGAAGGGGCCGAGCGCAGGGCTGGGGCCGAGCCCCCGGGGACCCCAAGCAGCGGCAGCAGCCGCCGGTGCTGCGAGGCCGGGGAGGAGAGCGGAGGAAACCACCCGCGCGAAGGAGCAGCTCTTCTCGTCCGTCTCGACGCGGCACTGAAGGGCGCGCGGGAGCGCCGGGCGCCTGCCACCCGCAAGCCGAAACAGCCAGCCGAGCCGCCGGCGCCGGAGGGGGCACTCCTGGGAGCCCGCGCCTCCGTTCGGAGCAGCTTGTCCGGGGTCCCCGCTCCCGGGGGGAAGCCTCCGCCTTTCGTTTTCCAGTCCTCCCAGTGCAACCAGCTGGAGCGGAAAAGCTGCCATTTCCCAGTTTATCCCCCAGGGTGGCGGCACCCGCAGGTGTCATTAACGCATCAGCCGCTGCCCACGCCGCAGGGGCCGCGACACGCCTTGCAGACCCAGACCCACCTCCTGCGGCGGCACCTCCGCATGGCCGGACCCGGGGCAGGATGCGGCCCCACGCCGCGGCCTGCGGCTCTCCTGCCTGTCTCCCGGCGTCGCCCGTCTCCCGGCACCCTGCATGCCTCTGCCTCCCCGCGTGCCCTTTCCTCAAGAGCAGCGGGTCCTCGGCGCCCGGCCTGCCGGCGTTTCCGAGCGCGGCTCGGGATTGCACCGGGAAGGCGCGCTGGCGTGGCTGGGAGAGCAAACGAGCAAAGAACCGAGATAAGATGCACACGTTTTGACCCGTCCGTTGGCGCGAGGGAGCAGGTAGTGTGATAAGCTGGAGTTGCTCAAGAGTAAGTGTAAAACTCGCTGATTAATGAAAAAGGAAAATACTCGTTAATGATATGTCACTTGCAGAACGTCCCCGCGGCCGCTGAGGGGGGCGAGCCGGCGCAGTGCCCGTCCCCAGCAGCCTTCCTCAGCTCCCTCGGCGGCACCCCCGGCCCCAGCCCCGCGCCGTGGCCGGCGGCGGCGGGATGCTGCGCCCGCGCCTGGGGAAGCGGGCAGGATCCGACCCGTGCCACCGCGACGAGGGCTCCCCAAATCGCCCGCCTCCAGAAGAGCCATCCAAGGGCAGGGAGCTGCCGAAACGCCTCGGCTTCAAACGCCTGCCTAACGCGCCGCTCCGAGAGCCAGTTACTTAAGAAACGAGGGCGTTTACAACAGGCTGCCTGCACAGCCCAGCCCGCCGCAGCCCAGCCAGCCCGGGGAGCTCTGCCGGTCCGGCGCGCCGTGAAGTGCTGCCCTAACCCCCGCGCCGCGGGCGCTGCAGGCACAGGCAGCGGCGTTTGTCCTCCCCGGTGCTCAGGGGACCGGCAGACACGTCACCTCTCGCCCTGCTGGCATCACCCCAGCCACGCGGGGCCCCCGCAGAGCGCGGGCGGGAGAGGGGTCCCGCGATGCCGGACCGCCCGGCCGGCCACCAGCGAGGCAGTGCCAGCGCCGAGCCCCCTCCCCAGCAACGCGCACCCTGCCCCGGAGCAGAGGGGGGTGCCTTCAGGCTGGGTTTACTTGGCTTAAGGAAATACTGATTTTCAAAACAGCCCTTACTGGTGCAGCTGGGCTGACGGGGCTCTTCTGCAGGCGGGTGCGAGGAGCCGAGCGAGCATCGCCGCTTCCCTCCCGCAGCCCCTCCGCTGTTTATTTTAGTGTATCTTTGGGAAAACGGCCATTGGTGGCAGGCAGAGATGTTTAATCAGGTTCGTATTTACTTTCGGAGCCACTGTACAAACAACACGCTGTGGGTAAATTAAACAAACACCGGTTATAAAGTCTACATAATCAGCTTAAACTCAAAGGGTAATTACAAGAGTCAAAATCTACAGTATCATAAAGATAGGCAGTCAAGGACTGGCTCCAGCACATGACAGAAATATAAGTTAGCTTTGAAAGATAACCTTGTGAGCTACAATTAACTCGCAGGCTTTGACAGTTACCGAAACCCTAAATGAAAATAGCCCAAGGAAAACAAATACAAGGTCTGGCACTCCTGAAGAAATTTAAACCTAAACATACAAATTAAAAGCACCTCGAGAGGCAGGGTGGGATTTAATAACATAATGTCTCCCATTCACTTGAAAGTAATTGATGCACAATAAAAAACCCTTTCTGTCAGCACAGGCAGTGGGAAAACCCACCGAGTGGCTGTGGAAATCGAACCCTTTTCATGTAGAGTTTGGTTGGGCTTTTTTTGTTGGGGTTTTTTTGTTTTTTTTTTTTAAAGCAATGACCTGACAGCAAAAAGCCTGCAGGGAAATGGCTGGTTTCAAGAGATTGTTAACAAAAAGTGCCCGAGCCAGCCTGGCCCACGCACAGCGCCCGCTGCAGCGAGCAGCAAGTGCAGCATTCATCACTCCTCCCAAACACAAATAATAACCTTAATTAGCGTGGAAAAAATACGCTGATGCTGGTAGCCCCAAGGAAAGCTGCGTTATTGCAGGCGGGAGGGTTAGCGAGGAAGGTAGCAGGGAGGGGACGCGGCGGCAGCTCCTCAGGGGGTGCCAGCAGATCCCCCTGTGCCCCTCGCCCAGGGACCGGCCGCGGGATGGGGAGGTCTCGCATGGCAGCGGGGACCCCGCAGGAGGAGCGAGACTGTGGGTGATGCCGCTGCACGGATGGGGCAAACATCACGCGGCAGGCAGACGCGGGATGGCCCTGCAGTCCTGCCGCCACGGGATTTTTAATTATTAAATTAAATTATTTGCAAGCTCTCAGACAACTGCAAAATTCAGGGGATGAACGTGAAAACGTTTCGGCAGTGCTTTCGCCGGTTCTCCTCGTCGTTTCCCAGACGGTTCAGGCTCAAGATACAAACACATCCACCAAACGGGGGAAAATTTCCCAGCCCTGGCTCTCCTCGCACCCCTCGGATGTCAGCCCCGGCGCGACCGTGGGTTGTGTCCGTCTGCACCCCTTTGATGGCCCAGGTGGAAGGAACCCGCTCCTTCTCCACCCGGCTCCCAGCGGACAACTCCCCTCATCCCAGAAGTCACCACCGCTGGGCCTAACTGGGATGCTGGCTGGCAGCCTCGGCAGCGAGAGAAAAGAAAACAACCTGACACGTTACGACTTCCAACAAAGCTTCAGGGAGCAGCAGGCTTTCCTCGGAGACGGGAAAACAAATGCCTTTTAAAATAAAAGCCGATAAACTGACGAACTTAGTGCTGCTTCTCACTTATAAATCACAGCGCTGCACTAGCTAATGGCTCTGGCAACGGGAGTTCAAAGAAAAGAAGTAACCTAATTATAAAGTTTGTTAGATTTATTGTCAGTTAATAACAGCGTTTTCAAAGATGCTATGAGTAAGATCAGTGGGTTTCTCATGCTTTACGCATTTTTCTCTTCCCACCAACTATTCTAGGTCAAATTTATTGCACTGCGCTTCTTTTTCCATCACAGGGAGCGAGGACACTTACAGACAAGCCTTGCGATGCTGTGATTAGCATAATGAGGGCAGGTGAATGCATCGTACTTCCTTGTGGCTTTTTTGGCTCAGATCGTGAGCGAGAAAAGGTGTCAAGAGCTGCTGGCAATTTTTGCAAATATTAAGGTAATGAAACAACTCGACGTCGCTGAATTATTAAAGGTTCTCCTGCGTTTCTGATATTTTATTCCTTTTATTAAATGCGTAAGTGAAGTATCAGGGAGCTGGGCTGCTTTCCTTCTCCCACGCCTTTCCCAAAAGTGGCGGAGGGGAGGGAAAGGCAAACCCGGGCCGGTGCAGCCGTCCTGGCCGGGGTGGGCCGGGCCGGGTGGCTGCGCAGTCGGACGCTCAGCCAGCAGAAGGGACCGGCCCGAGTTTCGGATGGGTGAGCCCAAGCATCCCGTGGCAAAGCAGGAGCGTTTCCCAGGGTTTGGAGGTGATGGAGGGACACCGGGCTGTCTTTTCCCATAGCATTAACAAAAATATTCTCCATTAAGCGCTCCAAAATAGGAGTAATATTCTAAGCTTAATTATCATTTACATATAATAGGAATCTGATGTCTCCACCAAGCGAGCGTGTGCCAATCAGCCAGCAGTAAGCACCACGTTTTCTAAACAAATCGTTATTAACTTTAATATATTGCAGGCATGTAGCAAGCTGGATCCAATTTTAAGTGAAAATTAATGGCAAATTCTTGTAACCACATTAAGAGCCATCTTAGTTCATTTGAAATCAGTTAAACATGAAAACAATATGAAAGCCATCTTGTGTGCCTGGAATATAAATATTTGTCCTTACCCTTGCCAGAGCAGCAAGAAAAATTAAGAGACGTTGGCATGTAAGCTTTATATAAACACACTCACAAAAGGCCGACATTTGATGGATTAAACTATTTGTCAATTTTTCCATTTCCTTCGTCAAAAAGTAATTAAACATTAAGCAGATGTCAGAATCTAATTGGTTCTAGAGAATATTGCACAATAGGATTTATGGCAATTGCGAAGTTGTATTTACATGTCTGTAAACAGGCAGCCGTTTGCCAGAAGACGCTGGTCACAGATCTCTTGCTTCTTCTGAGCTTAAAAAAGCCTGATTTCGAAAAGCCCTCTTCAGATCCGCTGGCTCCGTACCCGCCGACCAGCCCGGGAAATCGGGGAGGCCGGGCGGGCTCGGCGCGCTGCCGGGCTGGGACGCTCTCGCCCCCCATCCCACCGCGGGCGCGTCGGCCGCATCCTGCAGCGACGCCTCGGCTGCCCCAGGCTGGGGCAGCGGAGCCGGGCAGGGACGGGGACCACGGTCCCGCCTGCCACCCCCACCGCATCCCGGGCACCTCACAAGGAACTGAAGGGATTTCCTTTCATTTGAATCCTTCTTCTCCCCTTTCCTCCATGGAAGAATGGGAGAGGAGAAAACAAATAGGAAAAAACTTTGCCTCAAGGCCACCTTTGTACATGTTTTTTTCTTTTCCTGCTTTTTAAACCGAAGGGAAACCCAAGTACAAAGGAAGGAAAGACCCATATTGGACCGTATTTTTTGAAATTTATGGTCAAAACTGTATTTTCTTTGGTGTTTTCTGCCCCGGTTAACTGGTTGCCTCGGAGCAGAGCACCCAGCCGGGCGAGCGGCGAGGCAGCGCGTCTGTCGACACTGACTGTTTTTTCTGTTTTTCTTGAGAAAAGCTGTGACGACTTTCTTGTTTTCGCTGGAAAGACGTTGGTCTGACATGCGGGGGGTTTATTCCCTAGAAAATCACGTCAGGTTTACGACCGATACAGCATCCGCAGCGGATACTGATGTGGGAGACTCCTCTGCACAGCTCCACCAGCGACGGGGGGTTATGGCCTTCCTTGCCGACACCATTCCGTGTGATTTCTGGGCCGGTGAGACCCCTGCAAGGGCCGCGTCCATCCCGGGTGGGATCACACCGGTGTCACCCTCTCCGACAGCACCGGGAGGGCAGCCGGGACCTGCAACACCCCGGAGGCGGCTGGCTGCTGATCCGCAGGGATGGATTTCACGGAGGTTAATTAGCCGACCGGGTCCCAGGGCCGGGGCAGGCAAAGACGATGCTTTGCGTCCTGCGCAGCCGACAGGAAACGTCACCCTCTCGCGGCGCCCATCACCGCGGCATTGGGCCACCTGCCAGCTTTGGGAGCGTTATGTCTCTATGCATCCTGCAGCAACGTCAGGGGAAGGACAGCCCTCACTTCCAGACAGCAGAGGAAGCGTCCCCGTTCACCAAGGCCACCCCGCGCGCTCCGACAGGCCGCACCCCGCCGGGAGCCTCCGGCAGCCCCTCGACACGGGGGAGCTCGGCTGTGGGCAGCGGGGAGAAGGTTTGCTGCAGCTTCCCTGAGAGTTCGGAAGAGCAAAGCGGAAGATCCTCCTTCTTGCCCACCAGCTCTTGCTGGAAGTTAACGCCTGGATTAAACCCCCGCTGCCCCTGCCCAGGAGAGCCACCTTCTGCAAACCTTCCCGGCACCCATGCTGGGGAATAAAATGACGAAGACAACGTGCAATAACTTTGGGTGATGAATCAGTTCTATTTGGTCCATACCTGGCTCCAAGCAGGTGGGAGCCGGTGCTGCTGCTGCTGAATTCGGCGGTACCAAAGCCACAGCTTCTGTTCGAAGCGGGGAAGCTCAGCCCAGAGCCGTTATTTCCCTTGCCACTCACCTACCTTATTTAACAAGAGAAATTAAACAGTTGCTTGAGCTTTTGATCGAACCAAACCTCCACCGAAGTCCCACGGTGACCTGGCTAATATTTGCGCGGTAGATCGATGCCCCGTTGGCCTCCCGGGCGCGGCGGCAGATGCAGCGCCATGGGCAGGAGCTGCCGTGGAGTTGGGCTGTTTGCTCCCGCTCCGGGCCAGAACCGCCACCAAACGCTCCGGTTTGCCCAGCGAGAAAAAAAACCCGCCACGTCAGCAAAGCACCACTGGCTGCCAAGCCGGGACCCCGCGGGCTGAGCCCGGCCCCTTCCAGCAGCTTCCCCCCGGCTTGCGTCGAGGCAGCGTTTTCTAAAAATGCACATTGTAATTTACAGTAAAGACATGGGAACAGTGACATTTACTGCAGACCTTGTGCTCATTAAAACAGTCTCATTGGCTCATTAATTCCATTTTTCAGAAATTATGTTCATTTTTATGCACTGTATTAGCTCCTCATGCATTTCACATGCTTCTATTCCACATTTAAGGAATATGTCTCGGAGAGGTTTCCAAATCAGCAATCCCAGCACCCTAGAAGCGAAATAATTACTTTTTCCATTGCTAGTTCCTGTTAACCCACTCAAGATAAATAAAATTAATGTGACTGCATTTGTCATGTGAATTTAATTATTCCAAACAGCATTAGCCTGGGCTATAGTTGTACAGCAAATGTGCTTCATGATATCAAGACTCACCGAGTGGAATTTAGTAGCGGGTGTTTTTACGTCTCCGGGAGCCCCAGGGAAGCAGAGCACCGGCGGCTCCCCCCAGGAGCCCACCCGCCACGCCAGCGCCGGCGCAAGCAGGGCGCTGCAGCGCGCAAGCCCCGGGGCAGGGCTGTCCCCAAAGGACGGTGTGTGTCGCACAGGATGGGTGGGGGTCCGGGGTCCTTCCCTTTGCCGTAACGCTTTCCCAGCCTTTTCCTTGTCTCCTCTGAAGTGGAAGGTGCTCTCGGCCGTCCCCAGGCAGCTGCCCGGGATGCAGGAGCGCGGCAGCCACGGGGGTGGTTACCACGGGGGTGTCTGGTCTGCCCTTCCCCTGGGAAGGGCTCAGCCCCCCCTTCCCAGTGCTCCCAGCTGCGAGGGCACGTGCGGCCGCAGCGGCTCTGCCGGGCTGGCCCACCGCAGCACGGCACGGCAAGCTCGGCCGGCTCAGCCGCGCGCCCCGCTTGGCTCTGCCGATGCTCGCGCTTGGCTTGGCCAAGGGCAAAGTGCTTCTGCTGCCAAGTTCCCCGGAACCGCTCCTGCCAAAGCGGCCGTCACAAAACCAGCAGGGAGACAAAGCCTCCAGATTTCAGCCATCTCCCAGACTCCTTTCCTTCTTTTCTGCAGCGGGATCTTCAAGGACCACCTTCCCCCTCGGCGAGCCAAGGCTGCAGGCGTCCCAGGCACGAGCACGCTCTCAGCCGTTGGTACCCGCAGGAACAGCTCTCACCGCCCTTACCCCCATCTCATCTCCTCCAGGTTTTTTTACCCTTCCCAGCACCAGAGCCCTCTTTCCCGCTCCTCCCAGGAAGCGGCAGCCTGCACTTCACCACCCCCAATGCCTCATCTTGTTCCAGCTCAGCTAAAACCACTGTATGTGTGTGTATATATATGTATATATATTTAGTCCCTTGCCTATGCCTCACAGCTACTCTCCTTCTTTGGAATTAATTATTTAATCCCCCAGCTGTATTATTTAGCTCTCCCAAGCGTCCTGGGCTGGAGATCGCATGAAAAATGCTACGCAGACCAAAGCAGTAATGCAGCACATCCACCCCCAGCTGGGAAGGGGTCCCAGCGGGAGGGGGGCACCGTGGGGACCTGCCGCCCCTGAGCTACCCCGGCTCGGCATGTGCATTTAACACCACTTTCTGTACGGAAACAGGCCTGGGATGAAGATGAGCTATGGCATCCCCTGTTTAGCATGCGCGTTGGGTGCGTACGTTGGGCTATACAATATTAATGAGGGAACGGTTTATTGGATTTCATTCCCAGGGCTTCTCAAAGCGGCACCGGGCCACAGACAGCGGGTTATAAATAGGCATGCGTCGTTTAGAAGGTCACGCAGCGAACCTCGAAAAGTGCCAGAAACTTAACAAGAAACAGGGAAATGCAAATTGAATCAGAACGAAATTCGGATGCTCCCACGCACGGCCCCTGTCCCGGCGGCAGAGGAGCATCCTCGGGGCAGAGAGGTGCAACGAGGCGTCTGCCGGGAGACACCGCCGAAACACGGAGCTGCTCCTCCGGCAGGAGAGCTGCCTTTTCGTGGATAACTTAATACCATCTGCGGCCCCGGCACTCAGCTGCTCCGGCAGATTCCCGCACTTTTTCTTGCAGCGTTAAAGGTCAGGGGATCGGCCGCGCCAGCGCGAGCGGCGGCACCGCCGCCAGCCGTCTCACACGCCCGGCTTTGCTCCCCGAGCGCTGGCCGAGGAGAGGCCGTGCCTGCGCCGCTCACGGGGCTGCCACAACTTCTAAGGAAGAAAACGTGAACTTTAATAAAAGCCAACTCCTCTACCCTAAACAAAAAACATTCCCTGCCTTGAAGAAAAAACATTTTTTTTTTTATTATTTCAAAGTACCCTGTTCAGCAGCAGAGCATACAAATACTCATAGCTACGCAAATAGCAACTCTTTATTTGCTTTGTTTGCTCAGCTAATATTGACTTTCCAGTCTAACACTGCTGCTATTGAGTTTGGCTATTCACAATAATGTTTGACTAGCATTAGAACAGCGCAGCGATAACAGCATGTGCAACCGAAAAAGCAATCCATCACCCCTCCGTGGGATAGTGCCGTTACGACGGGGGGGGAACCCCCTTCTGCTTATTCAGTCAAGTACAACTGTTGAATATAACGCTGGCAATGACACTCCTGGCTAGTTAAACACGCCAAGGTTACCGCGTTACTGTGTGCTCGCGCAGAGCAAACACTACGGAAAGGCTCCCTTTCTGCTCGTCACCTTGGGTGGGACTTGAAGGGGTTTGTTTCGGGCTGGGGTCAGCGAACGCTGCCCCGTGCCAAGGCACCCTCGTGCCTCCCGGCACCGCGCCCGCCGTGGGAGAGCGGCACCACGCTGCGGGTGGATGGACGGACGGACGGACGGAGGAGGAGACCCCTCTGCGGTGGGAAGGAGGGTGAGAGCAGCCATGGAAGGGGCAAGGGTGGCTGCCCGGGGATTTTGGCTTATGTGGAGCATCCGCGCGGCATCCTGCAAGGGAGACGAGCGATACCGGCATCCCACGCTGCCGCTCGCCCACCCAGGGCCGGGTGGCACCCGCGGCTCGGGTGCGGCGGGCGCCCTTCCTCCGCGGCCGCGGGCGGCACGTCCCGGTTAGCGCTGGCTTTGCAGGCGGGTTTCGCTTCCCCTCCAGATCGCAGACCAGGCTGATTGCCTCGTTTACCTCCCATGTGCGTCCACCAGTTTATATGAAACCGAGGCGTCGCGGATCAGATGTGCACGGAGACTAGCAGGCGTTCATCAGCCGGCTGCCTCCCCAGTAAAAAGCCCGAACTGGTGCGGCTGGGTGTCAGAGGGGACCTGCGGCAGCCTGTGCCGGAGGCTAACGCCGCTCGGGGGAGAAGCAGAGGGCAGAGACCCTCATCTTCCTCATCCTCTGGCCGCGAACAGAAGGCACGAAGGCGCGGAGAGCGAGCACTGGAGAACTGACCGTCTGGGTGAAGAGAAAACGGCAAACACGCTTTCTGCCGCAAATGACTCCACAAGAGGGAAACACAGAGGTGACTACGGCTGCCCGTGGGCCGCGGCTCGTGCGCGGAGGGGCGGCCGCCCCTCGCAGGGACCAGAGCGACGCGGCAGCCCCAGCGTCCTCAGCGCGGTCGAGCAGAGACGTTTCTTCCCTGACCCCCGCGCCGCGAGGCAGCCGCTTCGCCCCCGCGTGCCCCAACCTGCGATGGCAGGACGCTGCCCCGGTAAATGAGTGTTTTTTTGTTAAATTAGCTCTCTGCTTTGGGGAACCGGTGGTACTTCAGTGGGCGATCGCTAACCGGGAGGGTGACGTATGTCTCCAGCACGTGGTGGAGACCGGACCTTGAAATGACCTTCCGCTCCACATGTCCGCAACTGGCAGGGAAGACGGACGCCTCCCTTTTTTGTGGTAGAGGAAAGGAAAAAAAACAAACGGACAATAAATGGCTCATGAAAGCACTGGTTTATTCACAAAAGCAGGAGAATAGCAGGTACCTGGTTTTGCGAAACCGTGTTTGCAGTTGTTTGTGCCCCAGGAAAGGGCCCGGGGAAACTTCGCTGGCTGTAGATGAGCCCTGAGCGGGACTGTGTCAGGGTTTGGAAAGCAATTTTGGTGTTATTATATGATATTATTTTAAACCAGTATGCAGACTAAAGCTGCTCTTTATTAGCCTTGTCTGGGCGTGCCTGGGCCTCGGGTCTGCTCAGTGACAAATAGCAGCCTATTATTAATGTCATTATTATTATACACGCATTTCTATAGAGCCCATCACACAGCCTCTCAATTATACCTTGCGCTTACGTAGCACCTTTCGTTTCGGGTCTCATGCTGCTTTACAAACATTAAAGCAGTGTTGGAATTATTGCCAAAGGCAAAAAAAAATTAAGGGGGGTGGGAGGGGAAGAGGAAATCCCAGCCTTGATGCCTCCAGTCCCTGCCTGCCACAAAGACAGTGACTGTATGCAGGAAAATAATCAAAGTGCTTTAATTTGGGGGTTCGCCGGTGTTTTTAATAAACACATTTGCTGGGGTGGAGCGAGGGCGTATGGGCAGAGGGGAGAATTTGGTCTGCAAGGAGCGGCTGGACGGGTGGAATGATGGACGTTGGGGCTGGACCCATCTTTCCTCCCATCGCACTCCCGTTGTGTTTTGCACCATCGCATTTAATGATCAGAGCAATTAAACTCTGCTGCTCCCAGCCCGGAGCCACCACAGGGGAAACTTTCAGTGCCCGCCGCAGGTTTTTCATCTGCCTAAAGACGAAAACGCCGAGTGCTCCCACGGGGCTCATTCCCGGCGACCCGATGTACCAAGATATCGGCAGCAGCCCCCGCTGCTCTGAGGTCCTGCCCCTCCGCCCAGCGGGGGGGGACGTGCGAGGGATGCTGTGTCCCTCCTTATTATTCAGGTCAAAGCACCGTGCTGCGTTCAAACAATTACACTTCATAATTAGTTACAATTAGCCTGCTGTGGTTTGGAAGCCTCAGCGAGGGTTTTATCTACAAGAGCCTGCTGGCAGCACTCCACCGGGAGAGATGGCGGGGCCTTCACCTTGCCTTGCCTGGGCGCCTGCTTTCCCCCCGCCCGCTCCCCTTCCCCACGAATACCCCCTCGGGCACAGCCTGGGGCTGCTCCCCACCTCCTGCTCCCGGCCAGCTCAGCCCTTTCTGCACCCATAGCGCTGGCTGGTGGGTGCCATCCTTGACCCCCAGCGCTCCAAGCCGACGTCTGGCACAGCCGTCACCTCTGAATTCTGGTTTCTTCCCTGTTTCTGAGCTCACTTCACCCGCGGAAGAGCCGTCAGCTCCTATCACTAACTACCGGGGCTTTTTTTCCATCATCACGCACGTCCCCGCTGGCACGTCCTCTCCCACCCGCGCCGGCTGCCTTTGCTCTCTGGCCACGCAACGGCTGGCTCCTATGGGAAGCCCCTGGGAGATCAGGGTCAGCGTCGCATCCTAAACAAATAGCAATCATGCAGATTGCCTTGAAGGGGCATTTAAAGGCTTAGAAATCTCGCGGCTGCCTGCGTCTTCTAGCGTAATCCAAGGCAAACGGGGACAGACGTCCCAAACTGGACGGGGCGTGCGGGCATGGCTGCGCACGGCGACTTGGGTTCATGGCAACAGCCCTTCCCACCGTGGCCTTCGCCACCCACCTTGCGTGTCCCAGTTGTGAAACCCGAGGCCTTTCCCTTCCACCTTTCCTCCAGGCTGGCGGAAAGGGGGTAACCAAATGTCCTCTCCATCGCAAGCGGTCGCTCCCCGTGCTCCCCGGGCTGCAGAGCCGGACTCATCCCAGCGGAGCAGCGGTCTTTGGAGCGCCGAGTCCATCAGGATATCGCACATCATCGCTCGAGAGTTTGCTGCAAATCACATGAGACAAAGAGCACGTGCGTCCGTTCACGGAGGCCGGGAAGAGCATTAGGAAAATAGTTTCGTGCTTATCTCCTTAATCCACGGGAACCTGTGAGAGATGCCGTGTAACGATATCCCAGCTCTCCTGCGCCGCGCATCTGGTGGGCGAGGAGGCGGTGGGTTTTCCAGGCAGACAGAAACAAGGTTTCAACATATTTCAGAGTCAGAATAGAAAAGAAACTTTTTGACCAGCCGTTCTCGGAAAAAGACAAAATATTTAATGCTGACTTCGCAGTTCATGGGCATTTCTCAGTGAACTAGCTTGGGTTTGGGGTGGGGGAGCGCTCTGGGGCAGCAAAACCACTCGCAGGTTGGAAAAAAATGTCCCAGCTGGTGGGAGCTGTCACCCCATAACCAACGTTTCCAGACTCTGCACTTCTGAAGATTTTTACATACAAATTAAAGCAGAAAAAGACATTTTAATAAAGCACTCATTTTTTTCCCCTGTCATTCCTGGACATCTCTGGACATAATTTCAAAGATGAAAGAACAAATGAGTGTGTTTCACACACCAGCATTTACACCACTGTCCCCACCAGCCGCTCCCATCCCCACAGCGGCAGAGGCAGACAGGGGCCATCGCTCCAGGAACCGGCTCCGCCGCAGCACCCGCTCCCCGCTGCGGCGGCGGTCGCACCCCGGAACGTCCTTCTCCCCCGCTCCTAACCTCCCCGAATACGCCCGGCATCAGCGGGCCCAGGGCTGCAGGATCGGGCCCCGCCTGGGCTGCTCGGGGGCTTGGCGTGGCACGGCCGCCGGCTCGCTGGCTGGCGCGTCAGGGCACGGCGGGACGAAATCTCGGTCCAGCTTTCTCAGTTAAGGAGTTTCACAACCGACGTCAGCGGGGCCGTTTTCTCATGATTGACAGGTGCTCAGCACCTCCTAACCCAGAGCATCCGGGTTAATTGCTGGGTAGTAAAACACCCTTCACGTTCGCCAGGAAATATACTCTAGATGGTATGAAACGAGATGTGATGCTCTGATTCATCTCAGTGTCTAGGAAAACAGCGCCGCGATAAGCTGCTGAGGAACATCAGGTCCAATGTGGCTATTTTCAACCTGCAGAGCAGAGCACTCTGGATATAAACTACAACAAAGTTCTCATGAGCATCTGGGGGCTCAGGTCACGGGTCCCATTTCTCCACAGGCGCCTATTTCTTCCAGGAGCCTCCAGCCTGTGTTTCAAGGCTCCGTGTGCGACCATCGACACAAGCCACAGCCTCAGGCGCTGCTTCTCGCTCCTCCCTGGGACGCCGGTGCCAGCCAGGACCCACCGTGCGGGCGCACAGGGCATCGCCTCAGCTTCCAGAGCAGCTGAAGCCCAGCCCAAGCACCCCACATCCACCATACGCGCGGCGTCGGAGCCGGCGCAGCCGTCCCCCACGGAGCCGAGCCCCAGCTGTGGGGGCCGCAGGGTGGGCTCAGCGGCCGTCGAAGCAATTCCCATCTCTCGGCTGCGTGGCTTGGGCTGAATTTCAAGGTCGCGAGTGACGCTGTTACATGCAAAGCCTTCCACCTGCCATTAAACAAAAAGGAGAGAGTTCATTTCGGGTCCCCAAAACCCCAAATCTTGCAACTCTCTGAGCACTTAACGTGTGCTGCCAGGGGCTGTCCGGGCAGGCAGCGACACGGTGCCGCTGCCATTTTCTGCCGCTGCCATCTTCTGGGGCTCCTCCGGAGCTTTGGCCCCTTGGAACTTCACGAGTGTTGAATCCCTACGCGTGCAGCTCTGCCGCGCGTGGCACGCGCGTGTGTCTGCACGCCGCAGCTCTCCACGTGCGCGCTGGCGCGACGCTCGCCCAGGCTAACAGCCGCCGGCGGAAGGGCCGTTCCCGAGGCAAGGATGCGCGGGGCTCGCAGCCACGCTGAGCGCGTGGTCCCGCGGAGCAAGGTGGGCAGCCGCGGGTCCGGCGTGCCGAGAGCTGAGCTTGAACCCACGCGATTTCTGCCGGGGGAAGGCGGAGGGTCAGAGACATGAGCACCCCGAGGCCGTTTCAGCCCAGTACCCACCAAAAGTGCCGCATCAGCAGCGAGCCGGGGTGTGATGCTTGCACCCTCGCATCTCTGCTGAAGGGCAGCGCAGGGCCTCATCCCGCCACGTGACCGTCACAGTCTGTTTGGGTATCTGGAGTTTACGGGACAACGTACTCTGTGATTTAAACTTTATGTCATGAGCTCACGAAGAAATACAACAACCACACGATGAACAGGGGCTCGGTCCCCTCTTGCCCACACTAGTCTATCAATCACGTGAATTCACTTATTCACCATTGAAGTCATAAGGTTTCATAACTTACAACCTGTAGCTCTTCATCTTAATACCGTGCACCTATGAACAAAAAAACGTTTGTTCCCCAGCCGCGGGTGAGAGCGCTCACCCCTCCTCCCCGTCACGGGCACCCCGGGGAGCACGAAAGCCTCAGCAGTCCAGCTGCTGCTGGATCCGCTTCTAAAGCTTTTTGGGTAAGCCGATGTCTTAGACCCTCCAGCTGGGAGGTTTGGTCTACACCGTTTCCACAAGTTACCAGATTCTGACAAAGCTGCCGGACAAAAGGTGCGGGCTGTGGGAGGCAGCCGTCTGCAGGTGACGCTGGTGACGCTGGCGCGTCACGGTCCTTCGTCTCTTCCCGGCCGCCCGTCCTGCCTACCTTGGGCTCTCGCGCTGACCTGCTGGCGCTGCTCCCAGGCCTTGGCGTGAGCCGGGGCAGCCAAAAGCTGAGCAGGAGCTGAGTGGACAGTCACACGGGCAGGAGCGCTGGGAGCTGCTCTTAAACCCAAACTGGGGTGGAGGAGCTGCCTTGCTCAATCCGAGAGGGCACGAGGGCTGCCGGCGCTGCTCGCACCCGTCTACGCACGTCGGGGAGCATCGTCCCCATCACCCGCAGCGTGATCTCCTCTCCACGCCACGCAGCAAGCCTCCTTTCTGCTTCAGGTGTTTTCCCCTGCAAAAAGTGTTCTCTAACTACCGTTATCTAATATTTAGCAGCGCGCTGCCATCAACAAAGCATTAGAGATGCGACTACACGGCGCACGTATTGTTATGCCGTGCATTCAAGATGAAAAAGCTGTTAGCTGGATAAAATATTGTCCTCTGCATCTTTTAGGTATTTTCTGCTCTCGATCAGAGCCCAATTAGGTTCCTTTTCCAGGGAAAACAACTCTTTGAGGCAGCAGAGCTGGAGCACAAGCTTTTAGAGTAATCGTCACTCATCACAAGGAGGTATTTGGTTACCCAAAGGAAGGCTGTGCCGACCGTCATCTGTCCCACTTCTTCTCCTGCCACGACACGATGAATTAAGGAAGAACCGCGCCGTTACGCTCCACCTCCCGGCCAGCCACCAGCGAGAGGAGCCACCCGGGTAGAAGGGGCAGTGTCACTTTTTGGGGACCCCTTACCTGGAACTGGGGACCAGCACGGAGGTGTCTCCGTCCCCGGGCATAGCACAGTCCCCGCTGGGTCCCCAGCTCCCCACCGTGGGCTGGATCCGGCCTCTGACCCGTGGCCCCGCTCGCGGCTGGGGCGTCGATGCCGGCCCGGCTCCCATTTCTTTCGGCTGCAGATGAAAAGCATCTCCTGGTTTTATGGAAGAGACTCGGGCCAATTTTTGGCTGGCCATCCTAGTCTGGCAGTCGCTCCAGAGTAACACTTGGCCTCTATTGTTCCTTTTTGTTTTAATCAGGAATTCAGCTTTGCCTGGAGTCGTCCCAGTACTTTTTCTCTTTTTTTTTTTGGTGTTGTTTTCGAGTCAGGTGTTTTCCACCCCGATAACATCGCCCTGTTTGCTCCAGGATCACCTGCACAAACACGCTCTCAGCCCAAGGGGCAAGGTTCAAGAGTTGAAATCTGCACCGCTGTGTGCCTGTGTCTCGGCCAAACCCCGACTTGGTCCCTTCTAATTATCCCTCGCCATATTAACAGATAATAGCTGTACATTTAAGCAAATTATCTCAAATAAAAAGGGGACAATAATTACACTGTTTGTTTTTGCTCCTTTCATTGCTGGAATTATTCTCTGTTTGCCCAGAGTTAAATATTAGCGAGAACCTTTCTGCACTAATGTCTGCTCAGTTGCCTTTTACTGTTTAAAACCAGCAAGAGTCAGTAAAAGTTTGGGCAAATATTAGATTTGGCAGAGTTTGCTGTTTGTATCAGGAAACCGATTGGTGTTATTGATTGACAGATGTGACCAAATGTTTAGAAAGTCTGTCCTCCGTTGGATTCTGCTAGGTGTTTCAGCAAACAGCCCTAATACAAGGCAAACAGAGTTATTGGAAGAAGTACCAGCCTGTGTTAGCACAGTAAACCGAGGGCTATGCAAACAGCTTAAAAGAATCTGGCCACCTTCATATAACCTTTGATGTAGGTATTGATCCTTCTGAAGGTGGCAAAAAGTTTGAACAGGGAGCAGATTGAGTGGGATCAGATATATATAAACACCGTCAGAATGTAAATGTTATCTTTAAGCTACACTGTCGGTTTGGTAATGGATGTCTGTTTGGAATTTATCTTCTTCCAAATCTCTAAATCCGTGCAGCAATAGAAATTAATAATAACTTTTAGATAGACTGCCTGCTAAGTCTCTCTCTCCTCCCCCGGTAAGTGCAGCATCAGGCATCTTTAATTCTTCTAAGCCAAGGACGGGGGCTTGCAGCGAGCAGGAGCCGTGGCCTCGAGAGCTGCCGGCCCGTGGCTGCGCTAACGGGGCGGCGCGTGGACGCACTAACGGGGCGGCGCGTGGACGCACTAACGGGGCGGCGCGTGGACGTGCTAACGGGGCAGCACGTGGACGCACTAACGGGGCGGCGCAGGGATGCGCTAACGGGGCGGCGCGTGGACGCACTAACGGGGCGGCGCGTGGACGCACTAACGGGGCGGCGCAGGGATGCGCTAACGGGGCGGCGCGTGGACGCACTAACGGGGCGGCGCGTGGACGTGCTAACGGGGCAGCACGTGGACGCACTAACGGGGCGGCGCAGGGATGCGCTAACGGGGCGGCGCGTGGACGCACTAACGGGGCGGCGCGTGGACGCGCTAATGGGGCGGCACGTGGCTGCGCACATGGACGCACTAACAGGGCGGCACGTGGATGCACTAACGGGGTGGCACATGGACGCACTAACGGGGCAGCATGTGGACGCACTAACGGGGCGGCACTGGATGCACTAACGGGGCGGCACGTGGACGCACTAACGGGGCGGCACGTGGACGCACTAACAGGGCGGCACGACCCGGGGCAAACGCCTCCTCTCAGCGGCTTTTTGCACGACCCCCGCAGAGCGGTGCTCTCCGGGGAGGGACGGGGCTGCGCCTTCCCGCGGGGCCACGGCTCTCGGCAGCCATCCTGCGCGCCCCGCGGGGAAAACCGCCTCGAAAAAGGCGCTTGAAGGCAAGTTCCCCATGCAGAAAGAGGCCGACGGGGTGATCCCCATCAGCTCCAGCGAGGGTACAAAAGGCAGCACCACCCCAGACCCGCTGGCTGCCGGCTGCCCGTGGCGTTTCCCAGCAGCGACACGCAGCCGAGCTGCGCTGCCTTACGGACGCCCCGCAGCCTCCTTCCACCTCCCCACCCTACTCACCAAAGAGCCCGAAACAGCCACCGCGACCGTGGACGGAGCCGGCTGCCGCGGCTGCCGGAGGCCGGGCGCGGGGCTGGCGCGGCGGCTGCGGTGGCAGCTCTGGCTCCGGCGCCGCGTGCCGCGCTCCGCAGCGCAGGGCGCACGAGATACGCATTCAATTTGCATGTGCGATTACCCTGGTGTGGTATGCGGCGCGGCTCCGCATGCACGAGAGACCGTTCATGCATCCAAATACCATCTGTGGTGACAATTACCACAAGCACACATGTAATCAAGGTAATTACGCACACAAATTGGGCGTGTGATTGCATGGGCATTTCTATGATTTTTTTTTATTTTTTTTTTAAGTTAGGCCTCTAAAAACTAAAATAGATTCTAAGTTATGTTTTAAATTATCTGCCCATCTGGCTATACTTGCAAATAACGACTGTTTATAGTCAGAGATATTAAACAGACACTGTTGATAGATGGGTTAATCATTGCAAGAGAAGAAGAAGGATTGGTTTATGCCTCTGTATTGACCCACGATACATAGTGACTAATGATGGGTTTGAACACAAACAGCTTTTTGCTTTAGAAGTACCTGCTAATAAAAATTACAGTGTACACATCATAAGAATGTATCTGATGAATCATTACTGCGGTACAGTGTAGCGACGGACGTAAGTAAAGCCCCGATTAATTATTAAACCCGAGTAGCTTATGTTTCCAATTGCACAAAGCCCGGGAAGAGCTGGCAGAGCTCGCAGCGTGCCAAGCCCGCGCGGTCCGTGCTCAGAGCCTTGCCCACCGCCTGCTCCCGGGACCTCTGCCCCTCGCCGTGCACCGCCGCGGGTCGCGCCGGCTCCCTGACATCACTGGGAAACTTCCCAGTGACCCCGGGGAGAAACCAAGGTAGGCCCAGTTTGGCAAAGGCACCACGCTAGTGAGATTTACGGCAGTGCTTGAGCAGGGGTGACCCATCCTTGTTGTCCGAAAACGCCGGGCCGCCGCAGAGCGATGGGCGAGGGCGTCCCTGCCCCTTCCCCTCCTCCCGTTGAAGTGCTGCGCATTCGCTTAGGAAGTGTCTGCTCTTCGCTGGCCAAGCAGAAGAGCGAAGCGTGCAGTGTAATCAAAAAAGCCATTAGCCCGACTCCTAAGAAAAATCAGCATTATTCTTTAATGCCGGGCCCTGCTCAGGTAGCGCTCAGCAGCGCAGAGGCTGCTCCAGTCACAGCAGCTTATGAAACCAGCCATAAAGCAAAAGGTCTCTGGAAGGAAACCCGATAATGCGTCTCCCCCACTACCTCCTTCAGCGACAGGAGCTAAGAACGAGACCATTTGCCATGAAGGCATCAGTCAGGTATTTTGCCGTGTGCTAAAGCTCTTGCTGGGCTATCAGCCCCTGCGCTGACGGGATCTAGACCACGCAAGCTTTGTTCCTCTCACGAAATCACTTTCTGGGAGTTTCAAACCAAAGTTGATGAAAGTTTTGAGCCAAACTGTTCAAAACAGGCAAGCGTTTTGCCACACCAGTAGCTGGGAGGAGAAGCGTGGAGCAATGGCCAGGAGCACACGTTCCTCAGAGCGCATCACGAGGACATCTCCTTCCCCACATCCCTGGTGAAACCCTACAGCGAGCCCAAGAGTTTTGTCAGCATGAAACGGCCAGGAGAGGTTCGGGATATGCCACTCCCTACGGAAAATAGCTCAGCAGGGTACAGCCACCACAGCTGGGCAAAGGAAAACTGAGGAGCCACCAAAATCCAGCTCCAGCCGTGGAAAAAGCCTAGCGGGACTCACGACGCACGCGTGGTCTTCCTCGCGCCCGGTGCGCCCCGTTGTACGGGGTGAGTTCCCAAGGCTGCCCACACGTTGGCTGGTCTCGAAGGATGCGGGTGCTGGGTGCCTCCGGGCACCGAGGAAGGACCTCGCAGGCTGGGCAGCAGAGCTGCAGCTCCTGGAGGGGCAAAGAAGGGAAGTGTCCATGATTTGGAGTGAGAGCAAGCCAGGGACACCCCGGGGAGGTGAGTCGGGGAGCTTGGGGTACCTGCCAAGGTGGGGACTGTTTTAATAGAAGGCTGCTGGGTTTTTAAACACGCTCACGTTAGGGGAGACGCCAGGTAAAGCGCAGCACCCGTTGCCGCTGGGAGAGACGAGGGCGAGGAGGGAGGAAGGAGGGAGGAAAAGATGCACTACAAATACACTGCAGCAGCAGCCGGTAGCAACACAGAAGCAAGGATTGGCCCAGCGTTTCTATTATAAATCCAATTTCCATGGGTTTAGTGTGTAACTAAGACAGACAGAAAAAGAATGTGTGTAGCACTGGATGATGCTTTAATGTTTTCTAATCTGGAGCAATTTTAAATCTCTCTGGCCATTTCTGGAGCTGCCATACAGCAACAAAAATAAATAGAGGTAAGATTATTTAAATGCTTACTCGGAGCATTAAAGCCTCCAGAAGGTTCAGGCCCCTTCCAGTGCTGCTGTCACGTGCAAATGTCTCCCTCGGCTCTGCTCCATCTGTCCGTCCCCCCCGGCCGGTGGGACGGTTGCTGCCGTGCCGCTCCCGTCCTGCCCCCACGTCCCTCGTGCAGCCGGAGAAAGGCAAGGGCGGCACTGCCGGCAGGATCTGGGGAGGTTGCTCCTGAGACACGCGGACGGCCACGCTCGTCCGGCTGGTGCTGGAGCAGGACCTGCCCCGCTGCGAAGCCCAGGCACGCCCGGCGCTGCGGCTGGTGCACGTGCCGAAACCAGGTTATGGCTTGTAAATGGTGAAGCACGGTAAGCTTTCCCGCACGCTTACCTGATGTACAGATGTGGTTTTGGCAACTGCACGTGCAGATTCGCCAGCCAATTGCGCCTGTTTTTGTTAGCGGAGTTTGCATGGCTAGTGCCCGGTGAATTTGGGGCGAGCGCGGTCCCAGGTGCCCGTGCCTGGCGCCATGGACGGTGCTGCCGCCCCACACTCTCCTCTGCTGCTGCCCCGGCCCAGCCCGACCTCCAGGCTCTCACCAGAAGCCCTCGCTTTTGGAGACACCAAAAGGGCAGAAAGAAGAGGAAAAACTTATCCGGGTGCCGAAGCTGGTGTTGGACGCAGCCTGACGAGCATCGCCTTTGTGCCCGGGGACGGTGCGTTACCATCCGCACACACGGCATCTGCAAGTCGCAAAACAGGCGAGATGCTCAATTCTGAAGCTTCATTTTCTTAACAAAGCCCTGAATGAATAGAAAATGGCAGAAACCGCAGGAACCTATTTACCCTGAGAGAGATTGGAAAAGAAAGCGAAATGACAGAAAATGAATTCAACCCGCTATAGAGTCTGCAATTGTTGCTTATAGCTGCCCTCCAAAAGGTGGCTGGTAATTATCCTTTTTTATCACGTAACAACAACTTATTACTGGAATAATGAGTGAAAATACGCAGCAGGGACATGCTGCTGGTTCCACGTCACGCTGCACTTAGTCAGCGTTGTGCCACATTGTCAGGTTGAACCTACAGCACTTCACTTCTAATAGAACAATAATTTATTAATGCCTGCGCTTTATGTTCTCAAAATATCATACATACATTGATTAACTCGTGTCTCATCTTGCCTGGCAACTAAATAAGTCTTTTAAATCTTGATTTGGCAGGTAAGTAGAGAGAGAGCAGGAGGGAAGCAATGCTCTGGTGCAGCAAAAGCCACCGGAGCGGCCAATCCTTAGGAATACGAGGACTAAACGCTGCAGATTTTACCAGCAGCAGGACGGGGGGGTTAAAGACATCCACGGCATTATCCAACCGTGCGTATTTTTGATGCGAAAGCTGGCTTCCAGCGCCACAGCAGGAGCAGACAGAGGCAGACATCACCCCGAAATCCCGGGGGGTTCTGGGGGGGAACCTCTCCCATCACCAGCGGCGTCGAGGTCAGCCCGCGACTGAGATCCGAGAGCGGTTTCTGCCTTTCCCCGGCTAACCGCGGGCCGCTCCCCTCCAGCCACGCTCTGGGTTTGGCAGGCTAGTCCTCCCAGAGCCCTAAATAAAGCCGGGGGCACAGCTTCCTTAGGCTTGTACGGCCGGAGTGCCGAATCGCACATGCTAGCAACTCCTATTAGTTTAGTCTTAAAGCGTGACGTTCCGGCAAAGCCTGGGGCGCGGGTAGCACTCAGCACCTCGAGGGGGGAAAAGAGACGCTAAATTTACCTTTCTGTCTTTATTCGCCTTCTCAACGCTTTCTTTTTTAGCGTCGCTGATTGATGCAGTATTGGCCCCTCCGGCTACGAGGTGACGTGAAAATCCTCCCGAAAAATATTTCCCTTCAAAAGCAGCCGCTCCATTTCACCGGAGGGACCCGCCGCCATCCTCGCACACAGAACCTGCACTCTCTTGCCAGGAATACAACCCCCTTTATACGTTCTCCTGTTAAAAAAAAAAAAAAGAAAGCAGCATCTGATTAGTTCCTGCTCATCCTAATTGCCACACGTTAGAGGGGGTCGGGGACCACCTTCATTCTGCTGTTGTGCCGGACGTGATAAACTTGGGCACAACCGCAAAACTAAGGCTGCCTCAAACTTTCCCACTCCAGGTAATTTGTCGCGCGCTCCCTGCTGGGTTATAAAATCGGGAAGTTGAGCGAGCCGGCGGCCGTGGAGCCGCGCTTGCCCGGAGCAACGCAGCGGGGTTCCTCCTCTGCCCCCCTCCAAGCCGATCAACCAGGCGGGAGCGACCCCGCAGCCGCTGCCCTGTAGCTCCGCTGGCTTAAACAAACCCACGCGCCCCTCTTCCGCCCCACAGCCCGGTTTTCAGCGGCAGGACTTGCCAGCATTTACCACGCATTTCTCCGGGGCACCAGGGCTCGGCTAAGAGGCTCGGGAAGTACCAAGTCCTCTTTTTTCCCAAGACGGCCTCTCCGTACATACCGGCGTCAAAAGCAGCTCCCCAGGGGCAAGGTCGAGTCTCCGGTCGAGTCTTTTGGCCCAAATTTACCACAAGCTTCCGCTCCCGGGCTGCCCGGTGCAGCCGTGGGCGCCCCGGCCGGGGCAGCGGGACACGCGCGACGGCAGCCGCCGCTTCGGGCGCAGCGGGGGCTTCGCCCTCCCCGGCCACGCGGGATGGGGTCTGGGCACGGCACCCCCCGCCCCCCCACGCATCCCTCGGGACAGGCTCCGCTGCTGTTCACCGCTGTTCTGGTGTAAGAACGTCCTCAAAGCGCGCTCCTGGGAGAACGCTGCGGGCTGGAGGGGTCCTGACCAGCTCCACGAGGTCAAAACCTTTTAAGAGGGGCAAATACACCGAAAAGCACGCAGCCACGCCGCGAGAGGCGCCGCGCCCGGCGCTGCCGCAGGAGCCGAAGCCCGGCGTTCCCTTACCTGCTACACACCAGGGCGATTCCCGGAGGTGATCCGCGTCCCGGGTGCCGCTGGGTCCGTCCAGACACCTTGGTGAGGGGTCCCAGCCCGGCGCAGGATCGGGCCCTTCCACCACTGGCCCCGCGGGACCTCACCTCCCGAGGCTCGTGTCACCCCGTGCCACGGTGCATATTTATGAGACAACCATGGATCAAGAATACTGATATTTAAAAGATGTAATTACCTTTAAAAAGTTTGGCTTTATTTTCATTCTAATAAACTATTTTAATTCTAATAAATACGGTGTTTTAAAACAACCTAATTGGCTTGCCAGTCATTTAGTTCAGTTGCCGGCTCGTTACAGCTCCTATATTTCCTTATAAGAAAATTTAAAAGCAGTCTGTTACTCCAGCTTTAAGTATTGGGCCTCCAAGGAATTTTTTTTTTTGGTTCCGTACAATAAAAATAATGCTTCCTAGACACTAGTGGCATCCTCACTAGATGAAACATCCTTTTGTTTTGATTGGAAGATCCTGAATGTGAGATTAAAAGAAAAAGGGGGAGAAAAGCAGAGAAAGTCATTTACAGAAGCTGCTGCCACAGAAGATAACACGCAACAAGTTCTAGTCAGAAACACAGGCTTGCTAATTAATAATGTGAATTCAGCCAGAAACCGGACTTTTCCTAAGATAAGTTTCACTCTTATTTCACGGGGCGAGCAGGGGATACGCAGCTCCGTGCTCTGGCCCCCGCACAGCCCCAGCCCAAGCCGCGGGCAAGGAGAGCTCTGTAAGCACAAGCCAAACCACTGCTTTGGCTGCTGTCTTTGGAAGCAGGATTGGATTTAGCTTTATCAGTGCAGATCTGATTATTTAAGAGATTTTTTTTTTTCCCATTGAGTAATTATGTTCTGCTGAATTAGATTTCATTAAACAATGCGGTCTTGATGACAGAAACAAATACATTATTAATTTTAAAATCTGCTAGCTATTTCATTCAATTTGCGATATCAGTCAGGAGGTCTGTGGTGGAAAAAGACACGGGGATGGACGGGGACTTGGCCTGGAGATCTCCATGGCAGAAGCGACGGGTGCCGCAGCACCCGCAGGTGGGTGACACCGAGACCTTCGAGTGCCAGGGTCATCGGGCGCATCGGGGACCCCCGTCTGCTACGTGGAGCCGTGGCTGATGTTAGAGCTGGCTCAGCCAACTGCCCCTCTCTGTCCCAGGCTGACTGCCGGGTTGCATCGCCATCCGGTTCTTCTTTCGGGAAACAGAGGCGCATGAATCGGGGCCGCTATTCGCTTGGGTGAACGATCTTACCGTCGCCGGAGCCTTTAAATCACGGCTGGGTGTCTCCACCAACGCTCCCCGCCTCGCGGGAGGAAGGTGCGGGTGAGGGTTCCCTTTGTGCCGCAGGTGGGACGGGAGGTGCAATGGGGGCCCTGTGAGAGCCCAGCGCTCGTGGGCTGGGAACCGTACGCTCCGTGATTCCCGTCAGCCGGGGCAGAGATCTCAAAGCTGCTCGCACCCCCAGCCAGCCCCGGCCCCTCGCTGGGGGGACTTCAAAGTCACAGAACCACAGAATCGTTAAGGTCGGAAAAGACCTTTAAGATCATCAAGTCCAACCATCAACCCAACACCCCCATGCCCACTGAACCGTGTCCCCAGGTGCCACGTCCACATGTTTTTTGAACACTTCAGTGATGGTGACTCCACCACCTCCCTGGGCAGCCTGTGCCAATGCTTGACCACTCTCTCAGTACAGAAATTTTTCCTAATATCCAGCCTAAACCTCCCCTGGTGCAACTTGAGGTCGTTTCCTCTCGTCCTGTCGCTGGTTACTTGGGAGAAGAGACCAACCCCCACCTCACCACAACCCCCTTTCAGGCAGTTGCAGAGAGCGATGAGGGCTCCCCTCAGCCTCCTCTTCTCCAGCCTGAACACCTCCAGTTCCCTCAGCTGCTCCTCACCAGACTTGTGCTCCAGACCCCTCCCCAGCTCCGTCGCCCGTCTCTGGACACGCTCCAGCACCTCAACGTCCTTCTTGTAGTGAGGGGCCCAACACTGAACACAGGATTCGAGCTGCGGCCTCACCGGGGCCAAGCACGGGGGCACGATCCCTGCCCGGCTCCTGCTGGCCACGCCATTGCTGACACAGAGCTGTTCAGGGACGGACGAATTCCCGCATCCCTGTTACGCGCTGCGCCACGTCTGATGGAGGTGGGGCACGTCCCCGGTGTGAGCCCGCAGCCCCGTCCCCGGCAGGCGGGAAGAGATGCTCGGGCTGGCCGCGATTAGATGAACATCCCGAACCTATTAATTACCGCAGCCCACGTGCGAGGTGTGTGCCCGCTTGCTCGCACGCAGCGCAGGTCGGCGTCGCACTGCATCGATCAACACGCCCTCGTGCAATTAAAAAGAGACCAAAAATGCAGCGGGGGTTTGCTGCTGGCGACAGGCTGAGCTGCCCCAGCCCCGGGGAGGATGAGGGTTTCCCAAGGATGGAGCTTGTTCCTGAGCAGGGCTTTAAGTCCAGGCAAGGTCCACTCATCCACGGGCATCCCGCACCGATCGCGTACCTCCAGACCCAACCCCTCCGCCCTACCTACGGACATCAACATTCCTGGCCAAACCACTATTAAAAAAAAAAATCAAGATACTTAAATTACATATTAATTTGATTTTCCAGAAGGTTTCTAAGAAATGTTTTCAATCAAGAAGTAAATTCAGATTGTAATAAAATATTACATAAATATTTACATCAGCCCTGGCTTTACTTTAAAAGGAGGGCTTTTTCTTCCTCTTGCACACACGCTGCCAAAGTAGTTAGCTGGCAAGCCAGTGAAAAAACAAGGTCTGAGAGTCACTTTTTCCTCTAGCAGATCCATCATCGAGCGATCAGAAGGTTTATTTTTCCCATGCCTCCCCCAAATTCCATCATTTCCCTTCCTAAAAGATTCCATGTGTATTCCAAGCGTGCGGCCGCCCAGGTAAGGCAGCGACATCAGCTATTTATACAAATTAGATGGGGGGGACGAGGGGAGGGAAAACGTCTTCAAAGCTGCAGCACATTAAAAAGAATTTATTAGATGTGTTGTGTGGGCAGGATGCCAGCTAAATTTAATATGGATCTATATACAAAGAAACTGTCTAGTTACACGGAATGAATATTTAATCATGCATGGATCAAGCAATTTCACAGAAGTAATTAAAAGCAGGCTTTGTTTATTGCTAAAAATTATAGCTACCCTATTGACCTGGTGCTGGAGTTCTTTTGCCATATTGAACATGTTACCTGCTGATATTATGTTATTAAATGGGGATTAAGACTATTTTTTTTTACCTTTGGAGATAAGAGCTCTTAAGCTATCTTGTCTGTTTGTGCACAGAGGAGGAAAGCAAAAAAAAAAAAAGCCCCACAGTGGAAAAAACAAGCCTGCGTGAATTAGAAATGTTAGGGAAACACTCCTACCTGTAAGGGGAAGGCAGAACGCGATGAATCAACTAAATGCTCAGTGGATTAGTTTTCTCCCGTGGAAGCAGCCTGGGGGGAGCGGAGCATCCCGAGGGATGAGCTGGACACCCCTGGGGGGACGCCTGGGGGTCACGGCTTGGGGCTAAACACGGGGCAGAGCCGGGCAGAAGGATGCTGAGCTGGGACAGCCGTCAGAAAGAAATGCTGGAATTCGGGGTTTGCGTCGCAGCCTCTGCCCAGCGCGGCGGGGGAGCCGGGGCTGTGGCCGCTGCTGCTCGTGGCGACGGTGAGTCCCGCTTCCACACGCCGACGGCTCTGCGTATCAAGCACGCAGCGCAGTTCTGCTCCGAAGCAAACTGACAGCCGGGGGGGATGCGCTGTGTTGTCGGGAACACACGCTCCCAGACCTAACCGTCCCCAAAACCCAGGTCGCTGTGACCTTGAGGCCAGCAAAGGGAGCCAAGAATCCTCCTCCAGGTTTGCTGAGCACCCGTGGGCACATGGCAGGATGGGGGCGGGGGGATCCTCGCACAAGCGAAGGCAACCTTTGCGGGTACCCTTCAAACAAGCGTGTCGGCATCACCCGGAGCAGATCCCTGGGCCATGGGGAGCCAGAGGGAACAGCCGCCCGCTAACCCAGGAGACGCGCGAACACTCCTTACCTGGAAGAAACCCTCGGGGGGAGCAGAGCCAGAACAGGCTGGAAGGGGCCCGATCCCGCCCGCATGGTGCTTGCGATCCCCGGGGGGACAGGTCAGGAGGAGAAGTAAGAAACGCAGTGCAAGCCGCCTGCTCCCGGGCACCTCCTCCTCCCCGGGCGCAGGGCAGCATCGCGCGCCCACGCGAACGCCGCCGCCGGAGCAAACCCCTCGTTACTTAATGAGCCGCTGACTCGAGCTGTGTTCAGGGGGGGAGGCCGCTGGCTGGCCGGTAATTAGCTGATGCGCAGGATCTGTTAGGTCTCGAAATCCTCGCTAGTCTAGAAAGCCCCCCCTCTCCTCCCCCGGCATCTCTGCCTGGCGGGGGGCGATGGAGGGCGAGGACCAGGACCTCCCCCGGCCAGCAGAAGAGGCTCGGGGCATCGGTCCTGTGCCACCGGGTGCTGGGGCTTTGGGGTACACGTGCTTGCGAGCGGACTGGAGACCCCGAGGGCTCTTGCGGGAAGAAATAACCTCAACATTTGCGTGTTAAACACCCCAAGCATTTTTGCAAAACCGATCGCTACAGCCAAAACGCCTGTCAAAGCAAAGCAGCTTTAACAAGCTTTATTATAAAACTCTCCCTTGGAATACTAGCTGCACTTAAAAGCGTAAGAAACATTAGGAGCCCAGGGTGCAAAGGGCTGGAAAAACAAATGAAAGAGGCCGAGGAAACACAAGCAACGAGGAAACACGCCCGAGTGGAGACCTCTTAAACGCTGATCTGCTGTCAGAGCCCACGGTGCCAGACTCGAGGAGTTTCCAGGGTTCTTGCAGCCCGGCGCACCTCTCCCGGCCCTGCACAGCCATTTCCCCTCCAAGGAGCCGCTTCTAAGCTATTAGCAGATGAGGATATTACTATTTTACCCTTACTTTGCATAACTATAAATGACAGAGCAAATTGCCACTCTGTGAGAAAACAAGCCTGATGTATTTAAGCTGACAGCGTCTCTTTACATTACGATTATTTATAGTGCATTAGCACCGGGGCGGCTTCGCCAGGCGCTACCCGGGGCCGGCAGCTCCCGACCCGCGGAGCCGCTCCTTACAACAATAAACCGCCAGAGCCTGCGAGAGTTCATGGAACAAAATAAAAGCCAGGGGTGATGACATTTATAAGCACTAAGATCTTAAAGACAGAAAAAATACTACCGTGGATGAAGGCTTTGAATCAAATTTTAATAAAAAGCTGGAATTCTGGCCAAGAGCTGCTCGACCGGGATAGTACGAAAATTCCCACCCTTTCCCGTTTTTGCTATGGGACACTTAAAGACACTTCCAGCTACAGGTATGCATACGTACAGGTCCATAGATACGTATAGACACACGAAGGGAGAGCGTGCATGTATCCATACGCACACACACGCTCGAAGGGAGAGTTTTACTCTCTATTAACCAGTGTCACCACCGACCCCGGGCACCCAGAGCCCGGCTGACCCCACGCTTTCCCGGTAAGCCCCTCTCCCAGGTAAAGGCGACAGGCCGTGCCTGGCGCGTGGCTGCTCACCCGCCGCCCGTGTGCCAGCGGCCTCGCCCCCGGCGCCCGGCGAAGGCCGGCTCCCCCCCGCCTGCCTGGCTCGCCCCGGTGCCGCAGGAGGCTGCTCCCAGGCCGTGCGGGTAAGGCTCTGCCACGGCGCCCAGGCAGGCACCAAAGCCCGAAACCTAACCAAAACGCGGTTAAGAGTCCCTTGTGCCCGCTACCCTCCTTCGCTCCGCGCTGTTGGGGAAGGCAGTTACCCAAACTACCACAAGGAACAGTGGCAGCACCGCCGGGCCCCGCCGCGCTGGCTCCCGGCTCCCAGCCCGGCCTTCCCGCGCCAGCACCGCCGCGGTGCCGTGGGCCGGCGCGCCGACACCTTCCCCGTTGCCAGCGCCGAGCCACGGCTCTCGGGTGCGGGAGGCGATGCCTGCAGCCCCCGCAGAGGGTGCCGGGGACCTCCTCAGGGCGGAGGGTGCCGCCGGCCAGCACCTCGCCGTGCCCAGGCCCGCAACGGCCGAATGGCAGCGCTCAGCCCCGGCGGGCACCACGCTGCCGAGCTGCTTCAGGCGGCCTCACGGGGCGGCTCCGAGCTGGCGGGGGGAGAAGCGGGTGGTGGTTCCTTCCCCCCGGGGCGGAGGGGCTCTCCTGCACGAGGGCCCCTCCCGGGCTGACCCGCAGGGAGTTGTCTTGTGTGTCCCGCGTGTTAACACGCGCTAAGCTGCGCGTGCGAAAGGGAACTCAAAGCACGGAGCGTAATTAAGATGTGAATTCTGATGTGTGGGAAGAAGCGGGGGGGGAACGTGGCCTCTCAAGGTCAAAAAACAAACCTAGACGAAAGCGTTATCTCCAGCGTTGCACAGCTGATTGCATCATCTGCATATGAAACGAAATATAATTAATATTTGTCATGCACAGACTGTTGCTGAACTCCCCTCACCCCTGCCCTCCCTTCTTCATTAATCTCCTAGTAACAGCCAGAAAGTTGCATGTGGTAATAAAATACCAAGAACCCTCTCTAGTGATCTGAACTGGAGATAAATCTCTTCTCTTGTCAGCAAGCCTAGAAGGCAGAAACTGTAACTTCCCCAGGAGTCAGCGACCTAGCTTGCAACAATTTGCTTAATTAGGAGAAAACAATATTTTTCACTAAATTGGGTGGCTAATGTATATCATTATAGTCTGCCAAGGAAGTGGATTTGCCCTTATCCGCCGTGCCAAGACGACAGCTGAACGTTATATTTACCTAGAAAGTATCCCTCAGCCCTATGTTAAAGAGGATGAGAGACAAATTATACCTTCACGTTAATGCTTGATGATTCTCTTACTGCGTGTCTGGAGGCCTCTTAGATCTTACTTCTCCAAGATATAAAACAATGATTTGTCCCAGGTATATTTTTCATCAACCCCATAAAAACTTCCAGTTGATGTTAATGGGGGAAGAGTTTATCTCCAATGGGTCCCAGACAGGCTTATACCGAGGATATGCCAAGTGCCCATTAAACAATAAGACATAACAGGGCACGTGTTAGAGTGCAATAAAGACACACCTAGTTGAGTGAGAGCGATTACGCTGCGATGAGAAAAGCTCCGTTCAAGCAGCCCTACCCCGAAGATGGGGTTGGGGAGGGGGTCGGTCCTGCGCGGCTGCACACAAGAGCTCCCCGACCCCCAGTTCTGCACGCACCGAAGCTCGTATTTACAGTAACGTCTCCCACAAAGAAAACTCCAGCCCAGCTCGGTGCTGCCGGCCTCAGCTCCTCCGGGAGAGGGGAGGCTGCACCCCAAGCGCTCAAGCACCCGTAAACCCGCGGGCACGCGCTTAAGATGCACGAAACCCCGATGGCCAGTGCAAGCGCTGAGCACGCCAGAAATGCCGGGACCGGGTTATTTTAAAGCCCAAACTTAAACATACCACCACGAGCAAACGCCCAGGTAGGTTTTGGCTCAGAGTGTGCGGCTGCTGGGGGGGTCCCACACACCGTGCTGGAGTGCGGGCGATGCTCCCACGAGGGACCGTCCTGCGCCGTCGCGAACCGCTCCCCCCATCCACGCATCAGGAGCAGGGCAGAAGGCTCCGGGGCTGGAGGAGAGAGCATCGCTCCGTGAGTTCTTCCGGCACTAAATCCTGAATTTCTTCATGGGTTTGTCTTAAGGTGAAGTTTAGCAGATCTCATTAATATTCCCTCGCCGTCTCAAACCCGAGCACTGATGATTTCTACCTTTCATGTGGTCCCTGGCGTGGTGACTCTGCACTAATTAGCAGCCTTCCCCAGATGTATGCAAAAGCCAATTTTTTCCCAGACTATGATTTTTCCACCCCCTCTGCCTTTGCTTCACCACCACAACCCGCCCTCCCCTTACACCTCCCCGAGCACACGCTGGTGCACCTTCTCTCAAAGCAAAAAAAAAAAAAAACAAATTAAAACCAGACCCATGACTGAAAAATTTTTAAGACCTGGCGGGAAACTGGCAGGGGCTGGAGCTACCCAGGGTCTGCCAGCTTCGCACACCCCGGACCACGCGGCTCACAGCGCTGTTTGCTGCGCTGCATCTTGCCCGCATCCAAAGCCACAAGCTGGGTTTTGGTCTGGTTTATTTAAAGCTGGGCCCAGATCTGAAGTTTCAGCTCAGGTCCTGGCTCTCACATAGCCCAATTCCACTACGTCTTTTCCTTCTCTTCTTATAACTTTTATTAGCCCAGCAAAAAACAGTTGAGGCTTGGAAAGCAGCACCGTGTTCACCACGGCGCAGACCTCAGAGGAGACCACACTTTCCGAAAGTTTACTTTTGATTGTAGCTTACAGCTCGGAACACAGAGCCCAGTCTTTTCCAGCTCATTTGCTAACTTCCCACTAAACCAGTCAAAACCCCGTTTGCCGTCCTGTTTATACCAGCTCCTTTTTTTATGCCGCTTTCCTGCATTTACAGCCCGTACTGGTCTGATCTCACAGCGTGCAAATTGGGTGCATCGCTCTGGGGAAGCTGGTGTTTAACAGGCGTTTTGCCAGCCGCCGGCTATCGCCAAACCCCACCCTGGCGCATCCCTGACGGTGCTCGTTTTCGGGCAGCTGGTTGCATGTAGAAGAAAATTCCCATGTGGATATTCAAGGCCAAATTTGCGCCCAGCCCCGCTCCAGCCCCAGTTTTTGAAGCCCCACCTTGCAGACGCCGGCACGTGGAGAGGCACCGCTCGGGCAGACCCAGCCCGTCCCCGGGGGAGCTCACCAGCTGCGGCCGCCCCGTCACCCCCGATGGAGCAAACAGGACCACGTGCGGGTCCTCTCCCCACAACGCGGCGCACGGGCTGGCATCAAATCTCTGCCGGGAAAGGAAAAAGCAGAGAGTGGCTCTCTCTGCAGAGCTGGGACTGCCCAGGGTGAGCGACCCGGAGTGAGAACATCCTACAGGCAAACGTAAATGTGTCCCGTGCCGGTCGCCGGGAAGGTGCTCGGGGGTCTGCTGAGAAGCTGCTGAGCGCTGGCGGGAAGGAATCTGGGGTTAGAACGGAGACCAGCTGAACCTGACTCACCAGTGGATGCAAGAGCAGGCAAGCGCCACGCTGGGGTACGCAAACGGGCACCCATCCTGTGGGAAACGAGGGGTCACCTGCCCACCCACCCGCGTCCACGCTGCGCCCTGAGCTGGGGCCAGGGAGGGAGCAGCCCCCGTGCCCAAGGGCGGCAGCGCGGGGGGATGCTCTGTTCCTTACGCACACGGCCTTTCGCGTGAGAAGCACCAAACCTGCAGCTGCCGGCAGAAAGACGGAGGTGGCACAGCCGCGGCGCGCCATCGGGCCGGGCGCGAGGTGAGCGGTGCTGGCAGCGGCGCCGGGCCCGGGGATGGGGACGGGGTACAGGCAGGTCCTGCGGCCACGCCGGAGAAGGCGAGCAAGCTCCCAGCCCTCTCCATGCATGCACACAGGGAAGCTTGCCGGAGACTCGGTGCAAAGGCAGCCCTCTCTGGGCCTTTCCCCACGCTCCCACGATTAAATACAACACCCCATGCAGCCCTGCTCCCTCAAAGCCAAGTTGCCATTGCACTGAACCACTTGGAACTAGCACGGTGATCTTCAGGGGCTTGGCAGAGACAGAAATCCAGGACTTCCCATCACAGACTGGATCTCTCTCATACCATCTGAAGTGGCTCGGAGAAGCTGCAACTAAAGATCTCTCATGAAAAGTGAACACCGTGCGGGTGCCATATTTTTGTAGGACTCTGCAATGAAGACAAATCAGCCCCAAAAGGCCCCCCCATATCCACATATCCCATGGGCCACCTTCCAGAATGTCCCAGAAGAGGCTCTCGGCCACCCCACACAGACCTGCTCCCCACCAGCACAGACCTTCCAGGCTGCCCAGCTCCGACAAAATTCCCAAAATAAGATGAAGTGAAAAGAAAACACACAAGTTCAGGAGAGTTAGTGTGGAGTAAACCAAAGGGAGACCAGGAGAGGGTTCAGGCTTGGGGATAAGCGGTATAATCGGGAAGGAAATTGAAAAGGAATTCCTTGGAATACGGCATGCTGCTAATGGGTTCCCTCTGCACCGATGGAGCAGAGCCTCTCCCCATCTGGATCCAATGCCAGTGTTATCCCAGCGCGGGTATGTGTCAGAGACAGCAAGCTGCACCGAACCGCTTTGTTTTAGCAAGAGAAGTGAGCTGCACCGGCAAAGAATTCAATTGGAAGTTAATGAAACTGCTGGATCCCTCCAAGTTTAACTGCAGCTTGCGGGCGGACGTGCCGAGCCGGCTGAGCAGCGCGGGTCAGCGGCGGGACACCGGCAGCGGGGGCTTGCAGCCGCTCTCACGTTCCCGGAGCCCGGCCTCGCCGCGCACCGGCTGCCCCTCGGGAGCCGCTGGGGTCCGGGCTGAAGCGGCACCCGAAGGGGATGCCTGCGGCAGGACGGGTGCTGCAGGGATGGCCGCGGCAGTCTGGGTGCTGGCGTCACCCCCAAAACCGCAGCACGGTGTGGTGCGTGCTCCCCGCGATGCCCCGGCTGGCAGGGGCCGGCGCGCTGCCGCGTCGACACTCGCGATCCGGGCGAAGCCGTGCCTCTGCCAGAGGCAGAGCCTTGGCATTTGCACAAGAGCAGCATTTCTAGCAGCGAAATGGCCATTTTCCAGCACGCCATTATTTCTATTTTATAATGTTGCACAGCAGCCAAAGAATGGATCCGCGGAGTCTCTTTGGCACCAGGGAGGTTAACATTTTCCTCTTGGCACTTGTGCATTGATAGCTGTTAAGTGCAGGCTGCTCCTAGGCCAGAGATACGCCTTCCAATAATCTCTTCCTTTACCATTTCAAAGCCTCGACAATAAGTATGACTTCCTGGCAATTCCCGTTAGCAGCACAGTACGTGCTCTGCCTGTGAGACAATACTCTCCGAGCAGGAGAAGGCTCTTTGCTGGAGCCTTGTTGTCGTTGCTGCTTTTGTGGTGAAGGAGGAATTCGTCTGCTATTATAGTTTCATCTCTCTGTCATCTGTTGGTATTGGAAAGCGTACTCCCCAGGCTTGCTGGACACCACATGAGCTAGTTAATGTTAATAAAAGATTAAATTAACTATGGGATCAGAAAGGCTTTCAAGAAACATATAACATTATATTAATCCCAGACATGCAGATTATTACACTTATTACTGGATTTAAATATCGAATTGAAACTAGAGAAGGAAAAGGACTATGCAGTATCTGAGTTATCCAAGCGTGCCCATTACCCAGAGAGGAAATAAATCCCCTCGGCCCCCGAAGTCCTTGCCGCTGGAAGAGCGGGGGCCGGAGGGCTGTGCTCACAGCCAGCGCTGCGCAGGGAGAGCCCTTTGTCTGCCATTAGGCATCCATCCAGCCCTTAATGAGGTCAACAAGAGGCTTTCCATGGGCTTCAGCAGCCTTTGGAGCTGCTCCTTCTTAACAAGTCCAAAACTAAGAACCCTTAGACAAACACAGCTTCGTCAGCGGGGCAATTAAGCCCACGCTGGGAGCAGAGGAGCTGCTGCCGCCACCAGCCCACCTCCCCGCAGATGGCCAAGCTGGGGAGGACAAGCGTCCTTCCTCCCTTCGTCCCGGGGCTGGCAGCCGTGGCCGGTGGAGAGCATCCCGGCGAGCATCCCGCCAGGCATCCCGACAGGCATCCCGGCAGGCATCCCAGCGGACATCCCGGCAGGCATCCCGGCGAGCATCCCGGCGGGCATCCTGGCGAGCATCCCAGCGAGCATCCCGGTAAGCATCCCGGCAGGCATCCCAGCGGACATCCCGGCAGGCATCCTGGCGAGCATCCCGGCGGGCATCCCTGTGAGCATCCTAGCGAGCATCCCGGTGAGCATCCTGGCAGCTCTGCGGGAGGACGGGGCTGGAGCGAGCAGGAGGAGCTGGCGCGGGGCTTTAGTTGCAAGCTCAGTCTCACATTAGGAGCCAAATCTTGATACCGAAAAACTTCTAGTGCAAAACCAGCATGACGCAGCCCCGAGTTAAACAGAACTCCCCGCTGCGTTAGAGCCGCAGTCTTGCGGGGTTGTTCCTTGCGTTTGGTGGCTTGGAGCCCTGGCTGGTTTCCTCGGCTCTGCCTTTTCTCGTTTGCTGCATTTCTCCTAATAAGTCTTATTTCTTCCTCCGGGCTCACCAATGGCTCAGCCAGTGAAGCACCTGGCTCTGAGCACATGGCTGGCCCGGCTCGAGGCCACCTACAGCTCTCCCCACATGTTGGCTTCTGGGGGGACCATATCCCGTGAAAAGGTCAGAGAAAACATTGCCCAAATATCCATGTTTACCGACATTTATGGAGTCCTGCCTTCCTTTCCTCACGCACCATTGAAGTCAGACGGTAGCCAAAAGCATCACTAAGTGGGGTTGGCTTTTTTTGCTCCCTATTTTGGTTACGTCCAGTGTATAAGAGATATCCAGAATATCATTAACACACCAACATTTTTCCCTGCTTACCGTTTCAAATGCACCGAATGGAGGAAAGAGGATTTGAGGCCAGGTTTTTTGGGGCGTGGAAGAAGCCCAATGGAGTCAGTAGGATGAAAGTGCTGAACATGCAGAGCCAGGAGGAGAGACCCGGGCTGCTGGGCACATCTCGTGCCGATTTTAACGCTGGAGGTGAGCGATCATCTTTTCACGGCACTGGATCAGCACGGCAATCCGCCTCTCTGTCAATGAAAAATTGATGCTGTGAGCTGTAAATGAGCTGAAACTTGGTGGCCGTCCAGAAGATGGCTTTCCATCGTTGGCCTGTGATGGATTACTCACACAACTAACAAACAAGCATCTAAACTCCTATGCCACACTGACATCTTATGGAAAAAGCATTTGTTACAATTGCTGAGCTGCAGGAGCTGGAGAGGCACTTAAAAGGACAGATTTTCAATATAAAGTCCCAAATTTTGTTGCCCACCTTGTCCTAAAAAAATCGTTTCTGATTGCTGTAGTACAAGCTGTTCAAAAATCAATGGAATTTCTCTGCAATTAAAGAGATGTAAGTGAGAGCGTGAGTCCCCTCGCTGCTCGGCGCAACCTGGAGGAGGTCTTGTAGCTACAAACCTAGCCCTGAACCTCCAGCCTCACTTATTTCTGATGATTTTATTAAAAAAAAAAAAAAAAAAAAGTCTTTCGGCACACTGACCTCTACAGCAAGATACGAAATGAATTTGCTAGAAATTAATGAAGGAAGCGAGAGGGAATCTCGTGTTACCGGGCACAAGATAACGACGAGCACATGGACCTTCAGCACACTAAAGCCCGCTGGCCAGCGGCCACTTTGTCCTTCACTCCGTAAAAAGAAGAATGCGTGCAAGCAGCACCGCCAGCCCGGGGGAGAGCTGACCACCACCAGCCTGCCAGTTCGCCCACCACATTTCATAGCCAGCACGTTTTTGCAGGGGAGCAGAAATAATCTCCCCACAAGTTATTGGGAAGCTTAGCTGAACCTCTCAGATTAGATTGCTCTCAAGAGCACCGCTCCTGAGTAAACAGGAATAATGCACAATATTTAGCAAAACAGCTTAAAATAAACAGCACCGAGAGCAGCCATCCAGGTCACAGATAAGAGGAGGATGCAGCACCCTCGGGGGAAGCCTGCCTGGCCACTTCGCCAGCCCCCCTCACTGTCAGACCCAAGTGCTCACAAGCTTTAATGCTTTAATTCCTTCTGCCTCGAAGTCCTGCACCCGCATCCGGGCCCGGCAGTGCCGTGGGAGCGGGGACGAGCCCCCCGCCCGCAGGCAGCAGACCCCGGAGGGCGGCGGCAGGGATGAAGGTGCCCAGGGGCGTGATGGAGATGGGAACCGGAGGGGCCCTGAGATGATTTTTCCCGTCCCTCAAGGCGCCGAGGTTTCAGACGTGGTTTCTGTTGGCACGGTACGAGCAGAGCGCGCCGGCCTTTCCTCCGGCCCCCCCAGGCGCGCAGCCGCTGCCGGGACACCAGTGCCTTACACCCCCTGCACCGTCACCGGCCGTTTCGGAGCGGGTGCCCACGATCCTCCTCCCAGAGCAGCCCTGGCCTCTGCAGCCAATCCCAAATTCCCAGCAGATGGGTCCCGGGGGCTCCCAGGTCTCCCCCAGACCCCAGGACCGTGCACCCCAGGCCACCCCCCACCAGGCACCGGGGAGTCCTCCCATGACAAACCCTCCTCCCAACCAAAGCGAACAACAAAAGCTAAAATCCTTGGCCAGCACCAGCACCACCTTTTCTTTTTTTCTTTTTTTTTTTTTTGGCAAATGACTGCTGGGAATTAATCCTGTTACCTGCTGTGGCCACGAACAACGCCATCGCAAGCGTCCTTTGGATGAGGTTGCTGCCACTTAATTAGCTCACGTTTGCACAGCGGCAGGACGAAGCAGAGAGCGTCCTCGGCGCTAAGCATCGCTATTAGGCGGGAGATGATCCGTCCCTGCCCGGGCAGCGGCAGCGGAGGAAGCACAGGCTGCTGTGCTGTCTGCCGGCAGCGGTATCGCCAGGGAAGGGTGCAGACCCAGCGGGCGCTCCCAGCAGAACGTCACCTACAGAAATTACCTTTGTATATATATATAAATATAAATACATATATATATATGTATGCCCCGGGGGAGCTGGGGCTCTTCTTTCCAAGAATAAAGGAGGCAAGGGCAGATCAACCGCAGGCTTACCACGCCGCTTCCATCTGCTCAGCATCGCTGCCCAGGTACCTACTGCATCTCCAGAGACACCTCCGGGCCCCTGCCTTAGCGAAACAGAAAAGGATGTTGAGGAGGAGGATGCAGCGCAAAGGCAGGAGGATGCGGAGGGCGTTCACCTCTCATCAGCCCACCGCGCTAGTCCTGGCAGCGGCATGCCGTGGCCCGACGCGCTGTGGATGTGGCATCTCCTCGGGCGAGGAGAGCTGTGAGCCCCCCACATCCCCCAGCCCATCGGCCACAGCGGCTCCCTCATTCTCGGAGCGATGCCACTGGCGTTCCCGGAGCGATGCCACCGGGTGCGGAGCTGCGATTCCCTCAGGACCTGCAGCACAAACCCCGTCAGCAGCACCGGCACCAGTACGGCGGTTAGTACGTCATTCAGGGGCCGATCCTGCAAACGGGAGGAAGAAAGGAGCGGAGGGTGGGCAGCGCCAGCCCTCCTCTGCACGGGGACGTGCTCTCCTCCTCCCCACCGGCCCATCGCTGCGGCGGCCCTCGGGTGCTCCAGCACCCACGGACCTAGTCCTCAAGCCGTTTCTCGCACTTCCCGTCACTGCTGCCATCACAACGCTGCAGGCCAAAACTTGAGGAGACTGTAAACACCTTGGAGAAAAGCTGCTTACGGTAAGGCCGTTATTAAAGACAACCATATAGCATTACCCGATCTGCAGGGAGAGCAACAGAAAGAGAGACACGTCTGCAGCAACGCTGAGGAACGGCAGTCACACAACCGGAACACAAAGCAGGATGGTGCGAAATCTGGACTTTTCCCCGGCTTTGTCCCAAAAGGGAATATTTGAGATGAACTCACCAACTCTGTGTTTCCCACGTGCATAAAGCTTTCTCGAAGGAGTCCCATTTACCGGGAGCAAAGGCTGCTCCCACCTCCCACGGGGCTCACGGGAGCCACAGCTTCAGAGCTCGGGTCTCGTTCCCTGCAGAGCACCGAAGAAGCACAGAAACGCTGGTGCAAAAGCATAATTAGGCGATTCTGTTTTTAATGAGAAACTTAAAGAATTTGCTCGCGGCTATCGGGGGGGGAAAGAGCTGTGCCAAACTCCATGCTGTGGGTTTCTGCCGGGCTTCGCCCTCGGTTCAGCAGGATCTTGTTCTCGCTGGGAATTTCGGAGCGCAGAGCAAAGGGGTCTGGTTTTGCTTTTACACACGGGGCTCCTTCCAGCAGAGGTGAGTGCCGGGCTGGCGAGGCCCGACTGTAATTTATGTGCTGGTTTGGGAACCCACAGCCTTTGAGGGAGCATGTCAAATCCACAGCGTCTGCCAGAGTGCCAGATCTCACCACTGGATCCCCATCGGGATCGCTGCCCACCCGCTGACCCCCTCACGGGCTGGGACGGGGCGGTTTGAGGCCGATTCCTGACCATCACTGGGGAATTTCCACATCCCGCATGAAACACACGTGGGCTGGGTTTTTGTTTCTTTTGGGACGCGCTTTAAACACAGTCAGCCCTTCACACGCCACTTTGCACCAGCTGCTTGTGATGGATACGGGCTCCCCGCGGCCAGCTTGCCAGCTGGGGAGGGATGGAGCTCCCAAAACCCCAAGGGATCAGCCTCCAGCTGATGGCCGGCATCACGGCCAACCATGTCCAGGTTTCCACCCTGTTATGCGAAGGCGCGTCCCGGGCCCTGCGGGCGCGGGTCCCTTCGCAGCGACGCTTTGCTTCGCATGGGCCTCTTGGCAGATCCAGACGGGCTCCGTGTTGACGTGTCTGGAGCTGATTGCAGCACCTAGACGGGACTCCAAGGATAACAGCAGTAATTCAGCGTGGCACAGGGACGGGATCTGGCAAATCCACCTCCACGGCCACTCACGCACGGGGGGAACAGGTCTGCAGGGAGGGTCCCACTCCCGCGCCGCCACGGGAGAAACACCCTGATTAAAGAGCAGCGTCTCGCCCCTCGGCTGCACTGAGGGAGCAGCGGAAAGTGCACCCTTAACTTAGGAGCTCCTCTCCAGCACCCCTCCCTCCCCGGGGTGCCCGGCTGCCTCCCGGGGCGCGGGACACGAAGTGCGAGAGTTGGCGTTAATGTGCTGGCTGGGCAAGCCGTCCGGGAGGCAGCAGGACGAGCAACCCCTTCTCCCAGTTTACTTTTTAGGGATTTTGCTTGCGCAAGGTGCTGGATCATCGCCACCCCCCAAGGCCGGCGAGGACTGGTGACCACGGGCTTTGCAGCCGCCGCGGTGCAGCCGTGCCGGGCCCGAGGCGGCTGGGGAGGACAGGCAGCTGCCCAAATCCTGCCTTTCCAGCCCATAACTCCCAGCCGCTGACACCTGGCTGGAGGTGATCAGCCTTATTTCACGCGTTTTAGCCAGACACTGATGACTTGAGGTCACAACCCCTCACTAATGAGAGGCTTTGCGTGCCTGACTGATGCCCCGAAGCAATTAGTCCCTCACAACGCTTATGAAATGGATGCTGCATGAGTTTTCTTACTTTTGACAGAATTTCCTCCCTGTAAAGCAGATAAGCGTGCTGCTATTTACCAAAAGCATTCCTGAGCGCCGTGTCCACAGTGCGGCTGCGGCAGCGCCTTGAGGGACAGCCAGTGTCCCTCGGGCGCGGCTGAGCCAGGATGCCTCATCTCTCTTCCCCGAAAACCCTGGGAAAGGTTTTTGGCTCAAAGCCCATGCCCTCGAGCAGCCCTGGCGTGGTCGGCCACGGAGCCTGGGACCTCTCTGCCAGCAACGGGGCGAGGGCAGCGCGGGAGAGTCATAGCCCAAACAGCAGCACGCACCCCAAACAGCACTTGGTTATCTCCTTAGGTAGGCTGAGCTTTGCCAGCGCTTCTGATCTTCTCTAACCTTCTGCTAAAACACCGCAACGTCTATTTTTAAGACCCAGGGACTGTAAAAACCTAAATTCAAGCCCTGGAGCAGCTCAGCCAAGTCAACCACCGAATGCATTAGCACGTCCCTCGCAGCCAGACCACACAAGCCCAGGCTGCAGCGTCTCCACAGCCCATAACGTGCTGACCGCACGCACCAGCCCAAAGGCCGCGCTGGCTACAGGTGTAGCCTGTAGCGACTTGCTCCCCTGAGCTGGAGAGGCAGCACCGTGAAGCCAGGAGCACCCCGAGGAGCCCCATAAGGGACGTGCCACTGCAGCAGCGGCAAGCCAGCCCAGCAGCGAGGACCCGGCTGCCGCTCCCTGCCGGAGGTGCCCCTCCAAAGCACGGCTCCCAGCGGTGTTTTTTCAGGATGGGGACATGCTTGTCAGCTTGCAGTTTCCATGCGAGCGCGCTCCTTCAGTGTCCTTTAAAGCACTTGCCTTCTGCTTCGGAAGGGAAACTTGAAATAAAAATTAAAAGGCAAACAAAACCAGTGTCTCCACTTAAAAGCCCTTTAAAGGCTTGGAAATGATTAATGTGTTTAAACTATAAACCGTAGCTGTTTTAGGAGGAGATAAATACGAGATCAAGACTTCTGACTACCCAAACAGTGTGAAAGCATAAGTAAACAGCCGCGACAAGTTTAGCGCTCTCGCGGAGACGGAGTTCTGCAGAGGACACGTGTGCTCCGTGCCACCGCTGCAGCATTAAAGAGGAAGCATCGGGCTGACGCCGAAGAAGAGCAACGTGCAATTAAGCTCTTCCTTAGCCAGCCACACCGTTCAGGGCCAGAGCACCCGGCTCACCCGAGCGCCTGGGGCGGCGGAGCAGCTGGAGGGGGTTTCCCGGGGCGGTGGTCCATGGGCAACGTGCTTGGCGTCATCGGTGCATCGATCCCAAGGCTGACAGTTCCTCTCCCGGCTCCCCAGGACTTGGCTGCAATGCCAAGATTAGCGGAACTTCTGCCCGAAGAGTCAGCGCTGTCGATGGCCAGCTTCTCCTCGCAAATACACCCACCCTCGCTCCAGATCTCGCCAGCACTAGTTCTGCTCAGCCGAGGATAAAAGCAGGACCAGGGTGACAGAGGGAAACCTCCTCCTGCCACCGCGGCAGGGGCATTTGCCGCGGGCCGCACCAAGCCCGGCGTGGGGCTGGAGGACAGGAGCGCGTCCCCTCTTCGATGGGGGCATGACGGCAGAGCTGCGGCGTGCAGATGCGTCGGCACATCCTGCAAAGCGGCTGCCAAGGCTGCGCATCCCCTTCGCAATCCAACAACAGCGCGACAAGCCAGGGAGCTCCGACGGCGGACGGGTGGATGGGAGGACATGTGGTGGGAGGGATAGGCAGAAGCCCCTGGCCTGAGCCAGGAGCACAGCCCCATGCCCCAGGAACAAAACTCATTCTCAAGGGCACCGGTTGGTCTATTTTGTATTAAACAAACAGGTACCTGTGACAGAAAAATATGTGTGTGTCTCCCAGACAGCCCTGGCGGGACCCCACCGCTCTCCCCCCAGCCTGGCGAGCAAGAAATCTTCCCTCTGGCTTTGGCCTCTATAAGAGGAAGAAGGAAAAGCAGGAATGACAAAGCCATTTCTGCCACAGATGAGTAAAGATCCTTGCACTCCCTCCAGAAAGAGGCATCGTGTCCTCCAGGGCGGCTTGCGATGCTCTGCCTGGCAGCTGAACACCGCGCTCACTCCTGAATCATCCGAATCCGTTAGCACCAGCTCCCTTGCTGCCCATCTCGTTTCGTAACTGAGAGCTGTGCCCTGGAAACGCCAGGATTTACATTCCTGCCTTGCTCAGTATCCTGGCAGAGAGATGCCATTTTGTCCCCGGAGCCTCCGTGCTGAGCTGCTCGCCCTCCGGAGAGCACAGAGGCAATCCTCGGCACCCTTCCCAGCACCAGATTTCCTCTTGGCCTTAAAATCATTTTTTCCCTTCCACATCTGAAGAACTCCTCGCCCTCTTTTCCCCCCAGGAGAGGTGCTAAAGCTGCTCCATTTGGCACAGCCTGCTCCCCAAAAGCCTCGCCCTTTGGAGGTCCCTATGTGCCGGGCCGTATCCCGGTTCTCCATTTTGTTGTGTTTTTCTTGGCGATCCAAGACAGAGCTGCAGGGACAAAGAAAAGGCACAAAACGCAATGGCCATGAGACCTGAGCATGGCGAAACTCCTTCATCAACTTTACCCTAAAGAGCAGGATGCAGAAGATGAAGACAGAGCCCATACTGGAAACCCCAGTGTGACTTCTTCCACGCAACCCATAGCAACATCCCGAAACGAGCCCCGTGGGAATGTTTTTGGGAAGCAGAGAGTACGTGCACACACATATGAGCGCAGGGAAGGATTATTCCTGTGCAGCAGGAACAATCGCCTGAGTGTGGTGGAAGGAGGCGGCAGTTCCTCGGAGCGGGGCGGGAAAGGAAAGCGAACAACCGTCAGAGAGCGCGGGAAGCAAAGTGATGCATCGGACTTTTCTGCTGAAAGATTCGTGTTGAGTTCAATGGGCCATTTAGCAGGTAACTGTCACTTCAAACAACATGGATTATTCAGACAACAGGAGACAAGCCGGGGTAATGCTGCTCATAATCCTGTGTATGTTCAAACACTTTGACAGCTAGATAAATAGACTATTTAATTAAACCAACAAGTCATCGTTTATTTTCACATCACAATAGGTTAAATGACTTTTTATTCCCATTTTCCATATCAACAGAGCAGACTTTTTGGTAATAAAAGCTAAACTCTAATTAACAGCTGGCGTGGTTGTACTTGGCAGCATTGTGAGTAATTCAGTACAAAGCAAACACATTTACTATAAATGGCTTTTGATTGCAGAGACCAAGGTAATGGATGTTTTGCGAGCGGGTGCCAGCTACCGCCTGGTTATTGTTTCGGAGGCGTTGCGGTGGGACCAAGGGCGAGGTGAGAGCGGGCATCGTCCTGGCCAGGAAGACGGTAGTGGGAAAACATCTAAATGATTTATAAACATACCCTGGGACGGGGGCAGCACCCACGGGTGCCGCTCGGGGAAGGCGGCCAGAGCCCCCTCCGACTGCAGGGGGTTTCAGGAGGAGCCCCACGGCAGGAGGGTCCCGCTAAGAAATGAAAACACTGGGATGAGTGAACACCCCAGCCTGTCTTATGCCAGCCCCGTCCCCTGGGGCTCCGCCGGTGCTCACCCAGCGGGCAGCACCACATCCCCCGTGCCCCCGGGATGCTCCCCATCGGCTTTCTGCGGCAAGAGGCACGGCCGTGTCTGCTCCTGCCACAAATCAACAAACGCCACTTAGGGATGGCATGGGAGGTCTGCCCAGCTCATCATTTCCCATCATAACCTTCCCCCCCACTTTTAAATCAGCGCTGCTTTAATAAGTGGCTCGCTGCTGGCAGTGCCGGCGAGGAAGGGGCTGAGGCTTTCAGCACGGGAGGATAAATGGTGTGTCAGCGGCTTCACCTGCCAGCAGCGTGATTTGCAGCACTCCCCACGCCTCCCCACCCCTCCAGCCCCGAGGTTTATCTAGGCACGCTGTCGCTCACGTCTACCCCCTTTTCACGTGTTTCATTTTTATGCAGAAATATTGACAACAGCTTGAAGCCCCTGGCCATAAAAATTATTTAAAATCAGTCTCTCATGCTTCACTTACTGATTTCCTATTTAAACAGTCTCTCCGGTGATTTAAATACCACGTCCTCACCCAGGCCTCCGTATTGATCCGCTGCTCAGATGGAGCAGCTCGGCACACGCCAGCTGGCAGGAGGGGGATTGGGACCCCCGTGATTTGTCCCCCCTAAGGTGGCAGCTTCCCTAGAAGGTGCAAGAGGATTTTCTCAAATTAAAACACAGGGAAGGATTGTTCCAAGACGTTATAGCAGGGCTTTGACCTCCGAACCGAGGTGCAGGCGTGGAGGAGAGACGGAGCTCCCCAGGGAGCCATGGGTGCACTTTGGGTCACCTCCAGGGTAGCTGCTGCGGCATTGGGGCTGGGAAGCTGCTTTGGGGGAGGATTTACTATGGTGCTGGGGGGTCAGCGCCAGTGTTTTACCACTCCTCTTACGCAAAAGCTCCTTCCCCGCTGCTGCCAGTAGACTTGGCCAGCTCCAGTTGCCGGAAGGAAACTGGAGGCTGAGAAAACCAACAGCACTGAGTTAATGACTGTTTGGCTGGAGGCAAAATTATGACCCAATGGAAAGAACCAGCCTCTGCTTCCACCACCAGCCTGAAAGCAGAGCGGCTGGTGGCCCCGCTTGCTCGGGGAGGGGGCGCGGGGATGCAAAGACCCTCCAGAAGAAGGCAGGAACCCAGTGGGAAGCCGCTCGCCGAGGGAGCAAGACAGATGAGGAGCCCAGGCGCAGCCTGGGAGCGCTTGCTCTCGGCCTCGAGCGATGTTTGAGCACTGCACGAAGAGCAGGAGGGCTCGGTCTGGGGCAGGGTCTCCCCCAGGGTCTGTACCTGGGGCTGGTCTCCCTTGCCCAAACATGCCGCACTCGTGGCATCGTCGGCAGCCCATCGCTTTTGAGGACGGCACGCACCAAGGGGCTCGTGCAGCAGCACACGGGCTCTCCCGCGTTACGAGCGTGCTGCTGGCCGCCGCCGGGCTGCCATACCGGGAAAGCATCCAGCGCGCGGGGACGCTGTGTCTTACACAAGGACTTCAGCGTGAGCAAACCATTGCTTTGAAAGCAAGAAAATACGCAGCGTTGTCCCTTGTTTTTAAAGGCAACACATCATGTGGTTATTCTGAGCGAGGCTGGTCACAGCAACTGCACAGAGCAAAAAGCAGGCAGGGAGCGATAACCTGCCGCTGCAGGAGCGCTGCCGAGGACCTCGGTGTTCTCGGGGCTCGTCTGAGACCTCTCGCCTTTGTGCTCGAGCTCTTTCCCTCTTCTATTGGTGCATTAGGGACACGTCCCACCCGCACCCTTCACCACAGGCATCTCCCACCCACAGCTCGGCTGGGTGCGGGCACCGTGCTGCCCTGGCACGGCCACGGGGCCACCGCTCGTGTCACCCCAGGCGGGCCAGGGAGACACGGGCTGGTTGGGCTTGACGATATTAAAGGTCTTTTCCAACCTTAAGGATTCTGTGACATGCCGCCGGGCTCCGGGCTTGTGCTTGAAGGCACCCAGCCTTACAGAAATCCCCCCTGCACAGGAGGCACTGAGGGCAGCTCCAGCTCCCAAGCGCTGCCTTCCCCAGAGCACTTGCTCCGCTCGCCCAGGGCCAGCGAGACCCTCCTGGGCAGCTGCCGTGGGCAGCCAGCCCTCGCTGGGACCAGGGATCGCGCAGCCGACACGTCCCCTTGCCAACAACAGAGAAGCTACCTTGCTATTAAATGGGAGCTCCGGGGGACTGCGGCGCGCAGGAGCAGCTGCCTCGCACGCGCGCAGAGCGCGCTCTCGGCGTGGGAGCGGGTAACCTTTAGGTGGAAAAGGACAAAGGTGACAAAACAAGCAAGTTTGTGAAGCCGGCCTTACTGGCCCATCTTCCACAGAAAGCACAGAAATAGTGGCAGCCTCAGCTTGTCTCCCTGGTCCCTCAGGATAAACCTAGACAGCTTTGTTAGGGTCATTTTAATTTCTAGCACACATTTGAGGGGAGAATGTGGGACAGCTCCCCCACCTCCACAGTAATTATGGATTTTTGAAGTCCCGGTACCCACCGGTTTTGCTTGTGCCGCACGGGAGGCTGCTGCAGGGAGAGCCCCTCGCCTGGTCGCCCACGCCCCGTCCTGGCGGGCCATGGGGCCCAGCAGCACCGTGGCAGCGGGGGGCGAGAGGGCTCGGCCCCGCTGCCCCCACTAAGGGCAGAAGGCAGCTCAGACGCCGCATTCGAGCCTTGTGAACTTCGGCACCTCTCTGAGAGGCAAGGCGCTTTTGACTGGAGCATCTTCCCCGCCAGCAGTAGGTTAGCTCAGTAACGTAAGCATTTCTTTTAATTTTGGGCCATGCACAGGTGCTGGCAAGCCTGGCTCTGCAAGGAAGAATAACCGCCGGGCTCCCGGGGGTTTGCGAGAGGCATGGCCCCACGCACACACCCGTGCTGGCCGCGTCTCCGGGTGGGACAGGCTGCTTGCTTTCGCCATCCTCACCAAAACACGAGCGACAGGAGCACGGCACAGGTTTTTACAAAGCCCTGTGAGCTGCAAAAAATCCGAGGCGATGTTATTTGATCCTCAAGCTCCCGTTTTCCACGTTGATGTGGGAGCAGCTGGGTGCAGCGCATGCAACACAGCACGCCGGGTCGCAGGGGATGGGGCTGCTCCGGGGCGAGCGGATTCGAGGAGCCTCCGCAGGGTATAATAGCAGCTTTGTGGGGAAACGGCTGGAAGGGCGGCTGGGGAACCGGCCCCGGCAGCAGAGCCGCTCGGGCCGCGCGCTTGCCGGGGTAAGCGAGCCAAGAATGCAGCCGGCTGTATCAGACTTGTCATCGGGGCTGGTGCTCGGGAGCAACACGCTGCGAAGAGCCGTCGCTTTGGGAAACGCTCATTCCCGGCAGCTCTTTGGAGAAGCGCTACCGGTCCCCCCCTCCCTCCGCCGGCCCCGCTCCCGGCGTCTGCCCCCGCCGCTCTCCCCGTACCCGGCGTGGGGCGGGGGCTGCACAGTGCTGGGTGGGACGGCAGCAGCCCCTCCCGGGCCGGCAGCAGCTCCTCCCGGGCCGGCAGCAGCCCCGCCCGGGCCGGCAGCAGCCCCGCCCGGGCCGGCAGCAGCCCCGCCCGGGCCGGCAGCAGCCCTGCCCGGGCCACTTTCCTGGGGATGCGGCTACGCCACGGAGGTGCGTCCTCCAAGTCACGGGAGGAGGAGGGGTCGTGCTCCCACGAGGATAAGTCACCAGCCGCAGCTCCCCTACAGCCGCACCTCCTGTAATGACAATTATTCGAGTAATATTATAATACCTGCCCTACGTTACGGCGGCGGCTTCGAGGGCGCGGGCTGCAGCTGCACGGAGATCCGAGCTTGCAGCGAAGGAAGAAACCAAGGGGCCGCGGCACCGACCCTCGGCGGCCCCGGGCACCCGCGAGGGGCAGCGGGGGAAGCCGGGGCGGGGGCAAACGGCCGCTCGCGGTTTTTCTGCTTCACGCCCCGGCCTCTCGCAAGCGACCGGTTCGGTTCCTGCTGACCTTGAAGGCCGCGCGAAGGGGGAACATAATTCCGCGTGGATCCCCCTCTTCCTGCTGAACAAGCTCTTATTTCTCTTGTCGCTTTTCATTTGCTCCGCTTGGTTTTGAAAACCTGCCAGGAGAGAACAAGGCGCCGCATTCCGGGCGGATTACCCAGCCCCACAAAACAAGGCGATGCTTTGAGTCGCATCCCCTCCGCTGGTGGAGAAAGGCGAACTCAAGCACGAGAGTCAACCCAAGGGAAAAAAAAAAAACGGAAAAAAAAAAACCCACCACCGCCTGCATTTGCTTTGCGTGACCTCCGACTATCCCTGGCGCAGAATAAATACGGAAGGGAGAGAAAAACACCGTGTCCTAAAGCAAACAGCAAGGACAGGCTTGATGAGGGTATTTAAGCGGTTATTAGAGCGCGCTTGATTGCAAGCCTTGCAGGAGCCCCCGGAGCATGTGATGTTTGTTTTAGCAGCACTTAGCAGCTGTCCTGGTGAGGAAGAGAACAAAGTGGAGGTGTTATAAAGTCAATATTGTTACAAGGAGGCGTGTGACAAAGGGCCACCGCGCTGCCGCTCGATGCAATCGCTTTCTCATTGGGTTTATACAGCTTAGCTGAGGTTTATATTCTTTCCCCTGAATTATTTTTCCAGATGTGTATGACATAAAAGATTAAGATCATAGGCCCAACGTGATTATTTCCACTGATGACATTAATGTGTGGGTTTGGGGTTTTTTTTGTTGTTTGTTTTTTTTTTAATCTTAACTGGAAGATGAATCTTTTTTGATTGAATCAAAAGTGTATTTTCAAATGGTTTCACGGCCCCCAGAGCAGCAGCCACACTTCAGGTGGGGAGCTGCTCTCCTCCTCCCTCCCTGTTTTTTTCCCAATCCCAAGAAACTATCCTTTAAATTGAAAGTTATCCCGATTATTGCTGCCCAGAGGTGAATCAAAAAGGAAAGGTCACAAATCCCATTGGCACCTTCTTGAATAACTGGACTCTAAATAGCAACCTTCAGAAAATAAGACACAACAAAAAACACTTTTTTTTTTGCACCTGTGTCATAAGAGCATTAAAGCTTCTAATTGCCTGTACAACCAGTCCCTGGGGCAGACACCTCCGAGTCCACAGAGAATTTTATTTTAACACTTGCTTTTTGATTGCCAGATTTTTGGGGGACTTTGCCAGAAACATTGAATTGCAGTAAAACAAACAAACAAACAAACAAACAAAAATACTATTCACAGAAACACCCATGCCAATAAAAAAAATATTTTCCATTATGAAATGAATTCCTTATAAAATTGTGACCCAAATCACGTGGAAGACGTGGAGGCCGCAGGGTCCCCACCCTTAACCTGGCACCGTCACACAGCACCCCACATGAGAACGCATGGCTCCCAGTTCCCGCGTCCCGACAGAGCCGCGGGGGCAGAGCCCTTCGACTTTCACGTGTTTAAATTCCGCTCCGATGCCACAGACCCAGAGCTGCGCTTTCAGGAGGGAGGATTAACTTTACCCTTATTGCAGCTATTAACCTCTGCCTGCGAGGACACCGGAGGTAAATGAGTAACTTCATTTCTTAGGTAACAAGAAAATATACAATGCTGCCACCGGTGCACACGGAGAAGTGATTGTCATTCCATATGTGAGAGTAAACACTTTTTTTTTTTAAACACGCAGGATTATATATTTTTTTTAAGGGCCTTCCCAGTTTGCAAATTTTCACATTTTTATTAAGCATGTGCATCCATCAGGGGCTTGGCCTCCCCTCCATATCCAGAGTCACGTTTTCTAATCGACAACTTATTTTTCTCTTTATAAAACCAGAGGTGTCAAACCCAGACCATGAGAGGAAGGTGGAAATCCGGGCTCGAATCCTAATACCGCGGCCTGACCTCTTGGCCTGTATTTTACACCTCTGGAAATACCATCAGCTAAACCCTGCCTTTCCACTTAAGCACCATTTAAAGATGAAACTAGAAGCTTCGCCTAAGAATAACACACGGGCTTCTGCGGTACCTGCCCTGCCCGGGGACGGGCGCCCGACACCCTTTGGCCGTGCCGCCCTTCCGAAGGGCAGCGGACGAGGAGCCACAGCCCAAGAAACGGAGCATTTGTTCGGGTCTGGGCTTTGCTGCCTTTTCCTCCCGTGCCGGTCGCCGCCCCGGCTCTGCAAATAGCGGCTCTGCCTTGTTTATAAAGGCGGTGCTGACATTTTGTCATAAACGGTAATGCCAATTTGATAAAGTTAATTACTCATTATTTGCAACCTAATTTGCATTGAAGGTTGAAGTCATTAAAAAGCAGAACTGGGGTTTAAAGGAGGGGTGGCAGGAGCAGCGGGGGGACACGGGAGCGCGCTGGCCCGGCGCCGGCGGTGGGCAGCTCGCGGCACGTGCCGGGGGCGGCGGGCTGTGCTCCAGCCCCGCTGTCAGAGGGTTTATTAACACAACAGATGAAAGTATTAGCGCACCAGAGCTAAGAATTCCCAATGCAATAATGCATTCGGATAGTCCAAGCTCAAGTAAATATTTACTTTGTCTTATTTTTCCAACTGAATTTCTTAAAGCGGCCAAGCAATTGTGCTTTCCAACGCTGCTCCAGTTGCAAGTCCACAGCAAAACACCCTTCCTGCTCGTATTAAAATTAATATTGGTATTATGTTTAAAATACTTTTACCATTGCAACTTTTTTTTTTTTGCATGGGTTCATTCCAACGGCATTTCTTCCAAACCTCAGAAACCCAAACCCTTGCAGAAGGCCCACCCTGCCAACTGCGCTCCTTGATTTTCAGCCACCTATCATCCCTCCATCCAACAGCCCCGAAAATATTCAAACCAGCTTATTTTAGCATATCACATGCAGAAAAAGAAACCCCCAGACCTGCTGGCCCCTAACCCAGAGCCAAAGCCACATGCACTCACCTTCCCCTCCCTAGCCACAGACAAAAGATGCTCACTGGGGGAAGCTCCTTTCACCCTGAAAGCGCCAAAATGCCAGTGGTACCGAGCCGCCACGCGAGGCGTTAACCTTTGCAATGCCGACAGCAGCTCCGTGTCCTGCTTTTTCTGCCCACAACCGTGCTGTCCCAAATTCTCACCACCTCGCGCTGGCAGGCTCCGAGTCGCTGCTACGCCAGGTTTATTGCCAGTGATTGCCGCTGACATTTAAACCACCCTGTTTCCCCTTTATCTCTCCTAGCATCGTAGCTTTCAGTCTGTAACTCCACACCAGGATCCTTTCCCCTCGCAGCGTTTAGTCCGGAGCTTGCTAGGACAAACGCAGCCCCGCGGGTCAGAAGCGGGTGACGGTCATCTTAACGTGATAAATACTGCACACGCACGCGGCTTAACCGCCAATTAGCGCAAAACCACCACGCTTAGTTAGGCATATTCCAATCAGCTCTGGTAAGGCCATAAAGAAGCCACCGAAAGGGAGCCTGAGCTGGCCTTGAGGAAAGGCGCAGCTGTACCGGGGAGAAGGGAGAAGGTGTTTCACTGGACCCAGGTTTTCACTGGGTCCCTGGCCAGGCTCCAGCGGTGGGGGGGATGCTCGTCCGGGGACCCCCGTGCTTCTCCAGCTGCTCGCTGGAGAGGTTTTCCTTTTTCTTTCTCTGCCCTTGTTCCACCCCAGGGAACAGCAGACTCGATGGGTGCCGTCGAAGGCGGCCGCGGTTCACGCGCTGTGCCGCGCGGCTCGCGGCGTGCGCGAGGGAGGCTGGTGCACAACCACCACCGAAGTCTCACGGGTCAAACCGGGGCAACAATCCAGCTAGCTGGGTACGCGGAGCCACTTCCCCTCACCCCGGTTTGTCCTTGTGCTTGCTGGCGTGGGTTTTGACCCCTGAGGGAGGAAGACACGAGAAGAACGTCCCCTGCCCCAGCCATCCGGCAGCTGCCGGACCCGACGGGCAGCGCGCGCCACGGCAGACACCAGGAAGACGCGGTTCGCTGGGGGCACCTTTGGCTGCCACGGCTCTTTACAAGCACGGGCTCGTCTCTCCCTGCATCAGCCAGGTGGGAGCAGAAACCCACCAGTGCTTAACCTGCCGTAGCTGCGCGTTTCCAGCGGCGCCGAACAGATCTCGCCAGAATTCACGTGTCGAGAGGACTGCCAGTAAGTGACGAAGCAGAGTGTGGGAGGTCTTCCTCTGCTCAGGTTTTCCCAGAGTGCCACGAGCGCACGGCATGCCAGGAGGAGGCAGGGTGCCCCAGGGGCCACCCTTCTCCAGAGCATCTCCAACGCCCTCATCAGCTGCTCCCGATATTTTCCTAGCCGTCCTTCAAGGCTGCGTCCCCCGGCTGCGGGGGTCCCGGAGGGGTTTCGGGGCCAGCAGAGGAGCAGTGGTGGGAGCAGAGCTGGTGACAACGTGACCGAGCACCGTCTGCCACCCCGTGCTGCTTGTGCACGGGCCGGCGGCCACGCGGGACCCTCGGCACCAGCGCCTCCTCCCACAGCCACCCCACGGGCCCCGGCAGGAGGGAGCCCAGCGAGAGGCTGCCGCAGGACCCCGAGCCCCCCGCGCTCTCCTTGCCCGGCAGAGGCTGCACAAAGGGCTGCCAGCACTCGGGGCAGCGCAAGGGAAAGGCTAATCCAAGCTGGAGAAGCTAACACATGGCTTCGAAGCCTCTCCAAGCACAGCAGAAGGGCTAGTTCACTTCGAAACACAGCGGGACACAAGACCGACCAGGCAAAGCTGATGTCACTTACCGTGCGTGTCCTCTGTAAAGGTTAAAGCTCTGCAAGCCAATACGGGTTTAGGGACTTCGCCGTGACCTGCTGCTCCACATGCTCATTTAATTTAATTTCCCTGGCTTTTGTCTGCAGAACACCTTCCACCCCTTTCAACAGTAAAGAGCCAAAAGCCCAAAGCTAATATTTATGCCTTAGATCTCCTTGATGATGCAATCTCGTAACAAATCACTACTTAAATAATCCAGCCATTTAATCATCCAGAAATGTGTAGAAATAAGAGGATTAGCCTTCTATCCTAGGGAATTGTATCTTACAGGCTCTAGCTTTTTTCCTAATAAAAAACCAAGAGCAGCTCATGGTATTTTAAAAATAAATCCAAGTGTCCAAAGCTCCAGAACAACTGAGCTGTGGGGCAGGAGGAGGCTTCTCCACTACCAGCTACAACTCCGTGCTCACTAATTAAAGAGTTTTCAGCTGAACTGCAGGTTAAATGATGTGTTTAACTCTCACATGTCCAGTCTCTTGGAGCTCACATGAATCCTTTGCAGGGGCAAACTGGGAATCAGCCTGCCTTTTCCTGGGAGATAACTCGGGGCGATCCGACTGTGCCAGCAGTGTCCCTGCCCTGGTTAGCAGCTCTGGCCAAGGCAAAGGACAAACATCTTCCCTACAAAAAGCAACTTGTTGCTCCCCACCCCACCCCGAGCATCCTTTTACTCATCTTTTTATAGGTGCTTCGTCCACAAAGCTGACTATAATCAGAGACAGTATAATTTTAGCATGTGGGTAGATTATTTTTAACAGCATCTGAACTCAACATAAATCAGGGCAGACACTGGAGACAAACGCTATTTCTGGGAAGCGCGGAGCGGCTTGTTGGAAAAGATCGTTACTTCTATGTCATTGAGGCTGCCGGAGCAGGTCCTGCCCAAAGGAGGATGACCACCAGCACTGCAAGGGCTGCCTGCACATAAACATCTGCCTGTTTATAAGAGGGGATGAAGCCCCATCCTTGGGGCGCAGATGCTGCCGACCCGTCGCAGACACCGGCCGTTTTTCACAGCAGCCGCCCTCCCCAGTAAGATAAATGCTTTTCCCCGACATCGCAAGGCTCGAGGTGGCTTCCACCATCTGCAAGCCCTCGGATGCTTCTCCCGGCACTGCCCCAGGCAACACCCCCCGCCCTGCCAGCCCAGGCTTTGCCACAAGCCAGCGCTGCGGCTGCTGCCGCCATGATTTTACGAGGGTTGCTCACGCCTGCAAGGATTATCGCTTCTAATTATTCACGCTGTGCCACGAACAGCGAGCCTCTCGGAAGAGTAGCGACTCCAATTTTAATTCCTTCAGGCAATATAAAGCTTATTCCCACAAACCCTTAAGAGCCAGCTTTCAGCCTTCATACCCAGCCCCTAACGACCTCTCGCAATCCATCACCATGGACGGAGCTGGGGGAGATGGAGGCCACCCCACATGGACCCTCCCAGGCCAGCGAGCACATAGTCACAAAACAGGCCTCACACACTCTGTGGTAGTCAGGGCTGGACACGAGCGAGGAGACCGCAAGAGGGAGTGGAAAATGGGAAAGAGTTCACTCTGAGAAAGAGTATTAGAAGCAAAAAGCACCAAAGGCGAGTGTATCCCAAGTACCCAACAGCGGCTGTTCTCTGATCCCAGCCTGCATTGTGGGGATGAGTTCACAGAAACATCAAGGTCCGAAAAGATCTTTAAGATCATCAAGTCCAACCATCAACCCAACCCCATGCCCACTGAACCATGTCCTCAAGTGCCACATCCACACGTTTTTTGAACACTTCAGTGATGGTGACTCCACCACCTCCCTGGGCAGCCTGTGCCAATGCTTGGCCACTCTCGCAGTAAAGACATTTTTCCCAATATCCAGCCTAAACCTCCCCTGGTGCAACTTGAGGCCGTTTTCTCTCGTCCTGTCGCTGGTTACTTGGGAGAAGAGACCAACCCCCACCTCACCACAACCCCCTTTCAGGCAGTTGCAGAGAGCGATGAGGGCTCCCCTCAGCCTCCTCTTCTCCAGACTGAACACCCCCAGTTCCCTCAGCCGCTCCTCACCAGACTTGTGCTCCAGACCCCTCCCCAGCTCCGTCGCCCGTCTCTGGACACGCTCCAGCACCTCAACGTCCTTCTTGTAGTGAGGGGCCCAACACTGAACACAGGATTCGAGCTGCGGCCTCACCGGGGCCGAGCACGGGGGCACGATCCCTGCCCGGCTCCTGCTGGCCACGCCATTGCTGACACAGAGCTGTTCAGGGACGGACGAATTCCCGCATCCCTGTTACACGCTGCGCCACGTCCGATGGAGGTGGGGCAGCAGCAGAACCCCAGGCTCGCACGTCTCAGGCCAGCGCCTGCCCCTGCAGCCCGTTCTGCCTCCCCATCACACCGCGAGGACAACGCGGCGGCACCGGGCGCCCTGCACTGCCAGCACAGCTCACGTACCTTCGGGCAGCCACACTGGGCAGAGGCAGCCAGAGCATCCATGTTCTGCAAGCGACTTTCAAGCAAAAAGTTGACTTCCGCCCCAGCCAGCCTCCCTTACCCCCTCGATAGTCAGGTTTTTTGGCCGTGCCTTTGATCCCTCTCTGCAAATAGCTTCCACCAGGCAACGCGGGATCTGGAGCCTGACAGTCCCGCTGGAGAGGCCAGGCTGAGAACAGCTGTAGCCGTCGGGGCCAGGGTCGGAGCATGTCAGCATGCAAGTGTGAAGCACGCACAGGAGCTGCCAGCTCCGAAAGCAAACAGGCTCATCCGTATCAGCTTCTTCCTCCCCTGCTCTCTGGCAGCCTGCCTCGCGCGCAGCCAGAACGCTTTTCACGGCGGCAGAGTGCAGGCACCATTTTTTTGCAAAGCACTGGGCAAGAAAAGCAGGCAGGCTAGTGAGGTGGGCAGTAAAACCCCGTTAACTTCACTGGGAAGAGTTCAGCTAATCCTAAAGGCTTCTGGTACTTACGTCCTTAACAGTGATTCACTGCCGCAGACGCAGAGGGGCAGAACGCGACCTGGAAGGAGATTGGCGTCCTGAACTTTTGTACCCTATCTCGACCCGTTTTACGACAGCAGACTTTGGAACAGCCCCAGTTCAAGAACAGCTCTACTGCGGCTCGCTGTCTCTACGATTTCAGGGTTGAGCCTGCATATTATCCTTCTGCTTTTCATTACTCAGCAGAGGCTGCAGCCAGCCGATGCCAAGAACATCCAAGCACCACAGGCAGCAGAGTCCAGAGCCTTCACCTTTTGCCAGTAGGAAACTCTGACGATTCAGAACTGGCAGAAAGATCGGGCAGTGCTGGCAGCAGACTTCAGCCTGTTGTGGTAGGAATTTGTTACCTCCAGAGGTAAACATGAATTCAGTATCCCTGACAAACGCTGGCTTGATAAGAAACTAAAGGACAAGGAAGATGACAGATTCTTCTGACACCAGGCTTGCTCACGAAGCCGGGCGTCCGCTGCTCATCAGCTGCCTTCCAGAGAGAAGCAGCTGACTGGACGTGCTGAAATTCTGCAGGCTTCCAGCTACACGAACCAGAAATCACAGAAATGAGCCTCAGAACGAAGGCACTGACGAGCTGTTTTCACCAGGGGCTACAAGCCTTTGCAAAACAGCGTGATGCGTCGTGCTGGAGCATGGCAGGATCCTGCTGGCTGACAGGAGAACCGGCAGAAACAAGGACCTGCAATGAACCCTGTTTAAATGAAGACAAGCACTAATCACAGAAATTATCCTGCCTTTAGTTACTTTGTTCCTGTGTATAACTGAGCTCTCCTCAGCAACAGGTTCAAGCACCCCAACAGGGAGGCGCACGGGCAGCTGTCTCTTCCCAGCACAGAGTAAACGGATGCCGAGGAAACATTCCCGCTGCTCACAGCGAGATGCCAAGATGCTCTTGGGTTTAGAGCCTCTGCTCTATAAATTGCTCTAGCCCAATAAATTGCTCTATTATTGGGCAATAACAAATTCAGGGCTAAGCCCCCCAAAAGCTTGCCCACTAGAAACGTGAACTTTCAGCTATTCCAAAGCTCTTCCTTACCTGCGCTGGGGAAACGTTAGCTGCAATCAGTGCAAAGCTCAAGGGAAAAATACAGGAAAGTATACATGCACTGCAAAGAAAAAAAGCTGAATTTCCAGAGATTAAAATTTTTCCCAAAAGCCCACTTGCTTCAAAGAGGTTTTTCCATCCTCACTGACAGCAGCCTGGTGGGAGCTGGCTCTGGCCAACATCAAGCAGGCAGCCTCGTTCGGCTATTTCACAGAGGAGCGTTGGTACAGGCAACCCTCCTACTGCGTGCTGCTGTTTGTGTTAACGCTTCCCACTGAATGTCAATGGAGACTAAAGAACGAACGACAAGTACACAAAGATACCCACAATAAATGCCAGCCCTTGTTAGCCGAGTAAATAGTGTGCTTAGCCGAGTCTTAGAGGAATCTTTGCAGAGTAAACACTGCCAGTACTATGCGCGAGAGTAAATATGTGAAGAAGACGCAAAGACATTAAGAACGACTTCAGAGGAATGCGACTGAGCTGCACTGAATGCGGCTCTGCTGATGGAAAAGCGTTGCTAGATCCGGGCCAGGAAACAGAGCTTGATGTGCACGCTGAGCTCCTCCTGCCATTGCTGCTGCAAGAGTCCCCGTGTCTTCTCCTCCCCGCAAGCTAACAGGCTTTTATCCCCTCCCAAAGAGCCCACGTCCCCAGCCAAGTTCTCTTTCTTTCCACACGTGAACACGAGGCACCTCACAAAGCTCATTCTCACTCATTAGGTTTCAGTCGTTAAAGTTATCTATGCCACCCATCACAGGAGGTAGCAATAGCATGTGAATGATTAAAGATGTAACTGAGATAGGAGGGAGGTGCAGTATGCTTGTGTTGGCTGCCCAGGAGCGATGACTAGTCAAGACTTCACGCCAGCAGCGCAGCCCAGCCTTCACCCACCCTTACGTTCTGCTCAGAGGCACAAGGCAGCACAGTTAGCTCAGCGACAGACCTCAAGGGCAATTGAGGCACATGAAGAACAAGTCACAGGCCTGAGACAACTTGTTACCATGCTGCCACCTTCCTCACAGCACCGGCAAGGACAGATATCCTCCTTAGCAAGGTCTTACATTTGCGTTTTTGATTAACCTTTAGAATTGGACAAGGTGGCTGCAGCAACTATTTGCTTTGCGCTTAACAGCTTTCTCATTCAAAACAAGAAATTTCTGAGCGAAGCTTTTGCAAAACATTATGCATCGAAATACAGAACTTGGCAAGGACTGGGAAATGAACACTTTGGCCACGCATCCTTTGCCACCAGTGATATAAAAACTAGCGTTTTGAGAGCCAATTCAGAATGCCTTTTACATCGCTTTTGAAGCGATCCAAGTGAAGCCATATCCTGTAGCTAAATATTTTCCTTTACAAAGTTCTGAATATCAGTTTCTAAAGCTCCCTCCCAGGCTTCCCAGTAACACTTCCAATATGACTATGCTGGTGACAGGATGATTGAATCCAAATCAAAGAGATAATGCATTTGACAGCTTGCTCATCATGAATAGTAGATTAATTATTTTAGTGTATGCAAAGGAGTTAATTTAAATGCCAGAAATAGGAGCACAGGCCTTATTTAAGTTTCTTTCATGATTTCTGTTGGCTGCCCTTCCTATCCGTCCCCCCGCAGGGCAGCAGGAGGGGATGGGTGGCAGCGGGGAACTCGCTGCATAGGTTAGCGGTACCCCAAGACTCCACAGCAGCGTGGAAGGGAGGAATTCCCTGCCCCACAGCCAGGGCAAAGCCTTCCTCCCCGCAGGGCAGAGGAAGAGGGCCCCAGCCCAGCCCCTGACGGTAACTTCACTCCACCTAGTGGCATTAGCTCACCGTGCAGCTGCAGCCGTCCTGCTTCCCACCGCTCCAGCCCGCACAGCGTGGGCTTGCCCCCTTGAGCTCAAGTTCACAGAAGGCTCTCAAACCAGCCACGCGTTTTTTCAGGCTGGTTCTTCCCCTCGTTGGTTTTTTTTTTTTCCTTCTGTTTGCCACTTATGAACTATATTCTAAGACATTGCATTTAAGTAATCAGTCAGGCAGTAAATAAAAGCAAAACCATACTTCAGCCAGCATCCTGAATGCACATTGAACAAATGCACGCCTGCCACACAGCGCTCGCTCCCCACTCGTAGCTTTTTGAACCAGGACTTCTTGTTTCCCAGGCCAAGGCAGAAAGCCTCTCAAACCACTAAGCAGCACTGCCTGCTCGAGACAACAGAATAATAATATTCTGCCTCGGGCTTCCTCAGATCAAGCCTGCTCTTAGCTAGATGAACACCAAGACCACCACAGAGGACAGTGTTAGGGCTAGCCATTACCACTGCTGTACAGCCTTCTGCTCCAGCTGGGGAGCTAAGAGACCTGTGGAAAAGATGGCATTTCTTTAGAATATAAGCCTTTTCATGGACCACCTGAAAATAACTTTGTTTATACCAGCTATCAACAGGCACTCATATTGATCACTTTTTTCCTTAAAAAAAAAAATCCCATAGGCTTTATAAAAAAGTTTTTCAACCTACTTAAGAAAAAGCTTTTGTTATAATGCTGGAAAAAGCTCAAAGCTTCAATATCTTAATGAGGCAGTCACTCAAAATGGAACCAATTGCCCGCAAATTGCTTTTGCGGGCACAAAGATAAGCTTGTCCAAAACGTATCTTGGGATCCAAGCAGATTCCTTGGCTTAAGCTTCAGAAGCATCCCAAAAGGGGCATTCATTCACAGCCCTTTGCAAGAGTCAAGATGCTGTGACGCTTACCTTCGTTTCTGCAGCTTACCATACCCCTAAAGTAACAAGAACATGGTTTATAAGAGCCGTTGAATAAAAGTATTTATTTTAACATGTTTGCAGAGCCACACATACAAAGTTCTCGCCATATCTGTGAGCAAAGTACCCTTTTACACCATATCTACATATGTAAAACATTTAATTATTTACTTGCACTACAAAATAAAGTCACCATTACTCATCACATCGGTATTCTTGCTCCGTTACTATGAAGGTTTGAAGATTGAAATTGTTTTCACAAGCTGATTTGCATATTAAATAATCAAAGGAATTCTTCCAAGAAAAAAAAATCCATATTACCAAGCTGTTGCTAGTTATAATAAAATATGAAATGGCATAGAAACACTCTTAAAGTGCGTTACTGCATCTAAATAAATAGCAGCATTTATGCCTCTTCAAAACAGAGGACCTGACAAGGAAGGAAGTGACCAGAAGAGAAGTATTTTGCACTGTAAAAAGAAAAAGCTGAAAAATATGCAAGGCAAAAGCCTTGTGTCATTAGTCTATAAAGATACAGCTTCATAAGAAGGGCTTCATACATACAAGGCAGAAAGTGTTCTTCAGAAATCCAGAGGACACAATGGCAGAACGCCTCTACATCTATTGAAAATATACACACCCACACATATGCTTCTTTGGGATCACAAGAAATATCTCCCACTTAACCATTGCCTAACACAGGCCATTTTAAAAATAGAAGCCTGTAGTGATAACAAAGCAGTTTTTGTCAAGTTTATCACTGGCAGCAGATATTACATCAGTCTGATAAAAATCAAGAGGATTCCAACGCAGTAGTACATTAAGTTCATGGCTTTCTTCGCCTAAAAAAAGAGAAGAGAAAAGCCACAAATAACTTTCAGATTTTACACAGCAGCAGCTTTCCTTAACAACAGTCAAAAGCCCCTTTACCTATTCGCTGTGTGCATAAGTCTTACATATGTCCTATGCCAGGAAATGTTACCATTAACACAAGAAAACTGGAGCTTATTTATCAGGAAACAGTTGGATTTTGCTTTCTTTTTTAAACAGCCATGAACTTAAACCAAAGTTTAGTTTACTTTATTTAGTAAAGTTTACTTTAGTTTAGTAAAGTTTACTTTAAATAAACTTTTAGTAAACTTTATTATTTAGTAAACTTTATTTAGTTTAGTTTATTAAGTTTAAATAAATACAAGCTCCAACTCAATGCACAGGCAAACCAAAGGATTTACTACAATATTACAAGGCTGCAAGTAGCAGTAGCCGCCTTGAGCAGGTCCCAGTTTCTAGTAAGAGATGCAATAAAGTGTATGAAAGGCACATATTTGTCACCTTATCTGAAAGAGGAGTTACTGATTTCAGATGCTCTCCAAAATACTCTTCCACTATAGTTCTAAACTTTTTGGATTCCAAATGCAGTAAGTTTAGTTGATTTTGGCTTCATAGAAACCTCTTCACCTCTCCAGCCCTTTCTCCTGCCTGTAAACATACAAGTCTTGCAAAACTGCAGATTTCCTTCCCCTGAGCTGAAGTGAATTCCACAGCACCGCCAGCACCTACCTGCAAGAGGCCAAATCTCAATATTGAATTCTGTTCTGCAACACCTAGTTTAACAAAACTGTCTTATCTGAAGCATATCTTGTCAGTGGAGTGTTTTGTTAGGTGTGGGGGCTGAAGTGTTGGGCACTAGCCTTACAAACTGCTGGATCATTTGGTCTTTTTGCTAGAAATCAGGACTTCTGAATTGGTGAACTTGCATTTATGTGTGCAATGGCCACTGATCCCACCACGTCAAAGGACAGTAAGACAGCCCTGAAGAATTCAGACTGCCATCTGCACATTTAAAAAAGAGGAAAGTGTCTTCTAGCATGACTGGAGCTCATGCTTCCTTGGCAGGTGCCTTGACAATCACCCAGCAGGCAGCCACTGGAATATGAGCTACGTTCAATTATGCTGTTAGGTACGTCCCACAGTTGCCTCAGTTTCCTCCTCCCTAAGCCATACTGAAATGAATACTAAGATATTTGTGACCTTATCTAATTTAAATTTATTTAAAGATATAAACAATTAATATATTTTAATACATCAGCATCTGATAAAGGCTATGGGGGCAGAAGAGGGCTAGAGCTTAGTACTTTGTCACTGCCATCCCTAAGCCTGTGCCACTCTGGACCTGCCAGGCATCCTACAGTTCCCAGCTTTTTACAGTCAAGATGGTGCAAGATCAAACTTGACATTCTGCTCACTGCACTGAATGCCAGAGTTTTACCCAGAAGACAAGTTAATAATTCTGCTTAGAGTCTCCTACAGATCTATCCTGTCACCAGTTTCCAACACTGAATAAGCCTGCTTATCTTACAGGATTAAGGAGGTATGCACCCTAAACCTAACGGGGGAAGGGGCAGCAAGGTCAAGAAGGGGAAGAAAAAAGTTCTCACTTCAGATGTTACCAGGAGAAAGAATGCGATACCCCAGCTGCAAAGGAGAGCTGCACTTACTTGGGCTGAGCGTGATGCTGATATCCAGGTCCAAGAGCTGATCCTGCCCTCATCTCCACCGCCACAGAACACTGAGAAGACAGAAAATCAGTCCCTACTGCTAACTCCCCACCCAGCTATCAGTATTGCCCTACATTCTCATCCAAATAAGCGCAAGATGACCCCCTCTTTCCTTTTTAGCTTACTCTGGTTTCTACATCTGTCCATTCAGAGTCTGCAGCATCCTCAGGTGGGTCAGGATTGGAAGGGGATGATCTTCGCTTTCGACTGAGAGGAGCATATGAAAAAAAAAAGTTACAAGTGTTACCTATTTTGGCATATTCTCATACACAAGAGAATACATTTTATACTTTCTAAATAAATACTTTGCTCTCAGAAGCAGACCAGCCTTAAAAGCAGCTACAGTATCTATAAGCCTCTCCAAGTTTCTTTATTTCAAGTTAGATGCAACAAGTTCTGTTCAATCACTTGGCCATGTGCACTACTGGAGTTACATATCTCCAGCAGTGTCAGAACCTAAAACTAAGATGACAACTCACCCAGTTGGAGATTCTTGCTTCAGAGTCTCTATCTCTGTGAACTGCACAGCCTGTCCACCACCTCTGGTTTTGAAAACATCACCCTGGAAACCAAAAGCAGTTACCAGGGTACAGTCACTAGGTCAGTACGATAGCTACCGCACCGGTTTTCACATGAAAGCTTACACACTTACAACCGTCATTTCCTCGCAGGTTAGTAGCCAGCAAGCATATGTGCCCAAATACACTCTCCCCCATTATATATCTTCTCTTATTATACACAGGACAATAAAGAGTAACCACCACCTACCCTGATGATCATGCAAGGTACCCATAGAGCAGTCACTACGATGCCAAAGATTTCTGTATGATAACAACAACTAAGCAATACTACAGAAATCATGTCACAGGCTTAATAGTTCCATTCCACAGCATGGAACAACAGGTATGTTGTTTCTAAAAGCAAAGCCTTGCATAGCTGACATCACTGGAACCTACAAGGTTACCTTACAGGAGAGAGGGCCCTTTTAGAACTCAAAGAAAAAAAGGCAATATTGGAAGGCTATAGGGAAAATGAACCAAGTTTCTTGCTGCAAATTACAAAGAACTCTCAATTTGCCTTAGGTGAGTACAGTCAGCGTTTTGAGACGCAAACATTGCAAGCATTCAAAGCTGAGGCTGTCTCACCAATTTGTTTGTCAGTTGACTACTAGAAATTCTGTCCTGAAGCATTTGAGCATCCATCACTGCAGCAAGCTTACTCATACCACTAGTGGAAATCAAATAACACCACTCCAACAAGACTGACTCCACAAGATTAACTGCAGCCACAATTCTAAAACTTTCACTACAAATGGATTATTGCCTTTTTACATTTTACTAGAGGAAAAAACCAAACTTAATTCCTTTCAAGGAAAATGGTGACCAAGATAAACAAGCTTGTAATAGTTTATATGAAGTAATGACAAAGTCCAAGTATTTTCAGACTCTAAAATCTCCCTTGAATCCAACTGCACAAAACTTTCAAATCAAATCTCTTCGCAGATCAAGTCAAACGTACCCTGTTGCAAGCCAGTAAGCACATAGCACAAATACATTGCCAGAAGTAGGTTTTGACAGGGTTATCACAAGTTTATGAAGACGACGTTTGTTTTACCTTAATTAGTTTTGTTTCAATCTCCCCATCAGAGGCTAGCTCCTGGTGCGTCAGCATATACTTGTCACACTTAGCTAGTGCCTTTTCACTTGCAGCCGCTACTGTGATGGCATGAGGGACATGCGGCTGCATGACCGTTTCAGTGGGCAGATTAGAAGGTGGCTTATGATCTACCCATCTCTCCCCAGCTGAGCGTGACCGTCTGTGTCTGAGGCGAACTGGAGGTGCATTCTGATCAGAGTGGAAGAGAATCAGAAGAAATCAGCACACAGTAAATCTCTCGGAAGCTATCATTAGCAGAAGTGAACTTTGCAGGTCTGGTTAAGATGTGTTTGTATGAAGATCAAAGCTTCATTCCTAAAGTGCTTTCAGAGTCCATCCTGAAAGGCACCATTACCAAGAGTATTGCATAAAATTACTAATGGATTATTTCTGTGCCAATTCCTAGTTTTTGTAAATTTTAGTTAAGTTACTTAATCTGTTGCATTCCATACCTAGTAGTTTCCTCAAGGAGGACATCTTTATGTTTGTTAATGCTCCTCGCGAGTTTCCAAATCAAAAGGGATTGCTACAAACATATTAACCAACCAGAAAGAGAAATTTATGTTTCCACGGATCAAAATGTATTTTTGAGGTAGCAAAGCAAGCAGACCAAGTATGGATTTCCAACATCTCTAAAGGATGCAAGACCTCATATCACTTCTGTGTAAACAGAGCAGAGGAAGCTGTCCAGTGCTATCGCTTCTCAACTCAGCTGTTGGAAACCCATAAGAGGCGGTGATTGAAGTTCATGTTCATAAAATAAAAATGTATGAACATAGTTGTCAGTTGCTCAGGGAAATCAGAAAAAAAATCTGGAAACTTGTTTAAAAACCTGTGTGTCTTCAAGATCTTTGAATGGGCTTTTGAAAGAGTATTTGCAGATCCTCTGGTCCATTTACATACTAATTTCAGAGACCTCTGAATCATGGTGAGGTTACATAACTCAAACCTATGAATGCAAACTGGATCCACTGTGTTTTCAGGTGATGAGCATCAATTAGGATTTCTTTGACCATTAGACATGAGATTGGCTGCAGCCTTTACAGATAAACCTCTTACAAGTCTAATGCAGCTGTTAAAAATCAAATGTATAAAGTTTCAGCAAAAATCTTCCATTCAAAGAAAAACAATGAAGAATTTCAATACTTCCGCCCTCCTTTTAGTGGGCAACTACTTATTTCTATTGATGACTTTCTGAAAAAATTCTGCCAAGGTGCCTTAGAAGTTATGTTCTAAGGAGAGGACACGCTAGTACTGGTCACATTTTACTGTGGCAGAGACCACATCCCTTAATCTGCTGGCAGTGGTTTGTGTATTAGTTAATTGGAATAGCATTTGCTTAAAAGCGTGTCCCTTACTTCAGAGCACCAGCAAGTGACAGAAATTTTGAAAACACTATCGAAAATGAATCATACCATGATAAAGCTTTCCTCCTCTTGAGAAGCTCTCTCAAGAGGCTGGGGTTGTACAATTCTCTTTGATTTACCTGAGCCACTGTGACAGTGCTATAATGTGATAGAGTCACCACCAATACAAGCATTTGCACGCATCAGTTTAATGAAAAAAAAGTCTCCCACCTGTAAGCAAAGCCCCCAGTTTTAATGCAGATGTGAAAATTAGGGAAGAGTATTCTAAGAGAGTTAAAGTTAACAGTCACACAAGTGAGATGTTTGGCCAAGCACTATTTCCAGTAGACATTTGCAGATATGGCTCATAAGGCCACCTTTTAAGCTGCCCAAACAGACTATGGTAAATTGCAGGCTGCAAGATAGATTTGAGGAGACAGACACAAGTTAAAACACAAGGACATTCATAGCTAGAGATAAGGTCTAGCTAGTTCAGAGTTCCTTAGAAAAGCTTTATGCACTAGCAAGAAACACACGCTGCTTTTAAGAAGGAGTTTTTAAACATCGAAGTTAAGAAGTCAAACAGAATGAGCAGTGAGTGAGACTCAACTATGAAACAGTACTGTCCTACGAGAAGTACATTTAGGGGAAAAAACTCCAACCTGTATTAGGTGTGCTCAATCTAAGAGAGCAGTTGTAATGAGCTTTTGAGCCAGACTAAGCAACACTACATTCAGCTTTTGACAGGAGCAGCACTAACCCTGCAGCATTGATCCTCTTCTATTTCTAGCTCATCTCTACGCCTGGGAACCTCAATGACTCCAGTCCAGCACATCCCTCGCCTTCTGTCTGAGGTGTTATTGCCTCTACTTTGTTCTGGTTCTTGTTGTCTACTCCTTGCATTAGCAGTGCCAGTGGTATGCTTGTGCGAAGGGGTTTTCTGCTCCCATTCCATAACACAGGATGCCACAGAAATGCTGCTACAAGAATTAGAACGTCTGTGCACCTGCGGGTTGCTCACGAGCCGCTGGCTGTTAGGGACCTGAGTAATAAAGTTACTAGAAGGCTAGAGAGAATGGGAAAGAAGTTAGTGAACATACAGAACTCTCAACTTACAAGGCAATAAAACAAAGCATACTGACGATGTGCAGGGTGCCAATTCAGCTATTCAAGCTTAGTTTTGGACACGTATTGCATTGCAGTGACAGCATTAAGAATCAGGTACTGTTCCAATACTAGCAGCATTAGAAGGTAGGAGCACAAATAAAGAGCACTGATAAATACAACAGGAGATGAGGAATTCAAAGCAAGTTTTCTGTGCTTGGGAACTATTTCCTAGCCACTAAAGAGACGTGGCCTCCACTTTAGTTTATTCTTATAAACACTTTTCCCTATATCAAGAAGAGTTTCAAAGGCAACTTACAGGTACCGGTGAAGGAGACACTGATCTCTGAACGGGCTTCTCTCGGTCTCTCTCCCGTGAAGGCCTCTCTGGCTTTTCATTTTTTGGTTCAGTAACAATGGCCTTCAGTTGCTTCAGTTTTTCATCTTTGACCCAAAGTTTATTCTGCATTTCCAGCTGCTTTGCAGCTACACGACGCTCCTACAAAAAGACATGTGAGGAAAAGCATGATGTACCTTACACAAAAGCACAAGTAATTGTGCTGAAAGTTCAAAGGGAATTGCATATTCCACATGGAATTAAGAACTTCCCCACTGAGATACAAGCTATTGGAAATGATGACATAACAAGCTAAAGAAAGACTTTCCAGATAATAAGACAGTACCATGTTTAATGCCATAATCATTTTGCTTCCTAAATTATGATGAACGAGAGCATGTCTAACTACAGTTCTATCGATGATGCTGAAGTAGTAAAGAGTCCAGCAGTAGCAAAAGTTAATCCCTCAAACTTCCTTTCCTTATTGCTTGTCAACCGCATAGCTGAGCAAGAGTCTACACGAGGATAAAGGGGAAACCTTGACATTAGGCTTCTACTGACAACCAACAGAATCACTCCTTAGTTAGGGTGCCAGAAACCCAAGAGAACAAATTCAAGATATTGAAATGAAGTGACACTGCTTAAAAGAACTGCTCCAACTGCATCAAAAGCCCTTGAGGAATTTATTAACTTTTACAAATGTGGTATGAGACCAGTTCAAAATGTCTGTTCAAGTCCATAATTAAAAGCCAAACACAACCCCATTAGTAATGCTGCTACTACATAAAAAAAAAAAAAAAAAAAATCACAAAAACAAGCCACCCAGTTCCTCCCAGCATTGATCCCAGTTCCTCCCAGCATTGATCCATTACACATTTCTAATAGATATGGCAGTGTACTTACACACTCCTTCTCCCATTTCATGGTTGTTTCTGCCACCATGCCTTGCAATCGTGCCTCCAACCTACGCTTGTCAGAAGCCTGACGTTGCAGTTTCTGGCTCTTGCTTTCTAGTTCTTGCTGAAGATTACGTTTGTCTTCTTCATAAATTGTCGCAGTTTTCTCCAAAATCTCAATCTGGAGGAAGAGAGGACAGACTTGGCTATGCTTCTCAGAAGTGCAACCATCTAAGCCCAGAATTGCTAGTTATATTTAACTGTTAACATATACTAGAATATACTAGCTCTTGTACAAATATAGCCAGATAAATAGGCTACATTCCGAAAAGTTTCAGAGATTTTACAACTTTCTTATGAGTTGAGGTGCTTCTTAATACTTTAAGATGGGTAACTTATAAGAAAGCCAAAAAGCTAAGTGTTCAGTAAAGTTCCCCACAAAATTCTTTTAATCTTGTTTCTAATATCCATCTTGCAAGCAACTTCTGATGTCAAGAAGCTTGCCAAACAATACATAGAAAATGCATTTTGCACTTAGCTTTAGACAATGAAAAAACTGACCTTGTATTCCAAAGTTTTAATTTTCTTCTCCAGGCGTTCTAGCTCCATTTTCTGTCCTGCTATTGTTTTCTCTTTTTCAGACAGTTTTCCCTGAATATAGTTTTCCTTGGATACAACACTGGAGTCAAATTCTTGCAGCATTGTTTTAAATGCAAGCACTGCAAGAGAATCAATGTATTTTATCTTTTCACCATATCTCCATAATATCAAGAGCAGTTGTTTTCCCTCCTACCAATTTAATGCTACCAGCTATTTCATTACCTCAAAAAATGTTTTTAAAGATCAATTTAGACAAGACACTTATTTCACGTTAGTACAGAAGAGATCCCTTGAGTAGTAAGTAATAAGGGCGCCAAAAATCTAGCTCCACACTTGATGTTCACATCCTTACCGTTTTTGGCAAACTCCTCCGACAACATTTGTCGTAGTTTATGGCGTTTTTCCAGGACTTCAATAAGCTTTGGAAGTGCTTGATCATCATTAACATCCAATAGCTCACATGAAGGCAATGGAGGAAAGTTCTGCAAAAACATTTCTGAAACAGATTGCTCTTCTGTTTCTGTAAGATTTAAAGCCAAGAAAGTCTGTCAGCAAGCTAAGAACAGAAAAATTCCATGTGAAAATGCACAGCCACAGATCATTCATTCCACAGTATCATGAAGCAGACAGAACTTAGAATAATTAATGAGAACTAGAAGGTAACAATGTTGAGAAAAGATTAAATGTGACATTCTTGATTCATCACTTTATTAATACCTCCAGGCAACACTTGATTTCTAAAGTGGGCCCTAAGCAGACAACCAACAAAGTATCATCCTCGGCACAATTTCCTTTCAGGAGCCACAATAATGGGACCATGAATTCAACTCATCACCAATAACAAAGAATTACTTTGAGAGTTACACAGTAACTGGGTTTATACTACAAGTAGCACTGCAGTATGACAAGAGCAGTACTTATTGCAGAGAAGGTTCACAACTGACAGTTAAGTTCCTTTTGCCCTTTCAAGGCTCAAGTAACTTGTTTTAAAATAGCCTTCAACTTCTAGCAGAAAAAACCTGCTGTAATCAGCTAGCATTCTAGTGCTTACCTCCATTTATTGGGCCACCCCGCAACTCCAGTTTCCGTGAGAGCTCCTCTCTGAAGGCCTGATTCCTAAAGCGCCGTCCTGGCGTTAAGCCACAGAGTGGTCTATCAACAGGTCTTGCAACTTCGACTTCCTGGGTCATTTCTGCAAAGCGCATGACTTGCTACAACAGAAAAAAAGCAAGCTTAATAACAAAACTAACCAGAAGCAGTCCAATGTAAGTTTGAAAGTGGAATTTTTAGGTCAATAAAAGCATTAGAGGAGACATTATCAAGCTATAATCTCCAGTAGTTCCCAGCTAGATAGCTTGAGATGCTGAAGCAGAGCATCCAGAAACTTTTCCAGTAACACTCCCCAACCTCAGCCCCCAAGGACCCATGAAACCGACTGTGCAAATAGCTCAAGTTTTTCCAAGTACTGTCATAGGAGGAATTAAGCACTCAAATACAGTGGAGTATTTGGACTTCTGTAAACAAGAGAAACTTCCCCTATTTTACAAGCAAGTAGCAGTTGTTATTTTTAAAAGGAAAAATAAGACTTGGAGGGCACATTTGCCTTATAGTACTACATTCGATTACTAGCATCCAAGCAACAAAAAAATCGTTCCTGTCACCTACTACACAAGTACAGTAATTCAGTGATAAACATGAAAAAAGCATAGGAAGGAATGAGATGAGATCCGTAACGAAGTTACCAAGCTCTCCTCGTAGTCCTCAGCTTTAGGATTAACGCACACAATCATACGCACTTTTCCTTCACCATCAAAATAGTTCTTGAAGAGATGAGTCAGCTTGGAATCTCTGTACGGAACCATCTTAAAATAAAGTACATGAAAGATCTAGTAAGCTTTCATTACACGAGACCTTCATCAAATCAAAATATAATTAGACAATGGGTTGCATACCTTATTTGTTCCATACATCTGGTTTTCCCGAAGAATTTCAATACATGTTCTTAGTGTCATTAGTGACTGATTAATATTACCTGGGAAAAAAAAAAAAAATCCGTAAGCAGCCATTTGGATCATGTTCCCAAATTATTTAGCAGTTTACTTAAGAATAAATTGCCTGGACTTAAGTTATATTTGTTACAGATAACTGCTCCAATCCACCGGGAGCATCAGAATAAGTGCTACTAAACTTCCAGTTTCCAAACTGGAGGATTTAAGGTCATCAAATTAGACAACTGAACATCGTAACAGAACACTTAAATTCTTCCTATGATGTCTTTACTAGGAGACAAGACTAATGAGCATATATCAGCACATAAAATTACCAGAGTCTCTAAAGGGGGTACATACCTGCTTCTCGCAACCTGTTCCCTTCAGCTTTTGTTCTATTAGTTCTTTCGCTTCCAGCCAGATCCACTAAAGATAGCTGGCTTAAAGTGATCTGTTCTTTCTCCTGTTACAGAAAACAAATTATGTTAGGCTAATGATTAGCTCTATATTCCTTCTAACGGGGTGGGAGGGAACACTGCACGCCCCCAAACCTAAACCAGCACGCACACTTAAAAAGAATGCATTGTGCCTTTAAATAAAGACTGAGGATGTTTTTACAGCCCTTAATGCAAAAAGCTGTGCACCACTAGCTTTTTTTTTTTTGTGTGAATAAGTTTAGCAGATCCCTTCTGTCTTGGGCCACAAGATAGATATAACAACTGCACTCATTCAAAGACTCCAGCTCCTAAGTTTTTGCTCAAAAGAAGCAGAGGTAAAGAACAAAGGAATAAGCAGCTTTGCCCTCCATTTTAATGCTCTACTTTCATTACAAAAGGGAGACTAGTTCTGTCAAAGACTAAAAATTTAGTAATTTTTTATTTTCTTCAAAATGGAATTGCTTATGAGCAAGATGCATGTGCCGGCGACACGGCAACTGTTTCGGTAGGCCATGCTGCAAGGTTCACCCCCTTTTCTAACCTACATACAATTGCACAGTTCTCCTTTTATAGCCTGCCCCAGAATTCACCTGCAGCACATTGTCTCCGTCTGCATCCAGGGGTGCCTGAGCCAACTTTATTATAAAAACACTGTGAGAGCGACTAGATTCTCGATTCAGCTGAGTGTTTGCAATTCGCCTCTTCTTTTGACCTGTTTAGAAGAAGAACAAAAACAATCCCTCCAAAACCCAGTTTTATTTAACAGACTTGCCACCTGGCAAAGCCAATTCTGTTTTCAGCATGGTAGTGGAAAAGATTACACATCTGTCCTGAATTAAGACTTACCTCTCCAAAACACTTCAAAGGCTTCTTCTGTAGTTTTCACCTCGACTTCTGTGCATCCTGTGACATACATGTTGTGATTCTGGTCCTCACGAAGTATTTTGGATTGTGGAGGTCTTAAGGAGAGGGAGGAAACAAAACAAAAACAAACACAAAAATTGAGTGGATTTTTATACGCAACAATACATTGTGTCATGCAAATTTTCTTTTAAGTACAAAATTCAGACTGAATGTCAATTATCCATACAGCAGATGGAAGAGGAAGTACGAGTACACGGACACACATTCAGCCAAGATTAGTTACACTTCAGCTACTGCTTTAATTTAGAAGCTACATTCCAGTAAGCAATTCTTACTGGAAATCATGGGTTTGGATGGCAGCTATTGTTTTTCTACATGCATACGCTCACATAGAAGCAAGATGGCTTCAACAGCGTTCTATATGCACTAGTAAAGCAAGAAGAGATAGGGGGTCAGTCTGAATTTATTTTCTGCTTCTACTAAAAGAAAGTTTCACTTCTCAATATTGGGAATAATATGCTTATGCACATACATAAAGTCACCATTTCGCACAGGAGTGTTGCAATTGTTCCACCTACCAAAAAAACAGGGTTAAAAAAATTTTAAGTCATTCAGCTTGTGTCTAAAATTTTTTTTATATATAACTTTATACATAACACTGTAGCTTCCATAGATAAAAAATAATCCAAGATGCTTTATAGGCTGATTTTTGGACCTAAGCACAATACTAAACCAAATAATTGTATTCTTCTTTAAAAAGCATTCACAAACATTGAAACCCTTCGCAAATCAGTACCCTGGAGACAGCTCTTGATAATTCAGAGCAATGGCTTGTTTTGCTCTAGTTAATCTTTGTAAATCAGCCAACTCTTTAATTAACACATGTACTGATGGATATGTGTAGGGTTTTCTTTAATGGGCTTAGAATTTAAAAGATATATTCCAAGTTTAATTTGCAGGCTGTTTTTCTGAAGGTCTCAAGTTTTACTGATTTTAGAAATCAGCCAAGTACACACCTTTCCAAAAAATACACAGAATTTCATTTATGAGACTATTCATTTTTGTTTCTATGGAAATGATTGGCATCAAGTGAAATAATATGCAAACTTGCATTAACTGTAAAGCAACAACAAAAAATAGCAACTTTCGCCCAATACACTGTTTCCAGGGAAAAAGCATCAGCTATGGAATGGCTTAGTCTTCAAGATGCAGTCACCTGCTAGCAACAATACTCACAGAATAGCATGAATAGACTTAGAATCTCAGTGGGATATACCACACTCCCTAATAAATTAAATATTTGCTTATTCATCTCCCATTACAATAACAAAGGGAACATCAAGTCTTAGGAGCAACAGAACAACCATCAGTACTTGGAACACTTAAATATGACTGTATGGACTCCTTGGCCATCCCCTTTCTCACGTGATTTTTTTAAGTGATTCCCATGAATTGAGCCAAACTTGTCAAGACTACCGCTGCAAAGACATACTGTAGTTCCCACAAAAGTGTAACTGAAGCAGGAGTACCGGTTTTCCTAAAACTCACTTTGGTTTTATAGGCTCAAAGGGAGCTTCCTCCAAGAGGTCATAAATGTAGTTGTTGTAGATCTCAATATAGGAGACAAAGACACTGTAGACATTATCTTCATCAACTTCTTCCACTTTGCAGTGATCTTGAACACTGATCATATCAGCAAATTCTGGATCTATTTGTCGCCTGTTGAAACACACAATAAGTGATTGTAGCGGAGCATCCACAGCCAGCTAACGTGTCAGACAGTGACTATACAATTAAAAAGCAAGTCTACTGACAGATAGCATAATCTGAGTATGGAAGTGCTCACGCCAGCAACTAAACACAACACATCCAGTCACATTACATTTAAAAAAAGCACTCGGAAAAGTTTAAGTAGATAAACTTTCATCTGACACCGCTGTACTCAGCTGCGGTAAGAAATGCCTTGCAGAATTCCTGGATAGTCAGCATTTCTATCCCCCATTCAGCAACCTCACTATTGTGCAAAATACCCCAAAGTTTAACTTCGCAGTGGTCCTGCTCAGCGAAGTCACACATTTTACTCACAGGTTAACAGGTACCAAAAAAAAAAAAAAAAAGAAAAAAAAAAGAGACTTAGGTTGCCTGATTCTAAGTTTTCTAATCTAAATATTTAATTATGCAATTGCTCAAACCACGTGAAATATACTGACTTTGCATTAATATCTTTCTTCCATTTGTCAAGGGAAGGATAAAGATACCAAGGTAAGTTAAAACAACAACAACAGAGTAACATTTATATTAACTAAATTCATTCTGCATGTTACAATAGTTACTTACTTGCCAGATGGAGTTTTTGGAACAGGCATGGCATCTCTTTTCTGGCGCTCTAGTAGAGCGTCTACTTCACACTGAACATCCACACCATTCTTGTCATCAAGCTTAAAAACCTGAGCAGTGAGTATAGTATGTTTAGACAATATAATGACAAGCCCTGTAGAAGATAAGGCGTTGTCCAGCAACATAAGTTATTTGATCAAGCTGTCTGGCAATGAACAAATACCACGTCCCTCACTAACGCTTTATCTGCTGGCTAATGCCAAGTAGATCTGACAGAAAACAGATATTTCCAAGATAACAATATTTCATAAAAGCTCCCAAGCTAGCATGCTACCAAGGAAAAGACTTCCAATATTATTTCAAATATACATAGATATCAAAACTCCAGAGATGTTTGACCACATGAAAAGCTTCACACCATCTCCTATATTACTTTAGAATATGGTTTCACATGGCTTTTGTATCTTGCGGCTGGATTTCATTCTACAACTCAGAAAGCTTCCCCTTTCAGTTTTAAAAAAGTTAATTAAAGAATGAGCAACAATGATAAGGATAGACAGACCATACATCTTCATGAAACGTCTGTCCTAGCTACTACACCTGCCTCCTTGGCCCTGCTCTTCAAATCTCAAGAGGGTGGGAACTTTTCGGTTGGTTTTCTTTTTTAACAATTCCAGTCACATGACTAGACAAGATATGAACACTTGGAACAGAACCTTTTTTCCTGGGGTTTTTAGGCTGTTACAAGCGACAGCGCAGAAAATTCAGTGCAAAACTACTCACAAATCGCTTGGCCTGGAATGGTCCTATGCTGTTGAAGATCATATCCAAACAGCGTGGGAGAAGTCCTCCATCACCAGGAGATCCTGTCATGGTATGTGTTTTCCCGCTGCCTGTCACACCATATGTAAAAAGCAGACCTAGGAGGGACAGGAAAGTTACATAACCATGCTTGCTGTCTCAAAAGAAAGTTGTTACAATGACACGGCCTGTCTTTCTTGGGTCAAATGTATTTGGAAAAAACTATGACTCTTCTTGAACAGTTAATAGGAAACTATTCCAGCCCATCAAAAGCCACTGTCATCACTAATGTTTGCATCTCTCATTGATAGCTGCTTCAACTACAATTGACAGTACCTAACATCCTCTCTGGGGAGAGTGCATCTGGAAGCCAAAATGGCAGGAAGCCACTAAGTCCCAGGTGTAGAGGCCTGACTTTCTGTTACTGAGTAGTCTGATATAAGCAGATACTGCAAGGACCAACACCGTGATATCAAACCATGGCCAGGAGATCAAGCCCTACAAACTGATTTATTTCTGTAGTCATTCTTTAGGTGGATCAGTCATCCTTTTCTGTAGTAGAAAAGCTTCTCCAGTTAATGGTGTACAAAAAAGACTAGACACTGGCACAAGTAACATGCACACCATAACAAAGGTAAGTAGATTTAGAAGTAATGAAAGGCAAGAAGAGCTTCCAAAGATATTGTATAGGGGAGCTATTATCATTGCAAACAAGGTATACGTGTTTTTACCCAGACAAGCTAAGAAACCTTGAGGCATATGAAATCATAGCAATATAAGAAAGTGTGTGGTAAACATACAGAAAAGTGGTAAAGAACAAGTACTTGCTTACCATTTTTCCCACGAATGAGATCTTCCACTAGAGGTTTAGCCACCACATCAAAGAGCTCCTTCTGAACAACGAGGGTGCCAAACACTTCTTTAAACGAATACTGTGTCTGGAGGAAAGAAGATACAACATCCTAAACCTTAAGTTTCCCTGTCCAGAAGTCTGCTGCTTCAAAATGCTTCATTGTTTCATACCTCAGAACAGCTTTCCATCAGCTTACCTGAATGATAAGAATCCTACTTTAGGATCATACCAGTGTTTGAACATGGTCAGTTGCTCCAATGTAACTATTCTAAGAACAAGATGTGCGTAATGAAGAACAGCAACTGTCTCATTTTCACAGAGCTGAAGTCCAGAAATAACCAGAATCATCACAAAGCCTGACCTCCCAGCAACTAGCGAAGCTCACAATTTACAGCTTCAAGCTCAAGTTTCTATTTGAGTGCCAACCATCATCTACACAAGCACTGAGCACAGGAACAGCCACAATGGCTGAAGTCGAGTTGTTCTAGGATTTAATCATTTTGTTTTAAGCTTGTGTCTTTTTTTTTTCCAGTCTAGCCTCACTTTCCAGTCACAGGTTTTTTAATATGCTTTTTTTTTTTGATGAAACTGGTAATTTTTAAATCAAAACACCTACTTATGTAAATATTTGAAATTTTTTTTTTTTAGCAAAGGTTTGTTTATCAAACTTTTAATTAGTCTTTGCCTATTTAATTTAAGCCTTTGAAGATCACTTCGTATATTCCTTTAAGAATTGCCCATACTGAAATCAGAAACAAAGTATTCTACATCCCAACTAACATTCATTTTCTTTTCTTCTTAGAAACACCATGACCTTGTCTCATTTTGATTTACAGCACTGTGTTGGGAACCTGCAGTTAACTGCTTCACTACCAAAACATATTCGGTGCTACAATACTCTGGCTCCTTATTCTGCATGCATGACTTAAACCCTCCTTTTCTAGAAAACATTTGTATTGATCAGATAACAATACGAACCGCTCTGTGACCTGCTACCTACTTTTTCACACTTCATGACAGTTCACCAGTTTGTATACATAACCTAGAGCTTTGCGCTTCCCCCCCCCCTTCTATAAATAGGGAAACATTGCTTTTTGCCCGCGTTTGGGATACATCAGTCGTTAATTCATTTGTGTCTGGTTTAGCTTAGACCTGGTTACTTTCCATTACATGAATGAGTCCTGCGAGCAGTCTAAATATTTGCCAGCTTTGCTTTTGCTTCTTTTACCTCCCTCCTCTACCCTGCAGAAGTGGTGTTTTCATATACAGAGAACATATTTGACGGCTAAGGAAATTCTGCCTTTGCACTGTAGGTAGTTTTCCGGTTTTGAAAACTCCCTTTTCTTAAAAGCACCACCTACACAAGCGCTGCTGATTTGCTCATTGCAGGAAACCCCACAAGCCAGCGGACAACATCGACAGTAGCGGAAAGGATGCCCAATTCCAGGCTGGAGAGCAGCCCCTTCGTGCACAGCTCCAAGGGGGAGGGCACACGCACGGATCTCCCCGCCGACCCCCAGGCCGTTACCTCCCGGTACTCCCCGTTGCGGAATATCCTGTATCCGTCGGGGGGGTGGATCTGCACCGTGGTCTCGTTGATCACCTCGATGCAGCACTCCTGGTCCGAGCGGCTGAGCGGCCGCACCCTGCAGTACACCTGGGGAAAGGGGACACACACCCGGTCCGTCGTCCCTCAGAGCAGCCCCGAAGGGCGGCAGCAGCCCGAGCCCCCGGGGGTCCCCTCCCCGGCGGGGGGCACGGGCCCTCGCTTCGGCCGGGCCCGGCGGCCCTGCGCTCACCCCCACGGGATCCTTCAGGCTGGGGTTGGACGGTTTCTTCAGCGCCGGCCTCCGCGGCGTCTTGGCCCTACTGGGAGAAAGAGGGAGACGTGAGGGCGGGCCAGGCCGGGCCGGGCCCCGCGGCCGGGTAGGGGGATACTTACGCTGCCTTCATGTCGCTGGGGGCCGCGGCGGGCGGGGCTGAGTGTCGCGATCGAGGCGGACGCTGCTGCCCGGGCTCCGCGCTGCCTTGCCACCGGCGGCCCGCGCGCTCGCTGTGATTCAAATCTAACCAATCAGCGAGCGCGACCCCGCGAGCGTCACCGCGCAGCGCGCGGCTACGTACAAGCGACGCCGTCCGTCCACTCACACGCGCACCCCGCCCCCCTCAGGGCGTGGCCGCAAGCGTTGCCATGGCGATGTCAACGGGGACGGCCCGGAGCGCGGGCGCCCCCTGCTGGGCCCGGCGGACCCGGCACCGCGGGCCCAAGGCCCAGAGGGAGGGGCCAGGAGCCCCGGGCCTCGCTGCGGCCTGTGGCGAGCGCCGGGGCCGCGCCGGGTGTGCTCCCGCCTGGGTGGGCCCAGAGCTGGGCCTGGAGGACGGCGCTAGGCCCTGCCTCAGGGAAATGGCTGAAGCCGCCATACCGAGGGCGCTGGGTGCCCCACAGGCGGAGGGAAGCCGCCCCTCCGCACCCCGCCTTCCCACCCCAGGGCCGCTTCTCCCCCAGCCAGCTCGCCATAGGCTCGAGCAGGGATGGAGAGCAAGATGTCAGTTGGACTTGATGATCTTAGAGGTCTTTTCCAACCTTAATGATTCTATGGTTCGATGTTGTGGCAGCTCAAGGCCCGGGCTTCAGGCTAGGCCATGGGAGCGTTTCCCTGGAAGGCTGCCTGGGCTGTGTCTTGTCTTGTATTTGCCTGTTTATCTGCTTAGTGTAAATAAAGGTTAGGGCTTGGGAAGAGAGGTACAATCCAGCAAGTTCCCTGTAGCTGGGCTGCTACCTGCCTGGAGGTAAATTAGTTAATTCCTAGCCTGTAGGAAATGTTTAATGGTGGAAAACAAAGCCTAAAATGTGAAGTTAAGACACACATAAAACGCCTGGCCAAACAAGTCCTTTGAAAGACCTACTTCCTGACCAGGAAATGAACTTCTAATTCAAATGGGGAAACGGGGGTAAAGGATGAGGTAACTTGGGGTTTAACCCTGGTTAGCAGCTCTGAAGGCCTCCAGTAGCTTGAGAGCTTGAGCTCAGTCTCGCTTAAAACACTGACTCGAGTCAATTCTTATTTTAGTGCAATTTAACTACGTTGCTAGTTTCCCCCTTAAGGGGGAAAAAAAAAAGAAAAAAATGAAATGCAAAGAAGTCCTGACAAGTTGTCTTGTCTTTTTTACTGTGACCACTCTCAGAACAAGCCACTGTCTTGGCCCAACCTTCACTTCTTAAACAGTGTGTTAAAATGCATTCAAACAGACGAGTTTCTTAATGTTCTCATAACACACATCAAAGGTACAAACGGTCAAAATTGAACTGACCTGCCCAGGAGCAGAACCATAGCCCTGCGTGCAATCCCAGCGTCGTGGAGCGCCTTGTGAGCCACGACCCTCCTCACCTTGCACCCTAAAACTGGTAAGATGGGGCTGGCACCCTAAAAAACAGGCTGAATTCCCAAAGCCCTGGGAACTAACAGATAAAAGCACTTGGAGCTGCACTTCTCCCAGCAAAAACTCCTCCTCTCGCTTCTCGTCGATCCCGGTCTGCTCAGGACTTAATAAATTAAACCCAGCATATTGATATTCACCTAGAAAATGGTACACGCAGGATGGATGAGAGCACAATTTAGTATCATCACAGGAGGAAGAGGCGTTAACAAACAAGCTAACGATTCGCAGGCCAGAGCCAACAGACTGGTGCCTCTGCCGCATGGATGCGGCTGGCTGCCTCGCCCGGGGAGTTGCTCCAGAAGATCGTCCTAACTCCCACTGCAACCACATTCATACTGTCATTCCAGCTTATTTAAATCCACGTTGTACATTATACTCTCCTGGGAAAAGAGATGTGTGTTTTGGATTAAGTGTTATTCAGGAATATTCAGATTCACCTTTTACCTTAACCCAAAGGAACTTTAGATAGACCTAAAAATCGGCTGTATCTGCATGGTTCATCAGCGCAGTAAAATCTCCGTGCCTGAAGAGCAGATGAGCGATGTTCTCTGGGATTTGGTCACAAAGGTAATAGTTTTGTTTGGGATTTGCTCTGGACTGTGCGCAGACACACAACGAAACAGCATGTTCCAACAAATAAATATCCTGTATTATTTACATGTAACAATTTGACACAGAGTTTTTTTCTTTATGTGAATAGAATTCAGTACACTGAGTAGCTTTCTGAAGGCCTGTCTCCAACTGAGCAAGAAATCTGGCTGGCCTGTGCTGCTTCAAGATCAAACATTCACTCGTTTAGTATGTGAAGTATGCGCCAGACAAAGGGTCCATGCAAAGCGCTGCAGGATCCAGAGGGATTATGGTAATGTAGAATATGGTGTTATATTTTTTAATGTAGTTTTCCTATGAATAATTTCACCTGAAGAGGACAAAAGGACTTGCCAAATTCAAAAGTTAAACAACAAAGAAAAAAGTTATAATGATTCATGTAAATTTTACAGACTCTTAAATCATGTCTTGCACACAGAGCCAGATTCCTTTCCAGTCACGTGAGTACACAAGGTAAATAAGCTTTGCAATTATCAGCAATTATCTCTGAAGTGATTCATTTTCACAGACGGTATTTTTATGAAACTATACAAATCAGGTTAGCATATATCAGTGCAACAGTTATATTAGTTTTCTTTTTTAATGAAATAAAACTGTTGAATAAACAATTATGTTCCAGTGCTTATAAATATTAATATAAATCTTGGTCAGCTTTCAAAAGAAAGCTATTTTTCAAAAGACTTATTTGTCCCATAATATATTTAACGAGCCGTTGTATTGTCACTCAAAAGTGCATCAATTATACCTTGATAGAGGTAATTATACACAAAACAAATTATACACCCGTACGATTATCAAAAAGCTTGATAATATTCCCTAGCAGTAATCTCTGCATCACATGTTCCTGTACCTCCTGCGCAGCGTTAGGCAAACCCGACGTGGCGACCTCCGGCGCTGGAGCCGCCAGCCGAGCGCTCCCCGCGGGCTGCCTCCCGCTCGCCCCGCACCAGGCTGAGCCCTCCAGGCTCCCTCCAGAGCTCTCTGCCTGTCAAATCCAGACGCAGCAGCAAAGGAAAGCAAGGAGCAACAGCCATTGCTGGGTGAGCAGAGGTCTGACCCTGGAAATGCTTTAAAATTACAGGTTTTGACCCCCCCATGCGTTACCAGCTGAGCTGCTGTAACTCCTGCCTTTCATCTGACAATGCTCCTGTCTCCACACTGTACAGGCTCCCGCTTCGTGCTCAGCTGATGTTTTATTCTCCCCAGGCACCCCCATCCTATCCACTCATGAAAAGAAAAATATCCTTCTATGCGGGTGGGACCAGCAACTAGAGAGCCTCAGGGGTCATGGCTCTGCCATCAGTCACACCCCTCAGACCACGGGTCCGTCTAGCCCAGTGTCACCCGGGAGAGGATGCCTCGACGTGGCAGTCATGAATTTCTCATCCATCTCCCTCAACAAGGTGTCCAACACCTTTTCTGAATAGCACGGCTCCACACCTGTGTGAAACGCTCGGCACAAAACGGTGCTTGTAAGGAAGTCCACGTCGTCACCTCGTGGGTACAGGCATTTCTTCCTCCGTTTACCTTTGATGCCACAAATGAGGTTAGAGAAGGAGCCCAGCTGTGAGTACAGGACGGAGGTGGCCGGTGCAAGGAGCGGGGGACGGTGCCTGCCGTGCTCTGCACTTGGGGCTGTGTCAGCCACCGGGCAGTCGCGTCGCCCACGCAGGTGGGAACTCAGCTCTCCCATGGGAATTAATTTCCCAGGACTTACCTATGCACCGGAACTGGACCCAAAAAAAAGCTATTCTGGAGGAAAGTCCCATGGAGAGTTCTTCTAGAATAACTCTTTCCGGGTGATGATTAAAAATAGCTGAATTTAAGATGTAGGCAAACTCTAGTCTCTCTCAGTCCTGCATGGGTCAGGCACTTGGGTTTAGTGTAAGGCTGTAGAACACGGACATCTGAAGTTTTAATCCCTTAAATAATGCCACTTTCAAGATGAAGACCTTAGTTAGGGAGCCTCTGAGCGAGCCTTTGCTCATGCCTTTGCCAAGGAGTCTTGGCTATCGGTCTAAACTGATGACAAAGACATCTGTGTCACCAGATGACCAGCGTTATCCACATTCACTTGCCCCACCGATTCCTCCGTAAGGCAGACCTGATGAATGCCTATTGCTTTGGAAAGTATTAGCACTTATCTCCCTTTTACAGAAAAAAGTTAAGATTATTTTAAATATTTCTTGTGGTGAAATAGCAACTTGATTAAAAGCATTTCATAATCTGTTCCCAGCTTTAAAGCTATATGTACAAAAAACAGTGCAATATGTTTCGCTCTTGAGAAAATCTTAAATAAACACTTTCTCAGAGAGCGTAGGCAAATAAATTCCTCCTCATCCATACCATACACGCATTGTTTAGGGTCTCTCCCATGGAGCAGCATAAATACTATCTAGACCCGAAGCCTAATGCCCGTGTGGTTTTTCTCTCTGCAGAGGCTCTGGCATGAAGCGCAGGGACATCGAGCAGAGCCCGATCACGGCCAGGCTCACCGCCATGCAGACGGCCATCGACCCCAGAGTCTGCAGGGAGGAGGGAAGCAGCGAGGTGGGCAGGAGCCGGTCGTGGCGCTCGGCCATGTCCATCATGATGGCCTCCATCTGGAAGTGCGTGCTGATGATCCCACACACGTGGAAAACTTGGTGGCTGTGCCCTGCAACAAAGCCAAAAGCACTCACCAAGAAACTCCTCGGGCTTCATTAAAACACTGCCGTGAGGGCTCAGCAGACCTTCTGCATAGCATCCATGGCCTCCGGGCATCACATTTTTAAATATTTATTCTACTAATTTCTGTGGCTTTTATCGTTGCGCCACCAGAGCAGAGAGATCTTCCTTTCCAAAATGCAGCCGGCTGTAATGGAAGCGAGGGAGGTGCTGCTGCGGTACTGGCACAGGCGACGTGCTAAGGAGCGCCGTGCTTGTGCGTGGCGTGGGGAACAGGGGAGATGCCGATGTGGCCAGGACTGCCGTCCAATCTCCTTGGTGGCTGTCCCTGCAGTGCCCTGACATGGCACTGTGAAGCGCCGCTGTGCCACAGGTGAGGTTTTTTGCATGAGAAATGAGTGCTTTGCAGTCATGAAACCCTCTGTGAAACATTTTGGAAACAGCGTGCTTGCCGAGCTGTTTCCACTCTACCTAGGCAGGACTGCTGTATCTCGTATGTAGAACTACATTTCGCATTTCCAGCGGGGAATATATTATAACCTCTGGGAGTCACTCATGCATTAATACACTTTCTTCCTGAAAATAATGAGAAAACAATGCCAACTCACCCTTTCAGCACTTACCGATATAATCAAAGTGTCCTGGCGCAAGTCTCTCTGGCAGATGGCTAGCAAAGATGAAGCAAGTGAGGAAGGCAAAGACGGTGTGCTTGTAGTGGACCAGGATCGCAGCCTCCATGCAGCTCTCCACTGCGCACAGGTAGAACTGCAGCGGCAGAGAGGTGTCCACACAGGGGACCGTGCAAAGGGAAGTGGAGAACAACACATTTCTAAAGGCGGCAGGGCCATTCCCCGAGCGCCCGTCATCTCTGGCTGCCCGTCACCCAACAACAGGGCACGTGGTGCCGGACCCAGAGCTCAGTACAAGAGCCGTCGCCTCCATTTCCTGCAAACCCCAGCCCCACACCTCCTGTCCTGAGACCTCTCTAGAGCAAAATTCCCACCCTGCTCCAGTTTAGGAACTGGAAAACTTGCAGCTTTCAAAGGCAGTAACTTTCCAGCACAGGCAAAGGTTGAGCGCGGCGCTTTGAAGCGGAAGGAGTCTGCCTATCAATAGGTGCAGGAAAAAATAACCAAATCTCTTTTCCTGCCAGCGTTTGTTTTCCTTTAAAAAAAAGACCAAAAAAAAGGCTGGCATATTTTCCCAAATATTTTCAGACTAAGATGAGGTAGCTGTTATTTCCAACCCTGCAGCAAGCAAATGTCTTGGTGCTGTGGATATGGCCCGTGGGAGGCATACCCTGTAGAAGAGAGGGATGCTGTCGAAGAGGTACGGATACACAAAGGCCAGGGTGCGGGAAACCTTGCTGAACCTGGGCTGCTCCGCCTCCAGAAACCTAGAGGAAAACAGAGAAGGTAGCGCGGCAGATTAGGCTAGCGTAAGCGCTGGATTCCATTTGTCAGTCGCTGGCTGGGGACTGGGAGTCGCAGTATACAGGCTGCACGTACATCCTCCCACGGATGACTCTGAATTCAGCCAGAGCAGTGTGGTTTTTGTCTGCTGAGAGGATTAAAACTGCCACCACCCTCAGCTCATGTGGCTGAACCTTCCCTGGCTGAACCCTGAGCTGGAGGAGGAAGGGTTTAGGGGCCACCCTCCCCTGTTCTATGCTCTGGCTCTCGCAGGTGCGTCTCTGCAGCTCTGGAAACAATCTTTTTTTAACACCGCCCTGGCGTGGCTGATTTTTGTTCTTTTACCATTGCTCATTAGCCATTACCCATCAGCGGCTAGGAACAGAGCTGGCCTTTAAACAGCTGCTGCCCCTGACGTTGTTTTTAACGGAGTTTTCACTCTTTGTTTTGAATCAAGCTCTCGGAGTGCAGCAATCAGGAGGAATACATCTGTCTGCCTTGGTTTGGAAGGCTTTCGTAGGTAATGCAGCGTTCAGGCTGTGATTGTCGCTCTTCGTTAATTAAGCTGTATTGCAGCTGATGTCTGAAATGCATGAAATGTCGCAGCATCCTTTTTTTTTACTTCCTGCCAAGAATTTGCAATTGTCATTTCAGAGAATGCACGGAGAGAGTTACTGAAAACACAAAGTAAAGTAATTTAACAAGTTACTTTTTAATGACATCACCATTATAATGGAAGCAGCAGCCTGTTTGTTACAATCATATTACATATGAGGAGGAAAGCCTGTGTCTGTAATGGGGAATAATATTCTGCATTTTGTTCCCCGGGAAATAGTGCCGCTGAAGTGTAGGACATCCTTCATAGCTGAAACCACAAAAGAATTGAGCACCCAGGTCCCAAAAAACCCATTATAAAACCTGGAGCCAGGTCGCAAGCTGTGTGCCGAGCTCTTGCCGCACAGGGAACACAAGTCAGCCAAAACATGGGGACAGAAAGCCCAGGGGAGCCTCAGCGGAGCCCGGAGCACACACTGGCCCAGCCGCCAGCCAGCCTGGTCCATGCAGCATCTCCGGCTGCTCGCAGCGAGACCGGCACGGCAACGCGCCCCACCCCAACCCCTGCCCCTCCAGCCGTGGGGACAGCTGGGGGGCAGCAGGGCGGGTGTCGGGATGCTCCCTACCACAAGGAGGGCTCCAGCAGCGAGCCCATCACCCTGCCCTGCCGCCGCAGCCGCGGGAGCTCCAGGCCGGGAACAGAAAACCTCTCCCTCCGATGCCTCCCTGCTGGGAAAGATGCACTCGCGCAGGTTTTTAGCCCCGTGTGGAAACAGGGAGATTAACCTGAGCAGAACGACGAGAAACCTGGCTGCAAAGCAGAAGGGCTCTGTCAGGATGACCCAAAGTATGGCTTGAAAACCCAACAATTCGACTTATGCTCAGGAACCACCAACTGCATAAGGGCTTTCGCCTCACTCTGCCTCCTTTGGCCTTCCACCATGGCTTGTGGCTTGCTCAGAAGACATCACGATGATGCTGAAATTGCCTCCTGCTCTATTTTCTCCTGCGTTCCTTCGTGATTCCTGCTGTATTTTCCTACTGCGGTTTCACTGGTGCTCCCGCGCTGCTGCTCGCTGCTGCGCTCACTCTTGCCACACATCTTCCCACTCTTTCGGCCACGTACCGAGCCAACCTGCGCTCCTCTGTCGCCAAAATAGAGGCACTGCGTGGCAGCCTGGGCGCACGGCCAGGCGCACGGTAACCCCGGGGACAGTGCCCTATTCACGGAGGACGGCGTGAGACATTGCAGAGTTGAAGTGTACTCTGTTCTCTTCATGAAAAGCCCATACAGGTTTTTCTGCTTTCACGGGGATGCCCGCAGGGAGATGCCAAATCCTCAAGCATGAAAGAAACCTTTTGTGCAGCTGCTCATCCTGGATGGGGGGAATGCAGTCGGACGCTCCCTGTTTCAGTGCAACAGGGATATCTAGCATTACATAAAGGATAAACACACTTACTTAAGTCCATCTGCACGTTTCCCTGACTGGCTATTCAGTGTTCCTGGGGTACAGGATGCAATAATCAACCAACCAAAAATCTTACTGTTGACTCACCAACCAGCCATCTAGGATTGGAAAATTTTCCTGAGGAGTTGATGAAATGTGGCGCAGAGGCTTCGCAAATGCCTTTCTTCAGACGTCCCAGGGCAAGCCCCTGCCTTCGTCACGTCGCTGCATCCTCTTCTGCATTGACCCATACTCCTGTCGACCTTCACGGGGTGCGTGCGAGAGGCTGAGCGTACTCAGCCGCCGCGTTCGGCCACGGTGCAGAAGCTCAGCCGGGCTCAGGTAGCCCAGCGCTGACAGGCTGAGCATGAACCGCTCCAAAACGGCCAGGCATGCCGCTCGCCTCTCCCCTCAAGTGACCCCAGTCCCAGGGACCCTCCTGGCTCCTCGAGACGGCCCTGCCCAGGGTGCGGCTGGCTGAGCAGCCCCGACAGCATTGCTGCGCTGCCGCTGAGCCCTCTGCGAGTGGCACAGCCGGAGTGCCCGGGCAGGTCGGCTCCGATCGCGCCCAGCTCGGTAGCATCACCGCCTTTTGCACAACTCGGTTTCGGGTCCGCTCCCGTCCAACCCCCCTGCCTCAGAGGGACGCTGTGGCTGGTGTCACTCAGCTGAGGGTGACACCGAAGCGAATGCGATGGGTGACCAGAGCTCTGCAGTAGGAAATGGAGTGGCCCAGGCGCCGGCGGCCTGGCGGGGGTCTCGGGGGTGGCCAGCCCCGTCGCCTACGCGTCCCCGCCCCGCCGGCCGCGGCTCAGGCACCCCGGGGTGCAAGCCTGGCACAAGCCACTCACGCAAACCAGGGAAGCACGGGAGCAGAGGCGGGCGCAAACCCACGCACCCTCGTCCTCTGCAGCCCCGCCAGCCTCAACCTGCGACAGAAGAGAAAGGAGAGAGACAGACGGGCAGGGGCACAGCCGAAGCGACGCTCGCACGCGTGGGGCCTGCGGAGGGGCACGGGGACGCTGGCAGCCCGGCATGCCAGGGCACCGTCCCCATGGCTAACGCGGTCCCCGGACGTCAACCGGCTGCGGTGATGAATTCCGGGGGGTCATTCTCTGCTCGCCACCGTGGGGGTAAACCGGCAGCGTCGCTGGCCCACATTGCTATGGTGTATTCAGTATTCCTGCTCACCCAGGGATCTTGGCTGATGTTTTTATTTTTAAGCTTACATTTGATGGATTTACTACTTCTCTAATGAGCATTACTGAGACAACAGGAGTTGCTATTCTATCACATAGCGATAGTTGCATGTTTTTCACATAACTGTACTTACAGTTTTGTAGTAGAGAGATGCTGACAATTAAATTTGCAGGTCAAGAATTTTTTAAGCAATCCAAATTAATCTGGAACTGATCTCAAGTTGCTGATATGTCCTAAGTGTTATCTTCAAGTGGTAAGTACTAGGGTTAGCACATGGTCAGTGAGCTTCGTTTGCTAAGCCCATCTAATGAGACAATAAAGAGACGCACAAGACAAAAATAAGAGGGGGAAAGAGACAAAAAGAAAGAGAAAGAAATGAGGAATATAAGGGAAAAAATACCAAGCCCCAACAGGCATCATCCACCGAGTGATCCGAGAGAGATCCTTGGGTTTGCAGTACTGCTCAGTAACACCAAGGGTAGGTCCAAATCTTCCACCCCAGGGAGTTACTCCAGTGGGTAACCCGCGGACCAAAAGGCGAGTAAATCCTCCCGTCCCCAACAGACACTTAAATGAGCCAAATCTGCAGGATCCGTAAGGAATGTCGAGCGCTTAGCACTCTCCCTCTCAGGACGACACGGCGATGCTGAGCTGCATCCCACCCTGCAGCAGCCCCTCCCTCGCGCGGAGCCAGCCAGGCAGCGCCCTTTCTTCCTGCTGAGTTTGCCAGGGTGTGGGAGCATCTTCCTCCCGGCCGAGGCAGTAGCATCGAAACACAGCCCTGTGCTGGGGGGTCCCGGGGGGCCACCCGGGCCACGGCAGCCGGGGAGGACCCCCCCCCCGGGGTTACATGATGCTGCGACAGGCGACCACATGCTGAAGAGCAACCGCCTGCCGAAGACACCCCAAAATAGAAGGAAAGAATAATGCCGAACGATCCACGCCGCTTGTGAGGACAGGAATTGTACGTTCTGCAAAGCAAACTGTGCGTCGTCGCAATGACAGACACGAGCGCTTTCAAAGACAGCCTTCAGGGGGGTATCTGCCATGAATTAAATAAAAACCAATCCAGCTAGAGATCTAGCACGGCATGTATCGCGGGGAGTCAGCTGAGCAGCTTAGACGTTCGAGTTATTCCAAACAAATTGTCTAATGCCATTCAGGAACAAAATACTGCGCACGCGATGCTGCTCGTGCTTCAAAAATGATGCAATCGGCCGCGGGAATGTTGAGGTTCCTCCTCTGCCAATCTGTTACACGCCCACGCAAACACGCGCGCGCACACATCAGCACACTCGCACGCACGCGGCGCTTGGGCCGATACGTGCCTTTGGCCGGACCACGCTCGTGTTTGAACCCGAACGCCTGCTTAAATGCTGGGGGCACAGGAGCCCACCCTGTTTGCAGGTTGTGTTAGAAAAACAGCAGCCCCGGCAAGGCGCTGGAGGTGGGCATCCTCCTGCCAGGCGTGCACCACACGAAATTACCTTTCAAAATTAAAATACTTTCAAAAATTGATTTGTTTGTTTTGATTTGTTTTGCGGTTTTTGATCATCAAACTCTCCTAGTGCCAACGCGTAACACGTTTCCCAAACCAAAAGTCCCCTTCTTCCCCTTCCTGGTTCATGTGTAATTGAAAACCTTTATTAACAACACTAATTAATGATCATGTCGTAGCAATCGGGGCAGATAAAGCAGAAGCTTACCTGGAATAGCAGGACAGACTGGTGCTAACGAGAGTGTTAAACACCGCAATGGGGACGTAGCAGTGGTGGAAAGTGCTGTTGACCCATTCAGCTGGGAAAATGTACGCCGAGTACGCCAGCGCAGAGCCTGGAAATAGAGGAGGTGCCCAGCAGCCGTCCTTAACGTGCTCTGTTCTTTCTTCTGTTTACTACAAACACTAGTGTCGCACGGCCAGGCCTCCGTCCCCGCGCTGCCCGGCACGAAACCCAGCCCCAAATTATTATTTGTGGAGGTGTCAGCGATGCTTCACGGTCCCTCCCGAGCGCCGGGCTGCAGGGAGGAGGAGGAGGAGAAACTACACACCAGCCGCCGCCGTTTCCGCTTGTCCCGTGGACACGAGCCGTCTGAGCGTCCGGGGCTCAGCCCCGTCCCTGATGCCTGCCCCGGGGAAGGGCTGGGGACCGGCACCCCCCGAAGCCTCCGCGCTTACCCAAGCTGTACATGCTGAGAGCCGCGTAATCGAGAAGTAGCAGATGTGCCGGGCGCGGGTGGACATGGTGCTGAAGGTGTGGGCGCAGCTGGAGGCGAGGGGGTAGATGCAGCAGGTCAGCAGGTAGGCGAGGAGGGGCCAGGCATGGGGGTCCTCCCAGACCCCCGGCCCCCGCAGCCGCCCCACCAGGGTCCACACGAAGTACCTGTGGGGTGGAGGAAGGTCAGCGTCACACCCCTGGGTGTCCCCCGTCCTCGCTCCCCAGCCTTGCTCCCGTCCCGCAGACCCACCGCCGCGGATGCTGAGAGCGCGGCGCTGGGCTCCGAGACCCAGGGCACGGCACCTACCAGGCAGGCACAAAATGCGTCCAGATATTTAGTGTCTCGTTCGTCATTTGGAAGACGCTGAGGAGGCAGTCCGCCACCGAGCTTTGGGGGGGGCGGTACCCAAAGAGGATCCCCTGCTCCTGGTACCCCTGCAAGGCAAGGACTGGCACTGGTGGCGGTCGGAGGAGAAGGAAGGAAGGTCGCCGAAAGGAGGGTGCCCGTGATTCAGGACCAGGACCCTGCGGCGAGGACAGAGCCGTGTCCCCCCGCCGTGGGAAGGGGCTCTGGGGAGGGGCTGAGCACTGCCCCGGCGGGGACGGCCACCCCAGCACGCTGCTCCCCCTTGTCACCTCCCAAAACCCCAGCGAGCCTCGGGCGCAGGGAAGAAAAACTCTCTCACCTTAGGCACTTGGTGGACGCTGAGCAGCCGGGGTAACTTGAGGCTCAGCATCGCGCGGGTCAGGGCTCCGGCTCCGAGGGACGTTTTGGGCTCGGCTTCCCTGGGGACGAGCCCCGGCGGTGCCTCACGCCCTGCCTGGCCGCATCTCACACCGTGCCGGGGGAGCGCCGGCACGGGGACAGGGCTGCCCTGTCACGGCCGAAGCGATGCTCCCCGGGCTCAGGACGGGTGGCCTGGGGGAGACGAGCATTCGTGGGGATGTGGCGCAGTGTCCCCGTGCGGGGTCCCAAACCCACACGTGCCAGACGCTTCCTGGGGGGTTCCCGTGGCATGGGGAGACAGCATCCCTCCCTGCAGGGATGTTGGGATCCCTCCCTACCACACGTACCCGAAAGGGGCAGGGGGAGAACGACAGCGTGTCCCTGTGCCCTGAAACTCCCTGTTATCACCCCAAC
>NC_138588.1:1394991-1588394 GCF_964289735.1 Phaethon aethereus
GGCTTTGAGGAGGTTGTTATTGCTGCGGGTGGCTGCTGGTATCTGCTCGGCATCTGAGACGAGCAGGCGGCTCCGAGCATACGCGTAAGCTTAAGGCTTTCCAAAATCAGTGCGTTTCAGGCACGTGCTTCAGCTCGTTGCCAGACCCAGCGCTTTCATCCGTCCTCCTCGGGGGATGGCCGCGGCTCAGCGCCCCGTCCCGCTCCTGAAACGCCGCCGACTGAAACTTCCATAAATTCAGCAAACGATCAGCGCAGCCACGCGCTGCTGGTGCGTAGGAGGGGAGGGAAAAGCAACGACCTGCCGGCCCCACGGCACTCGCCCCATCGCACACAGCCCTTTCCCACCCTCAGCTTTCCACGGCGCCTGTGAAAAACCCCAGCCTCCCGGCGCAGACCCACGGGCGAGCTCATGCCGTGCAAACCCTCAGCATCCCCAGGGCAGCGTGAAAAGCAGCAAGCTGAAATGATTCAGGGGAAAAAGCAGAGCGGCCGGTACTTACGGCGCTGCTCCCGGGAGCGGGGCTGGGTCGGATGCCGCGTTATCGCCGGCGCTGGCTCCGGGCGACCGTATTACTCATCTGTGTACAAACACAGCCCACATGGCCGAGGCGCGCTGGAAGCCCGGCCGGGGCGTAGGCAGCCAAGCGAGCGGGCTGGGGCAGGTTTGCCAGAGCCGGCAGCCCGGCAGGAAGGACAGGGAGGCTCTGCCGAAAGCCCTGCTTGCCGCCAGCACCCGGCGGGATGGTCCCCGCACCCCGGCTGGGCTCCGGGGGAAGGACACGGCGGAGGTCAACCCCACCGGCTGCTTTCCCAGATTAGGAGCAAATTAATTCTGGCTCGTCTTTTAGTGGAACAGGAAAAAGGCAACAAAATAAAACCGGAAATAACTGTGGCCAAACGCTCTCAGATCGTGCTCTGGATTAGCTTCAGCCCGGCTGCGAGGAAGCGGAATAAGGGCAGGAAAAAATATTAACTCACAGACCTCCCTGTGCATCTTCAGCTCCCAGGCCCCTCCACTTCAGCACTGGGAAACACCCAAAACTTGCCCAACTGTCCCCAGAGAGATTGACTGTAAAGTTAAGACCCTCCTGTAGATGAAGAGGGAGGTGCTCCCCAACGGGAGAGAGTTCTCACGCCGTTCCCAGCTGGATGGAGGACCACAGCCGGCCGGGAGGCGGGGGTCACCTCGGCTGCCGCGGAGCCCGAGCCGCCGGCTCTCCCCACGCCTGCGCCGGCTGCAAACCCCAGCGCGTTTCCCCTTCTCCTCCCCGACAGAGCCTCTATTTTCGCTGCAGCCGTTGGTAACGTGTTTCACAACACTGGAACGGAGCGGCAGGTTGAGGGCCGCGAGTGGCTGGGGAGGGACGCGCAGGCGCTGCTCCAGTGTTTTTAAGGAGTTGGGAGAACTGGAGCGGCCGTAATGCACTGCTCACAGGTCGCGGGGCGAGGCAAGAAGGGTCATTTGAAATCAGGGCTTGTGGACGTGCGGCACTATCCTGCATTTTAAACACAAGGGAAAGTCTCTTGACATCAGTTTCTGGGTGTAAGCGCCTTACCCCTCCCCTGCCGGCACTGCAGCACGCCTTCCCCTCGGAGGGAGGATGCCTTCCCCTCGGAGGGAGGACGCCTTCCCCTCGGAGGGATGATGCCTTCCCCTCGGAGGGAGGACGCCTTCCCCTCGGAGGGATGATGCCTTCCCCTCGGAGGGATGATGCCTTCCCCTCGGAGGGAGGACGCCTTCCCCTCGGAGGGAGGATGCCTTCCCCTCGGAGGGAGGACGCCTTCCCCTCGGAGGGATGATGCCTTCCCCTCGGAGGGAGGACGCCTTCCCCTCGGAGGATGCCTTCCCAGGGCCCTGCGGCCTCCTTTCAGGTCCTGTTCCCACCAGGAGGGAGGCCTTGGGGCTGCGATCGTGCCCGTTTCCCGATTCCGGAGCCTTGCTGGCTGACCCACGGGCGAGGGGCAGCTAACGGGGCGGGCACAGGGATTTGCACCACTGGGTCCGGTAACGGGCTCCTTATCGAAGCGATCCTCGTGCAGAGGGCCAGATCCCACCAGCAAAGCCACAACCCCATGGCCACAACCCCATGGCCACAACCCCTGCTACCACGAAAAGCATCTCCTATATAGCGGCAAACAGGAGCTTCGGCAGCAGAGGGGCGAGCCCGGGGATGACCTCGCTCCGGCGGGGATGAGGCAGGGATGCGGGGACGGACCACGCAGGGCTGGGTTTATAAACAGCCCTTCTGTTTGGGCGCAGACAGTAAAGCCGTCCCCAGGCAGCGCGGGGCAGGCGGTTCCATCCCAGCGCTGCTCGGAGCAGGAGCTGCGCGTCGCGGGTAACCGGGCGCCTCTGCCTCACGAGCTCCTGCGGCGTTTGCCCCCCTTGCCGGCAAATCGGCACAAAATTGGGATTTGCTTTGGGGGCCGGGGGCGGGTGAGGCCGCGGCCGGGCTGGGCACACGTCTGCGTCTGGCTGCGGGGCAGGGGCCAGCTCGGCGCCCGGGGGAGGCCGTGGCTGACTCCGTCCCGCCGCGGCCCCGGCCCCGCGGGGCTACGGGCCAGGAGAGCCGCGAGCCGGAGGAAGACGCTGCCTCTCAGCCCATTCCACGCTTTTGGCAGTGAGTGTGTGTTTTAAACCATCTCCTCAGCTATTTTTTCCTCCAAACCATTGCCTGTGGAGACCAAGATGCGGATTTACTCTACTTACCCCCTCGCCTGCCCGAGTTGATGAGCTGCAGCCAGTCAAATGAGCTGGAAAGGATGGAGCCTGCTGCTGCGCTGCCGTAAACCCGTGAGATACGTTAAAATGACTCCTGGTTGTTTCTACACGATCGTTGACACAAACCCATCGAATAATCCATCCACGTTTATTTGTGCTGGCGGCTCTCAGCAGCGGAGGAGAGGCTGATGCCTGAGCACTTTCGACCCTGCTTCGGGCACGATCCCAGCACCCGTGTACGAGCAGCCTGGGAAACCTCGTGCTTCCGAGCCCGCGTTTTCAGGGCTTGCAAAGAGCCCCGCGGTGCCTCCCCAGCTGCTGAGTTTCAAACCAGTGGAAACTTCCCAGCACTGAGGGGCTGAACCCCAGCTATGGTTTTTGCAGCAAAATAGGAACTGAGCTGAAACGCAGCCGTGCGAGCAGGACATCCCGGGTCTCTGGAAATCAGCAGTGAGCACAAACCAGCCGAGAGCTTCTGCCGGCTCTTGTCCCTGGGGTCAGAGCACTGGGAAGAGGCACTTGCAGCGGGGACGCTCCCGGCTGCGCGGCTCAGCTGCCTCGCAGCGCGCCGTGCTCTGGGTCAAGGCCTTGCCGGCACGGCACCGAGCCAGCGGGAGACGAGGCGCTGCCAGAGCACCCACACCTTCAGCGAAGGTCTGTGCAGCCCAAAAATCCCACGGGGAAAACGTGCGAGGGGCACACCCCGCCCCACGTGGGTGCAGATGCCTGGGCAGCTCTGCCAGGGGAGCCGGAGCTGCCGGGCTTGGCATCCCATCCCGCCGCCGGCACGCGTTCGCCGGGAGCTGGCCGGATCCACCGCGACGGCGTCAAGCTCCGCTCAGCCTGCAGTGAGGTTCTCAGCTCCCCGGCAGCCGCGCTTTTACCGAGGCCGTTAAAAGCCGGAGAGGATGAAAAATGAAAAAGCGGTATTTGATTGGGCCAGATGCCGCTGCCCCGCGCCGTCGTTAGCGGCGAGCTGGGCGAGCTGAGCTCACCCGTGCCGGGCGCAGGGAGCACCGCTGGTCTGGGGGGGTCACCGCGGCTCTCGGTGCTTGCTGTGGGCAAGGGGTGCCCATGGGAACGCCCCAGGCAGGGCACCCACAGCAGGTTTTGGGGGGCCCAGCTTGGCACAGCAGGCGACTGCTGGGACTTGGGGGCTGAGCAGTGCCAGCGGAGACAGCCCGCGGCTTGGGGACAGGGACGGCGCTGGCACCTCGCGTCCTGGGGAGCGCTGGGCACACGCTCAGCCCTGCACATCGTTCGTCCCCCAGGCTGTGCACAGACCCAGCCCCGTGCGGATGTGCACGGCCACCCCTGCAGATGTGCACGGCCACCCCAGATGTGCACGGCCACCCCTGCAGATGTGCACATCCACCTCCTGGGTGTGCACGTCTCCCTGCAGATGTGCACCCCCCAGATGTGCCCCTGCCCCCGCCGGTGCAGCTGTGACCACCCCCACGCAGCCCCTGCGAGCACGGGGACGGCCACCCCCCGAGGGGCAGGGCACACTGGCGGCCCCGCGCGTGGGACCGCAGCAGGGGCCGTGCCGTGGGTGCCAGCGCTCATCCCTCCCGCGGTCACAGCTCACGGGCCCCGGCTGCACCCCCCGGCCCTCGCCAGCACAGCACACTCTGGTTTTCATCACTCTCTGACTTTTATTTGACCGATAACTGGGCAGCAGGAGCATGAAGGTGCCTTTCCCCAGCTGGCCACACCCCAGAACACGGTCTGCGTTTGCCGAACTGTGGACAAACACCCGCCCTCAAAAAAATTGGCTCCGTGGGTGCTGTGGGGCCCAACGTTGTACCCGGAGCTGCCTGCAAAGCCCTGCCAGCCTGGGGAGAGCCACGGCAGGCTGCCACACTCCCCCCAGCCTGGAAGTGGCAGGCTGAGCCCAGCTTTCAGGCTGAGCCCAGCTTTCGGGCTGAGCCCTGCTTTTGGGCTGAGCCCAGCTTTCGGGCTGAGCCCAGCTTTCGGGCTGAGCCCAGCTTTTACGCTGAGCCCAGCTTTCCGGCTGAGCCCAGCTTTCCAGCTGAGCCCAGCTTCCCGGCCAGCTCGCAGCACCGGGGCGGGCAGAGTCGGGCCCTCGCCGGCTGTGCACGGGCTGCGCTGCCGCCGCCCAGGTCTGACGCACGTGAGAGTGATGGCAACATGCTCCGAGCAAGGATTTCGTCTGCTTTTTTTAATTGTTTAAATTAACTGGAGAGCCTGGGCGCAGACTTTCCCAAAATTTCTGCCAAGGGGCGAAGACCGAGCGTGGGGATGCCCATGCCCTCCTCCCCTCCGCGTCGTGGGAGAGGGGCCAAACTCTCGCTGGAGCACCGGGACTCCATGGGGAAAATCACCCCCCGGCCCTTCCTCTCCATCCCCCGCGCAGGAACGCGTCCCCAAATGTAAACCTACGCCTGGAAGGTGCTTCCTCACCCCCTCATCATCATCATCATCACCTCCCCGGAGCTTCAGGTGCTGCCCTGCCTGCCCGCGGCACCCACGGGCACGGCCGGGTACGGCCCCGCCGCATGCCCGGTGTGAATGTTTAATTCTCTCTCAGCAGCTCGCCTCCCGGTTAGGCACCCGGCCGCCGTCCCGCGGCCCCGCGCAGAGAGAAATGGCGTTTACCACCAGCTGCTTCTGCTGACACTTGGTTCCAACCAGGCCCAGGGAAAACAAAAAGCTACAGTGGAAGATTGGAGCGTTGAATAAGATCCAGCCAAGCCCCGCGAGCGCTCGGGATAAAGACGGGATTTCAATAAAAAGGCTTCTTTATGATCAAATTAACGGGTTGCTATTCCCCACCCGAGCGACGCCATTTGGGTTTTCTCTTTTTTCCCCTCCCAGGAATGGGCTTTGCAGAAATAAGCCGTTTTAGATGCTTCCTGCACCTGCTGAAGGTGCCACCCGGTGCCCGGGGTGCCGGGCCGATTCGGTGCCTTAGAGGCACCGTGTAAAGGCGTTTCCAGTTCCCACTGGGAAAACAGCAGGGAAGGGAGGAAGCCACCGGCCCAGAGCCGGCGCCTGCAGGGCCCCTCCAGAGGGACTGGGGAGCAGAGCTGGGTGCTGGGGGGAGCAGAGCTGGGTGCTGGGGGGAGCAGGGCCGGGTCCTGGGGGGAGCGTGGCCGCAGGACGCGGCAGCCCCCAGCGCACACGCGCCCGTGCCCCCGCAGCCCCCAGCCCTCGCAGCATCCTCAGCGGGCGCCGAGGCCTCTTCCCGCGCATCCTCTAAAGCCTCTTCACACCCGAGAAAAGCTCGGCCGAGGTTTCGCTCGCGAACAGGCGCCTGGGCCGGGGGAACGCGCCCACGCGCCGTTTCCCTCTCCCAGCGCGGGTACCGAAGCTGCCGCCGCCCGTGCCGGAGCCCTGCTGCGCGGGGAAGCCGCTCCGGGCGCAAGCGCCGTCGCTCGTGTTTCCTCGCCGGGGTGGCAGAAAGCCGCCGAAGCCTGACGAATCCGTCCGGGAGGGAACGGCTTAAGGCGCTGGCGCCGCTTAAGCTCAGGCGGGCAACCGGACGGGGCTGTCCGGGCAGGGAGGAGCCTTTCGAGCAGCATTTCTGCTGACGGAGCGGGGCCGGGAGGCACCGGGGCGAGGGGTGGAGGAGGGATGGATCCACAGCGGGCTGGTGCAGAAGGGAGGCGGCACGTGGAGCGTTTTCCCACCAGAAAATACTATTACCCTAGGCTAATCTAGAAAAACAACAGAAAACCCAGCTGAGGGACACCTCACCCTCACCGAGAGCACGACCTGGTACCAGCACCTGCACGTGCCGGGGGCAAGAGCAGAACCTCAAGCGCTTGAGGCCGGGCCAGGGCTCCTGCTTCTGCGCGCGCGGCGCCGGAAGCCCGGCCTCGCTGTAATTAGCCATCCCAGATTTGACGCAGCCTGCTCAGGCACGGCCACAGCGAGCCCCTTCCTGCGGCCGCCGAGAAATAAAGCGCCCTTGGCGTCCGCGCAGCACGAGGGGCCTCCAGCTCCCCGGTCGAAAGGCCGGGTGACGCCCCGGGGGGCGCGGTGCCTCGCCTGCCCCGGGCCGGAGGGCCTGCCGCGGCAGCTGGCAGGAGATGCACGGGAGCCGTCCGTCCCGGCGGGTGCAGACGGACAGACTCCCCTCGCCCGCACCCACTCGCGGGACGGCCCCTCCACTCGCGGCCGGGGTGGTTTGACCCCTTCCGGACCCCGGCGGGCAGCCGCACTCCTCTCCTCCGAGGTGGGATGCGCCCGCGCAGCCACGAGAGCCGGAGCGGGAGCCCTCCGCTCCCCGCTCCCAGCCCCTGCTCGGTAGCGGTTACCACCCCAGTTGCTGAGAGATGGAAATTCAACGCGACGAGCTCGGAAATCGTTTACCGTCCTAGAGATTCAAGCGGGCGAGCGCCGGGACGTCTTTCAACACTTGCGCTTCACCGCTGCACAGCTCCGCCTTGTTTAATAGGCTGCAGCGCTGAGCGCTTGGCATTTATAGCTCCTACTGTTTTTGGAAGAGATTAGGAACGTATAGAAGCAGCTATTTAACATTCAGGAAGTGCAACGCATACATGGGAGTTATCAATCACTCCGGGCAGATGGTAAATGTATCTCCTTTCGCCACAAACTGAGCAGCAAACATCCAAATTCATCACCGAGACGACATATTTAAATCCACTTCTATTTTCACTTCAGATGTTTTTAACAAACTGCGAAGTAACGAAAATCAGTATTTTCACCCAAAGAGTTGGGAGAGAGTGCTGAAGCTCTGCTCGGCTGCGGAAGATTTGCTCTGTGCGTTGCAGTTACGCAAAATTACTCAGGACCACGTCAAACGTGGCATCCTGGGCGCAGGTTGCGTTTACAGCCAAGGAGGCACCGGCTTTCCATCGACCAGGAAAAGTTAGCTCCGATTTACCGGCACTTCTGCACCAAGGTGGGAAGCATCGCTTCAGGCGTGGAGTGGCCGAGGCAGAGATGATCTCAATCCCAACTTTGGGGGGGAATTTTGATAGGACTTGCACATTTTTAGCTGAAAATGGGAATTAAAAGTGTGGTGCGCTTCTTGCAACCTCAGCAGACCACCTCTTGTCTTTGTTAGGGTATTTCTTCGGCCACCACTTAGTTAAAATTGTTTTTTAACCAAAAAATCGTATGAACTCAAAATGAGATGCATTTAGCAGAAATAACTCACCCCAGCAACATAGTGAGTGCACTTTACTTGAGCAGACAGAGAATATACAGCCGTGGTCCTTACCCCAAGACAGCAAACCGTTGAAGAAAGAACATTTTCTGTCTTTCTTAGAATAAAATCCTTCTAAAATTCCCTAAAAGGAGACATCTCAGAACCACTAAGACGACTGCTCATCAGGCAGTCACCACACATAGGGCAGAAGGAAGCGACTGAAATCATGAAAACGCCCCAGGCTTGTCTTAAGATAAAAAAATTTATTTTACAGTCTTATAAAGCAGCTTTACATTAAGCACAAACGTTGATCCATTTACTTTGTATATAAACATAGTAGAACCTTTCCCTCTGCAAAAAGTCATGTCTCGCTGTATATAAAACTAACATGTGCACATTGTGCTTAAACTGCAAAGTCTGTACAGCTTTACAAAGGACTACCCTTTACAAGAGCATCCTGTAAACAATTTATTGCATATTTAACACATGGTGTATATCCCACATGTGGAAAAAAAAAAGTATAAAAAAAATAAAGTACAATTACAAGGTGAATGAAAATAGCAGCTTTCAGTGAATGTCTTGCACAATGGCCGAGAAAAACAGCACTGCCACACTTGTACAGTTGTGCTTGTGTGTCACTGGTTTGCATATACCCATGCGCACGGTGTTTCCGATGGAGTCTATGTACAGTAAGCCTCATGGAAAGATTAAACAGATCTTAGGGACTAAGACCTTTGTCAGTTTGAAGACTGAAAACAAACAAACAAAAGCCAACTTAAGTGAACTCGATGAAGTTATGGGCACCTACGTCCAATAATCCTCTTCCACTGCACAATTCAATTAAGAAAACAACAGGAGAAACGCCCACACTAAGCCTCTTCGGTTCTACAGCCTCTGACGGTGGTTGATTTAGTTTACACGTGTGCGCTAAGGCCAACGAAAACGCAATGGAGATGTTAAGGATAAGGTGGTCTGGCAGGACCGACGGCATTGGCATGGCCAACCCACGCTTCTGAGCTCACCTATCCAAAGCCGCCAGGCTGCGCCTCACGAAGCACTGAAAGATCAGTGACACTGCGATTTTTCAACTGGCATTAATTAAAAAAAAAAAAAGAGGAAATTGTGGCCTCCATAAGGCACCGATACCGTCTCTTGAGCCGTACCCAAAGAGTCTCTCTAGATTCTTCAAATCCAAAACGGGCAAAAGATGGAGGAAACACGCAGGAAAAAGATGTTTCTGCGTTTGCAGTAAGGACCAGTTGTTTGTAAAGGAAGCACATTTTTCTGGGTTTTGCTTGTGTGTGTGTGCGTGTATACACATGTACGTAAAAAAAAAATTCACCTCTGCTACCTTTGGTATTGAAATTTCTCCTGTGACATCCACTTCTCATATCAACTGATGTGATCGCAGCATGCGTTTGCAAAGATCAAGTAATTATAAAGTTGTTTGAAATACCCACACAAAATAGAAAAGGCATCAAAAAATGGAGAAAAGAAAGAGAAATAATCAAGATGCATATTGTCCTTGTGCCCAGCCTTTTTCGTGATTTGAATGAACTTTGTCCTCAGTATGAGCATCCGAAGCTTAATCCCCACCTACATGTAATAGGATCAGTGGAAAAACCCCACACCTAATGCACGCCCTTCCCATGCCGGCATACGTCGAGTCTGGGACTCTTAAAGCAAACACCAGCATGCCTCAGCAGAGCTGATAACCCGGTATTTGCTACGCCACCAAACTAAACACCCTCGATCCAACGATGCAGTTGGCTGGCTTTACGCTTCTGGCTCAACCAGGACGCTACAGGCCGAGAAGGCGGGCTAACGGCGGGTGTAAAGGATTGACAAAGAGGAAAAAGAAACCGTCTGGTTTCTTCTGCGTTACAGAAGCACAGTGAAAACATTTGGGTTCGGATGCATGTGTTTGGTTATTGCACGGGTACCCTTGCTCGCCTGGCAGAGCCACGTTAACGAAGCACACCCAGGAAGCCAGTGCTGGAGGCGTAGCGACCCCTTACATGACGAGTAAGATGGTTGGCAGAGGTGAAACTTGGTATTAAAGCACAGGTGGAGCTTGAAAGCCCTCTGGGGTAATTTTAATTTTTAAAATGCTTGATATACTCAAGCAGGTTAAAAATGAAAATCACCATAGGAAAACCTTAATTAATTCCAATTGAATTTCCTGCACGCTACTCAAACTGAGCTCCACGTCACGCTCAGGAATTCAAGCCAAGCCTCCCAAAGAACCAAGTTGCCAAAGCTTAGAGAAACCTCTCGGATGTAATTAAAATTACAGTACAAAACATCAGGCTCCACGACAAGAGATTCCAGCTACCAGGGAGGAGATGACACCAGCAAACCTGACGGGTGATGGTAAATTTGGCTTTATAAAAGAGGGGTGGCATGGTTGCAGGCTTTGTGAGGTCCGCGAGCCCCACCGAGTTGTGCTTACGTGATGTGACTTTGAAGCCTGCACGCGGTCCGTGTGTTTTCCGTCCGCATGTCTGTAAAGAAACCACACAGCTAAAGGATCTCCATACAGAGAACTGGAAAAAAACAACAACAAAAAAAGTGTATTTTTCACCTCAAGAAAAGAATCTGTATAAAAAAACCCACCTTTAAGAAGATACACTGTCCACTACCCAGGCTACAAGTAAATACACATTTACGGCGTTACACCACATGATCTGTTACGCTGTTCCAACATATACACATATAACTCCGTTTTAGAAGAGGCCACAGACTAACTTTTCAGGCAAGTGCTGGACTTTAGAGACCTGTATGGCTTCTGCAAATATTTTCCTACAAAAAGGAAAAAAAAACCCCCAAAAAACGTCCCCAAACTCAGGAGCACAAAGGGGATTTGCTGATAAGTTTTGCTCTGGAGCACTAAGGACAGGTGAAGTTCCCAAATCCTACCCACCAGACCCAAATATTTTCACACTGGAATGCAATGATTTCAGGAGATCAGTTTTAAGGATCACTTCTTTGAAATGGTCTGTAAAAAAATTTAGGACGCAACCTTTGAAACCGTACCTCCGCGAGGCAGCAGGACCGAGGGGTTTGGTTGTGAGCTCTAGTTGTGCTTGGCCCGGCCGCCTCGCAGGTAGCTCTTCCACCTCTTGACGAACTCTTTGAAGATGGGGGACTCGTCTATGGTGCTGAGGAGCTGGAGCTGGTTGATGTGGGTGGTGTGGTAGTCCCAGCGGGCCAGGTTGGGTGCGGTGCCGAGCATGAAGTGCCGAAGGTCGTAGATGGTCCCTGAGCCGGTGTCGTAGAGGGGAAGCATGGCCTTCAGGGACTCCATGCCCCGCTCGTAGAGGACCCGTGCCTCCTTCCCCAGCTTCTCCCCAGCTGTTTCTTTTAAGTCATACAGCCCGATTAAGGAGTACATGAAACCGTTGAGCACAAAGGAGCTGGGCGAGGTCGGGTACTCCTCGTACCAGTCGTGCCGGTTCATGAAGATGGCTTTCACCCCGTGCTGCTCCGACGGCAGCTTGTACGGCGCCGTCGCCCGCAGAGCTGAGCTGAGGAACGCGTGGTCCTTCGTCAGCAGGTAGGCCCGCACCAGCGTCGAGATGGCCTGTCCTTGTGCCATGGCCGAGTACCAGCCCGGGTCCAAGGACTTAAATCCTTCCCCCAGCTTCCTCGTCACCATGATGGGCCAGCCGCCCCTCTCGTCCTGGTTCCTCACCAGCCACTTGCTGGCAGCAAAAAAAGCCGCCATGTGAGCGGTTGCAGAGATGGTGACGTTATCGAGGAAGCCTCTACCCTTTGCTACCAGCCTCACCACTCTCTTGGGCATGATCTTCGTCTGCTTCACAGCTTTCGTGTTCGAGAGGCCGACGCCTTTCCGCAGGTCGGTCACCAGGTCTCTGGTGAGGGTGCTCCAGCTAGTCCTGGGACCGATGCCGTAGTAGATGTCCCGGTCCTTAAAAGCGATGAGCTGGGTGTTGGAGACGTAGTGCACGGTGAAGAGCTGGTTCTTCTCCGTCGTCTCGAGAACCACAGAAACGCTCCCGTTCGTTACGAATTTGAGATCAAAAGAAATAATAAAATCTCGAGTGTTCCCAAGCTGCAGAGATACCCCCTCGGTATTTTCTGCAAAACAAACAAAAAAAAGCCTTGTTCAGTGGTAAAACACTCATTTCTCCAAAACGTTTAAGCTATGAAGTGCAGCTTCCAGAGGTAAGCCCTCTTCCCAGGCAGGATCCAAAAGCTTTTAGGGCAGCCCATCAATAATTCAATCATTCTTGCTGCGCGCTATCATATATTATTTAATTAAGGATAAAAGTAAATCCGTGAGCGAAGGCCGACTCCCGCAGTACCGGGGAGAACTCGTTTGCGTCTTACGTTAGCAGGCTGCAGCGCTTCGCTGCGGAGCAGAGTGCCAGGGGCTTGATCAATGGCTTTACCAGACGCTTCTGCTGACAGAGCCGGACGTTTCCTACCGGATGGGGCACAGCAGCCACGCTGCAAGACCGCGGATGCTGCGTGATTTTCCTCTTCTGTAATTCAAAACCAACAACCATCCTTTTGTTCCAAACTGAAAATTTCACTTTCCAGAAAAGACATCAAAAATGCGGCGCCACTTGAGCAGTCGCATTTCTGAATAAAGCTCCGTTTTCAGGGGGAAAAAAAAAAAAAAAAAAAAAAAAGCCGGGAGTGCCGAGAAGCAGGTATTTAGGATCCTCCCAGGACTAATATTAAAGTCTGCGAGTTTTTTCTTTCCCAACCTGACAGTTCCAAAAACCAGTGCGCCAATTAGTTTAATGGGGAAAAAAACCAGAAAAGAACATAGAAAGACTAATGTGTTAAACTATTTATTAACCTCTCCATCGGCAAAACTCAGTATAATTAAAAAACCCCAAACAACTAAATAAAGCTGCTAGGCAATACCACATAACGAAATCCAGCGTTCTCTCGCAGGCTAGATTTTAGAATGTAAAATCAACTCCTCCCCCAAAAACCTACACTAGAAGATCAAAGGGCTAATTAATTTGTAAGGCTGTGTGCAAATCCTGTAGCTTTGAAGACACAGAGGGACGATAAACACTTCAAGACAGTCATCTCAAATTAACGGCTCTCCATAAACGAAGTTCTCCCGCGCGAAGCAACTGTTTCCTTACTGCTACTTCTCGATGGGTGAAATACCCCCTAAACGTTTCCACGCGCGACCAGCGAGTTATGGTCGGCTGCTTGTGCACAGCAGAGGCTCTTCCCCGTCTCCCAAACTCATCTGCGGCATTTTGCAACGTCTTGTGCTCTAAGGTGCTATTGTACGGTACCTATTATTCTGACCGAATGTCGCGTTTCCCAATCTTTTAAAGTAAAAGCTTCACTCTGAGTTTTGAAGATCAGCATCTGCTTCGGGAGAAGAAACCGAGCGCTTTGTTACGCAACGGTTTGCTCCTATGAAAAATCTAATTAAAAAACCGCACTCGCAACTCCTGTCAAGTAAGTTTTATGGTTCCTTGTAAATAAATGCTTGTGTGATAACGAAGTGAATTATAATAGAGGGGGAAAAAAAGAGTTTTAAGAAACGAAGGAGAACTAAAGGCTGCCTGTTGTTTGCACTGCCTTAAGCGCCTATAAATCCATTACTTAAGGCCATCTAAGACTAGTAGATGCATACCGCGGCCTTGGAGCCCCACAGATTACTCTGCCATCAATAAAGGATGAGGAGAGAATACGTAACAGATCTTTTAGCCTTTCCTCTCCCCGTATTTATCTACTACAAAGACACAAGAGTGTTCGACAATTTTTTCCCTGGAGACCCAGGCCTAAGGTGCCAACTGAAAATTACTTCATTGTCTTTTTAAGTAATGGACTCATTAATTCTAATGGGTATTGATTGAGGAAAAATACATTATGTCCTTATTAACGAGCCTGTCCTAGCACAAAGGCAACTCCTGCATGAAATAATGAATTTCCCTGCTAAGTACGAAAGAGAACACGGTAAATGGAAGAGACGGCAACAAAATGCATCTTGCACGTCTGCGGGTGAAGGAGGGCACCCGTACGCAGCCCCAGATCTTCACCGTCCGCCCCCAGCCCTCTGCAAATCCCTGCGTGGCACGAGGGCAGCTGCTCCCTCTTGCTGCCTTGTTTAAGGCAACCTGGGTTAGCCAGAACCAAGATCTCAAATTTTGCAAAACTAATTGCATCCCAATGAAGAGAGAGATCCCGGGTCCAACCGGAGAGCCGCACGTGCTACACTTGCTCCAGGCTGAAAATAGACCTTATCTATCATCTGTCAACATCTGCTTATCACACGTCACTGCTATTTCCCAGGCTTCACAACTGGTTCAATTTTTTTTTAATTTTTTTTGCTTCTATTTTGAGACAGAAGCTGAAAGGCTCAGGAAACGTGACTGTAGCTTCTCATTGCCCTCCATGCACACATCCCCCCCTTTTTTCATTAAAATAATGACATTCTCAGGTGAGATCTTAAGAATGGGAAGTCACGCAGGATAAATGAAAACACATTAATCCCACCAAGTTAAAGATCCCACGGTACCATCTGTGCAAATTAACGGACGTGGCTTAGCTGCCACGCATTTAGGATAACCCACCTGGAGCGACAAACTGTTTAACACTAGTGAACTTGGCTTTATCAGACACTGTGGAGAGAGAGCAGCCTTTCGGCACCGTCCAGTCCACGGACCTGCTGGGTTTGTCCTTCTCTTCGGCCGTTTCGTACACCTCGACGTGAGGTGGTTTCTCCGTCAGGTTTTTACTGTAGTGACTTAACCCGTACTGTGCAATCTGGATGGGGTAGAAATAGCCTTGAGGTCCCCACTGCGTGGACAACGGCACACCTACGAGAGAGGGGGGGAAAAAAAAAAAAGAGTATTTTATCGGCACATTTTCAAAAACCACTCCTCCTCCACACCCCATCACTCCTTTACTTCTGCCAAATGGTACTTCTAGGCTTCACTGTTAGTTAGAATCGAGGAAAGTCCTGTTCATGGAGTGAATTGCTCCCCTTTATACTGAAATCTGCGACTAGTCAAAACTAAGCAGATCTGAGTGGCAGAGAAGTCCTTATCACAGTCTTCCATACATTCTCATTTAATTGTTTACTGAAGCATCATACTTATTTTAAAATGCATTTAAAACGCCCTAACGGATTTCCCCCCCTACCCCAGAGACCACTAAATCTCCAAACGACGTTACGTCTAACACAATCCCTCCAACGCCACATAAATCTTTGCAAATTTAGTGTAGATGTTATTACTAGATTTAGGCAAGAGTTATTTGATGCTAAAAGAGCAATTTACCCAGCATCCGCAAATCTGCTCCAATTACCTCGGCTCCCCTAAGAGCAGTACAAGCGCAGTCTGAAGCGATGCCTGCAGGAACCGGGCGGGCTCTCCGTGCAACGCCAGCAGCGTCTGCCCCAGTGCTTCCACCCAAAGCTGTCCCTTGGCTTCAGAGCTACCGCTCCAGCCCAGCCGGCCCTGGCATTAACCCCCCGCACACGACTCCCTGTCCCAACGGCCGGCGGCCTCGCAGGAGAGCCCACTTCTCACTCTTAATTTAGGGTTAGGGGGATTTTACAGTTAAAAGTCGGCACCGACCAGAAGGACCCCCTGGAGCACAGCCTCCTTAGAGGCTTCAAAGGAGCATCACAGAGAACACCTTCCGTAGCCTGACGGACTGGCCTTCACAGGCAAAACCCGCCGAATGAGCTCAGACGACGTCACACGCGCTCGATACAGAGCTTCCACCCTCCGTTACCACCGTCAGCAGAGGCACCCGCAGCAAGCCCCGCCGGGCCCAGGCGCTGCCCCGCCTGCCCTCCGCCAGCTCCCCGCTCTCCGTTGCTCGGGGTGGAGAAACCCTCACGCCATGAACTGCCTTCTGCATTGCTGGCTGCGGGGAAAGGGAGCTTGCTTCCGTGGAGGAGGCTTATTCATACACATACCTGCACAGGCAAGCAATTCCCACGATACTTAAGACACGGATAAAAACTGGGTTCTCCTAAAGTCCTGAATTTTATTTGGAACCAATTCCCAACTTCTAAATACGAATCCAAAGTGGGAACATATCACTGTGACCCTCTTGCAGGAAACCGAGGATATTTAGTACTGTAAACCTTTGCATGCACGTAAGAAAAGAAAAAAGAAGGTGAAAATAAACAAGTTGGCATTTGCACCATTTTCCCCCCTTGGCAACGTCAAGCTCAGAAACCAATTTCTTCTGAAATCTGGTACAATGAAAAGATTACTTAAACTAAATGTAAAAAGATACATTTTCATACACATTTTGGTGCTTTGTGTTACTAATAAATATCACCGAGGGAGATGTGATGGCTTACTGCTGCCTAAAGAGAAAACCGTCACGGGAAATATTCAAATACCATGTATTATCTCAACTCCTGGAAGCCAGCTTGCTTATTAATGCTAAGCATTTTCAGTTAAGGGTGCATTCATTGAGACTGAAAGATGCAAAAAAAGAAATCTGCTAGAAGAGCTTTCCTTGAAATTTATACAAGATGACAAGATTAAATTCTCCAGGTCATAGGAGGTAACACCACATTAACCTTGCAGAAAGAGAAGGTGAAAATATAACACGATTTTTTTTTCATCATGCAGCAACATGAGAATCTCTAGGGCTGGAATGATGCAAGGCAATAGGTCTGAGAACCTATTATAATATTAAAAACCCTTCCTTACACACTACAACTATTTCTCTTCTCCGACCTGTTTGCTGTAAAGGCAGTAACTCCATTGCCTTTACAAAATCCAGGCTCTGGCACCACCTTTCCTAATGATAGGTCTTAAATCACATGCTGCAAAAAAGCAAGGTTTGTAGGTAAGTAACCACACTGTCCAGCATTAAACTCGCCAGCCTCGAGGCTTAAGTAGAGAGCAGCTACACGCAGCACCTCGCACGCACATCTGGCAAGGCAAGAGGCTGCAGAATCTGTACCAATTTTCAATCAGTTCTTACTGATTTTCACCTTTTTGCTGAAAAACGTCACAAGAACTGCTGAATCCAGTCGCAAGGGGCATCTCGTGCATCTTCCACATTCCGCACAGAAACTGGTGGGGCTGCAAGACCTAGGCTCAGGCCCCTGCCCCAGCAACAAAAGCAGCACCCATGGCTATTATTCACATTCGCAAGCTGTGCCTAATCAGCAATGACCGTAGCAATTAGAAAGGAAAGCCTTCTCCTCAGCCTCGCCCGGTGGCCGTAAACCCTGAGCAGGGCAATGCTCACACAGAGTGGATGTGTAGTTACCAGGATGCATGTGCACCTTCGCGAGAGCCCTGCCTCCCTTCCTTGACAGATGTAACGAGGATGAGAGTTAAAAAAACAATAAAAACGTGAGAGTAGCCTTAAAAAAAACCCAAACAACTGACATATCCTATGCATTTGTTTATGTGAATCCTTTACAGACAAATTAATTGCACGCCAGCTTTTTGCAGTGACCGTGTCATGGGCAGAGCTCATATCAACACAGCAGAGCATCACTGATCAGCGAGATGCATGAAAATTGATGTATTTTATTCCTTAAGTGAAAGTTGGTCTTTAATTTATGAGGGGTCACAGTGTCACATTCCATAATAGTTTTATTAAGTCATTAATTTTTTAATACGAAGCTCGACAAGAATTTTCTGCGATCAAATCTTTGCCAAGATGCGGGAAGACCTTGCGTACTAATTACCGGTTGCACAGTTTAGCAAAACTGCAAATTGGAAAGGTTTTACCGTGTATTAATTTTATCCAGGGATGCTTCGGTGGCTGGAGAGCTTTTTGACCTTGCAGCAGTTCTCCAAAACCTCCTGACCTTGCTGCGGGCAGCAGCACCTTCCGCAGGACGCGGCGATGCCCTGCCTGCCCCGGGCACACAAAACCCTCCCCGCTTGCCCTGGAGCAGCCCAGCAGGGAAGGTTCGGCTGTTGGATCTCCAGCACTGCCCCAGCAATGCAAGGAGACAGGATATTGTTAAACTTGAAGACAAAACCCCAAATATTAAGCTGCCTGCGAGCAGCCAGGCTGTTCCACAAGTGCTGGCGGTGCCGTTTGGCTCAGAGCGTGGGGCTGTATCTGTGCCCGCAGGGAAGCAGGAGCCTCCTCAGACCAGCAAGGGCAGGCTTATTTTTTTTAATTTTATATTTTAAAATAATTGTGACTCCCTGACAGACACGACAAGCGTCAACGGCAATGCCAAAACCTGACAGCAGCGCTGTAAGAGAAGCGTCCTGGCACCTCCGGAGTTTGCTGCAACCGGTAAAACCAGAGATGCAGGACAGGAGCTGGGAAAACTTGGCATGAAGCGGAGATTGCGCGCAATTCTCAAAGGTTTTTTTATCAAGGCTATCATGACAAAATTAAGATCACTTTGCATCTCAAATGATGGCAGCAAATTTTAAGAAACATTTCAACTATTCAAAAAAAAAAAAAATACTTGACACAAACCTTCGACACCACTTATGCATTTGACTCTGTCTCGAACCTCTACGTTGTAGCCCTCAAAGGACATGAAGACCCCGTCGGGGTGGTAAGGTGCTCGCTGTGTGTATACTTTGGAGTAGCTATGAGAGAATTCAAACCTGTCATAACCATCGTACTGAGCAATTTTCCCATAAACCTCAAAGTATTTCTCTACCCAGCTGAACGGCAGGAAGACCTCGTTGCCTTCCCTCCTCCCTTTAACGGTGTGCTCGTCATTGATCAGACAGTCAATCTCCTCGTACTTCAGCCCCGGGGCTTTGTTGCCGTTGAAGCCTCCCGCGACGGGGGGAGCCTTCTGCTGCTCTTGGGGCGATGCCTCCTCGCTCTGCTGCCGGGCCGGGTCGCTCTCGGAGGCGGCGGCAGCTCGGCGTTCGGGGCCGGCGAGGCTGCGCGGGAACGGGCCGGCTCTGTCGGAGGAGCATCGGTTCCAGAGCAGCACCGTCACCAGGGTGAAGAGGGCGCAGATGACAATCAGAGTCTTGTAGTTGACCCGAGCTGCCAAGCAACGCATATTCACACCATACCTGCAAAACAGAAAGGGGAGAGGTTTTTAAGAAGCGGTGCTTACAGCTGGAGCAGTTGGTTTTGCCAATTCAGAGCCCCGGTAGAGCCTGTCCGGCGGCAGCGTTGCCATGTGCACGCCATGATGGTGTTCGGTGGGAAGGCACCTAGAAGAGAATTTGCATTTTTCCAGCTCTCTGTAAGCAACGAGATCAATTGTACCAAATTGTGACACACCTCCTGGCTGCGACAACAGATTGTTTCATCAAATGCAAATGATGCAAAGAAAGAGCGGCGATCGCAGGGCAACCGCTTCTAAATAAAAGGTTTGACGACGAGATGCTTGGCAGCCACCGGGTATCAGCAAACAAACTCTCGCCAGCCTCAGCGCACAAGAAGAAGAGAAATCCTCAGCAGAATATAACTGCCACCTACCCAACACCATGAAAAGAGGGATTTCCAACAAAACAGCCATACAATCAAAGCCTGAAGCCTAAAAATATTCATAGATCACACAGCTGAAATTACCGAGATACCTACATAAAAAGGGGTGGCTATTTTTGCACTTTTTTTTTTTTTTTTTTTCCCCAAAAGTACAAGCTATAAACATTTACTGAGAAGAAACCCAATGCTCAAGGCTGGACCCATTCTTGATGTTACCCCATCTCAAATGCACTTTTAAAACAATAATGTGTATGAGGAGGAGCAACTGGGCTGGTAACGGAGAACTTCACAGCCAGAGCCCTGACGGGACGGTGCCAGCGGCCCCGAGCCAGGAGCCTCCAGAAGCAGCGAAAGAGGTTCTGGGAAAGTACAGGACTGCCCCTGGGGACAGGACCTCCACGGACGCGCCCGGCGGCTCACATGTCCTGCTCCCCCAGCAGAAGGCAGAAATGCTGTAAACCCTCTCCTGGGATTTTCTTTTATTTTTTTCTGCAAGATAAACCCCCTGCTGCATGAAGTGTGCTCCAACAGCGCCGTTACAGCCCCGACAAGGAGCAAGGCTGAGCGGCATGAAAATAAATCCAGAAGTTCAACTGATTTCAGCCCGTCTGCTCTGAAGACCCTACTTTTGCTGAGGAATGAAGTCCTTCAAACAAATGACGCGCATTTTTCAAATGCGCAGGAATATTCAAGATACACTTCATAAAATCCTTATTAAACAGAAATTTAATTTCGCCTCCCTAGTAAGCCACAGTATCGGAGCTGCTGAATTACGTTTTAAACCCTTTGCTTAATTGCAGCCCCATCTGACGTCCGCGGGGGCCGCTGGCAGCTGAGCCGGGGGCTCGCGCAGCCCCGGACCCGCCAGGATGGTCTGGTGGCGCTGGATCCGGCCAGCGGGGACTTCAACAAGGTGCTCCAGAAGCGGGTGCAGATATTGCAGATGTCCTGCTGATAGGCAGGAGTTAACCATACAGCAATTAAAAGGAGTTTCACCTCGAGATCCACCCCCCGCTTTTAAAATGGAAATAATCAATTATCTCTCACCGGTTTTATGCTTCCATACTGTAAGCACCATCTGGTCACTTAAAACTGGATTTTAAAAGATAAGTGTCTTATTTTCTGAAAGCCCAGTTTACTACAAGCTTTTAGAGAACATAAATTTATATATAATTGTATTTTTATGGAAATGCTAGCATAAGAATAAATCCAATTTTCTGCATCAGCAGATAATTTTTAGTGATGATGCTTTCAGGATGACCTCAACAAATATGTTCCGCTGTCTTTACACAAAGGGATAATTCACTTTTAAATAGGGAACGACATTTCTGACACACTTCACCCTTACCTATAAAACTCAAAATTAATTAAGCCATCCAGATTACCAGGGGATGGGGAGAGGGGGAAGGCGAAACGCCGTCACCACGCTTTTTACATCCCTACGACCCCACGCCCGTTGCTCCGTGGGTTTAAATGGCCTCGGTAGCTGCGGAAAGGTCCTGGCTACGCGCTCCTGCACGGCTTTTGTTTTATGTGGGTTCTGCTGCCTCGGACAGTAGAGAATTTGGAGCGGTGCAAAGCGTTTCCTATGGGAAGAGCAGGAGATGCTGCAGGTCGGGCCCAGCTGCATCCGTCCTTCCTGGCAACGCCACTGAAATATTTAGTTTTTATGATCTATAAATGGACTGAAAAGGATTCTGAAAGAAAAGTGGAGTATTTTCAGAGAACCATCACATTAAGTCTCACCAGTCACCGAAAAAATCTAGAAATATCAGTGCAGGAGAGAGGCTTATTACATGTTAAATGGAGAGATGGATTTTTATTCGACTGCAGGAAAAAAAAAGAGAATTCAGAATTTCAACAGTAGAAAGAGGTAATTTAAACCCACAAAGGGACTGTGTTAAATTGGTTTATTCCCTTGCTGCTCTTATGAAAAGGATTTTATCATACCATCCTTAAAAGATTTAAGGAGCACAACACGGGAAAGTAGTTTTAAGGTATGAAGTAATATATCCACGAGACCCACGTGTTTTCTCTTCATTTTGCAGGATGACGTACCTAGCCTCTCTAAGGCTGTGCACCCACCATCTCGCTGTTTATCACAAAAGCCGATCCAGTAATACTGGAGCTACGGGTTTTAAAGGACAAATACTTCCCAGAAGTCTGGCTAAAACTCCTGGAATTCCTCGGCCGAGTTACTACTTTGGGCTACGGAAGGGGCTGCAGCAGAGCGATGCGCTGCTGTTATTTACAGCTGAGACCAACACCCGCGCTGGCCCACAGCGACAGCGCAAATCGATAAATTAATACTCGGCTGGTTTTACACTGTTTATGCTTACGTAGTTGCTGTACAGATCATTATATAAATTCTAATTAAAATGCAATGAAATGGCATTTCTTCCAGAGTGAACGGCTATTTCAAACGTATCCCAAAACAGGGATGCGATTAAAGAAACTTATTTTGCCAATTGAAGTGAGGCGTCATGGCTTCTGAGACACTGTTTTTAATACAAAGAACAACTGCTTAAATAAAAATAAAATCTTGATACCGCTGCTTTATTAATGATGCCTGGAAAAAGGACAAATCTTGGTATTCCGTGCTGTGAATGAGGAATCCACAGTCCCAGTTGTGTAGCTGAGAATGACAGATTCAGTTCTGGTACTCAGTTCTTACATAAAACCAAGTTATTCACATTCTAAAAATAGATATGTCTCTCTCTCTCTTAGGAACTCCCTTATAAGACCGCGTTTTTGATCTGCAAAACTGTGTTGAATATATTAAAAGTAAGAATTTCTCTAAGTCCAGACTATTGCCAGGTTTCTGTGTACTCATGGGGAAAATTATTTTTTATATATATATGTGTGTATATATTTTTTTTAATATATGTGCGTGTGTATGTACACACACACACACACACATATTCTTTATCAATGAGCAATTCCTTGACCACTTCCTTTTGATCAACACCAGCATCAGCCCGAACAGTAACTCTCCAGTTCATCACTTCGCTCCACTTTCCAGGTGTGGGAATTAACTGGAGAACTACCACGATATTTAGCATTTCTTTGGTTTTCCAAGAACCATTAAAATCCAACTATTCCAAAAAAACATCCCAGTTTCATTACGATACCTCAGCAGGAGTTACACAGGAGTGTTAAGCTGGAAATGTTAAATTCCAGCAGATGCTATAATCACATCCTCCTCTGTTAGAGATAAATTTGCCATTGCAGCAAATGATGAGATTGATGCAACACTTCCAGGCACAGGCGTGTCCACTGAATCCTTCTGACTCTCCTGTAGTGCTGTTTATACCCACACTACCTGCACCTATTGAAGATCTTAAGCCGAACCTAATTTTAACTGAACTTTAGAACCATTTCTTGAACTCATCTGGCCACCGACATTTCATTAATTTCCGTCTCTCAGTTTTATTTTTTAGAAGTTTATATTACCAATGTTAAACTATCCTTTGGCGTTATAAAATACTGCATGTTATATAATTTTATATAATTACATTTTATATAATGGAATAAAAATTGTAATTCCTGTCAAAAAACAGTAAGAGGACTCTTTGAAAAGTCTGCGACGACAGAGCAAAGGAACGAAGATGCCTTTCCTCCACTGTCACTGTGCTCTGCTCACTCCCCAAACACCCAGGAAACAGCACAGCCCTTGTATTAGTCCGAACAACTCTGGAAGGAAAGAAGGTAAAGCAAAAAGAAGAATAAAATCCAGAAACAGTTAACTTCTCTAGTAAACCCTACAAGAAGGTGAAGCGAAGAAGCCGGGGTTCCTCGGAAAAGCAACATCCCTGCTGCTTCTGGGTAACTGGTGAGGTTTTTATTGAAGGGCTTTCTCCTGAAAGATCAGCCATTCCCGATTTAAGTTGTTTTAACACATCTTTGCTTGCATGTTGTCCTCCCAGCCCCCAAAAGTAGGGCGACTGTGGGATCCTCGTCATTTGTAGCTTACTTTAGCGTGAGCAGGAATAGGTTTGATCCCTTGCGCACCTTCACAGGCGCAGCAGAGATGGATGCATTTAAGACTAATTCATTTTCATATCGTATTTTCAAAACAAAAATAAAATAATTTACTTACAATTCCTGTTACGTAGCTTGCCTTTTCACGGCACTTACACAAGAGCAAAATGCAATTTCTTTTCCTGCTGAAAGATCATAAAACCAGCAACAGAATCGCTGGACATGCTTTGTGGGAGAGCAGGATGTGATGGGCAGGTGGAGAGGAGGACAGGCACCGAGTCCCGGGATCCCTCCTGGTGCTTCGCTCGTCACTACTCAGCTTGGAAGCCCAGGATGAACACAGGAGGCTTCTCTCTTGGATATGACCGTCGGGTATTCGGCCGTTTGTAAGTCCAGCAGCCAAGGCTGCAGTCGTTTTGCACGCCGTTGTGTTTGTAAGCGATACCCTCCAGCACAGGAAGTTCTCGGGGCATGTTCTAGGCAGGAGGATGCAGCTCCCCAGGCACAGAAGCACCGTCTGCACCTCCCGAGAGAGGGAAAAGGGAAGATGCGCTCCGAAAAGCACTTCTTTCCCAGTCGTGATCAACGTGATGTGGCGAATTCATTTTAAACCAAGTGGCGTGGCAGCGGGTAACCTGCAGCAATCCTCGGACTTACCATCCCAATCTTGTTTCAGAAAGTGAGATCTCGTTTCTGCAGCGGGGCGAGACTGCAGTGCTGCTGCCGTCCCACCTGCCCACGAGAGCATTTCACCTCCAGCGCCTGCGCCGGTCCTCACAGGGTCTGGGCTTCCACAACCTGAACGTATTTCCAGTGGAACGGGAAGACCCTGCTCCCGGGAGGACCCCAAAGCAGCAGCACAGTCCTGCTGCCCAGAGCCTCCCCAGGGCCCTTCCAAAAAAAACCTGCCTTCGGGTGTTTTTCAAGTGTCACTGGCATTCACAGTCAAAAAAGAAAGCCTATTAAACCAGCGTCGCGTCCTGACACTGGACACAACACTCTGCCTAAGGGCTGATGCATTTTACCCAGGCTAGAGGCGAGAATTTAAAGCTTTCTCACAGCTCCCAAAGGTCGCGGCTGTGCAGGTCACCGGTGACACTGCAGTTACAGCAGGATGAATGCAGACAGGCCACGTGCTTTTATTTGTTTTCAACCAGTATGCCCATTTCGCCTGGGCGACACAGATACAAACTGCGCTTTCAGATAAGCGTGCGAGACGAGCTGCCGGTGGCTACTTCAGTGCTGTCGGTTTTTTTGCTCACGTTGCATGGATCAGCTTGTAGGAAACCAGATCAGTGATTCTTCAGCCAACAGAGATGACTCACATTTAACTCAAATTAAAAGCCCCGGAGGATGCATCACGTGCAGCAAGAGCCTGACTTCCATGGTTCTGCAACTGCCCCACTCAGACGAGCAAAAGAGCACAAAGTGTTTTGAGCTGGTTAAAAATATTAGACGTCTTCCTGGACAAATAACTGAGTAAGGACTCAAGAAACCACATCACAAAGTACATTCCCCAAGAACGCGTCGGTTGGCAGCAAGTTAAAGCATTTGCATTTAAATTCTCTGCGTTTAAACAATAATCAGAAGTTAGTTGCCTGCTGAGTCTCGGAGGTCTCCAAATAAGTCTAACACACCAGCTCTGTGTTTACTCGGTAGGAGGAAAGACAGTATTTTTGCTTAAGACCAGGGATTTCTGCTGAACAGCGATAAGCCACCTATTTACTTTGAAGCCTCTATGCCAGACTAAGCTATTTAGTACAGAGGAAAAAAAAACCTGAACAGTGACTGCCAATCTGAGATACATTAAATTCAATATTTAAAGAAAAGATACACCACACAATTTAACAAAATAAAGCAACAAGACTAGAACTTCAGCTTTTACCCAAGACCTAAAAGTTATACTCAGTTACACACAAACCTCGGACAGAATTTTTTCCCCATTTCCTGTTTATTACACACAGCAAAATACTATTTAGGCTAGTCATTACAATGTTATATAATAGAAAAAACAAAGAACTCGGGAATTGTTTTCAGTAACTGTGGAAAATTCTTTTTGATAACTGTAATGACATCAACATTTCAGATCCTTTGCCAAAGCTTACTTATGTCTGAAAATGGGGTATTTATGAATCATCTAACTTCCTGACAGCTCTGCATTTCCCAAACATGTTTTACCTGCGTCCTCAATCTGCTCGTGTTGGCTCCTTGGACTTACTTCCTATCATCTGCTTCATTATGCATTTGCTCCTCCGCTACACATACAAACTAGCACTGTTCTGCAAAACACGGGACCTGGAGGTGCTGTGCATTGAGGAAAACCATTAAAAATATTCTGGCAATAGGCACAATTTATCAGAATGCTAACCTGGGCAAGCTGGTTTTAACAGACAAGACTAGCTTCTAATATTTTATTCATACTTGATTTGCACAGAGCCTGTATTCAGTTAGTATTTTAATACATAGTGAGTTGTCGAGATTGCTTGTTTTTTCTTTACATGCTTAAGTTTTTTCCTTAAGTCCAAGACTGGACAAGCAGAAACAAACGTATCTACCACAACTGACCCTAGATTACCAGCCCCTCCACTGGCTCTTTAGCACAGATTTACTATCTAATCCTCACTGCTCCCAGTGCTCCATCTGTGGATGATTAGACAGAGAGGATCTAAAATATAAAGTGAAGAAGCTGTATCCAGCAGCTTATCCTACAGTTTTCCAGTCCAGTTAGAGCTTAATACAGGTTTATTTGTATCACCGCATCTATTATTAAGCATCAAAGTCTGCGGCTATATACTAGTTAATTCAAAAAGTCAAAGTACTTTTCTACGGATACTGATGTTTCTTACTAGAAACTGAGATTTGCATCTCATTTCAGCATCAGGTGCATTCAGTGCTGGTATCCGTGCAGCTACACAATTTGCAAGGCTTTCAAACAGGTTTAGCTGCTGCCTTGAGACATGTATGGAGTGACTGCACCCCATCCTCGTCCTGCTCCCCCATGGGATAGCCGTCTTCTCCTGCCCTCTGGACAGACATATGTTTCTCTGCACGAAAGACAGTTAACACAAATTAGAGCAAACTATTTCCCCACATGAGAGCAGGATTTTAGTGACTCGTGAGCTTTGACTGTCATGTAGTTAGGAACATTTTATGATCTAAAATTGGAAAAAAAATTGGAAAATTGGAAAAAAACTTGCACACTTCATTGCAATGAAGTGTACAAGTTGCTTCAAGACTCAAGAAGGCCCTGGATAACCTTGTCTAAGCCCTGCTTTCAACAGGAGGTGGGGCTAGATGATCTCCAGACATCCCCTGCAACCTTGACTTTTCTATGAATCCACAGTAAGACGCACAACTCTAAGGAGACGTGCTGACATAGTCAGTAGAAAACACAGGATCTGTTTACGTTGGTCCTACAAAGCAAGCACTGGTCTTTCTGAACTCCTGCATACGCTGCACACTTTGAGAAGCATTCATCAGCCTGTATTAATTTTAAAAAAATCGAGTATAGCTCAAAGAGTAATTGTAATCTAAACTAGATAGAAAAAATATTTTTTCCAAGATGCTGGCAGGCGTTCCCTTGGCCTGCATGGCAAACGACGGGTTTATCTGTATTTCTTTGCACAACTGCTCAGCCCGTACGCGTTCGGACCGGCTGGCCAGTCCCAGCCACTGCAAAGGCTCTCAGGCACCTAAGAGACTATCAAGGTGCCTTTGTTTTTCTAGTAAATCTAGTACAGAATATCACTACAAAACTTTGAAGATAAAGTTACTTGTATATCATACTTTGATGCCGTATCAGGAAAACCAGTTAGTAGCGACTGCTGCCGTAATTATGAGCCCATTTATTGTACAGTCTAATAAATCTACTTGCTTTCCAGATGGATTAAGCTATTAAACCCCCCACTAATGGCACAAACAATAACTCCAAAATCTAGCTGCTGCTTACAGAGGCATTACACTGCCTTTTTCCAAGCTATCAAGTATTATATTGTTACTAAGCAGGTTAATGAAGCATTTAGGCTTAGGAAGCAATGCCCGAGCAAGTCTCAAGACAGCAGCATTAAGGGCTGTAACAAGACTCTCAGGAGGACCCTCACAATATTATTTCAGGGAGCTGGGCTCTGACTTTGGGCAGGAACGGCGAGCCCACCGCATCGCTGGTTTTACAGCACCCCAGTGCCTTTCCGTAGCGGTACTCTGGATGGCACTAGCTATGGCCGTGACTTGTTGTTGCTGCTACCACATTCAGCTCAAATTGCTTTTCAATTAGCCAGACCTTTCTGACAGCACATCTGGCTGCTGAGGAAACGCCAGCTGGGAGGGGAAGCAGGGCAGCACACCAAGCCATCGTCTTGGGCTTCTGCGGGGTTCGGGTCGGGGGCTGAGGAGCTCCCACCCTGCGACCTGGGTGAGGTTTAGCAACTTTAAGGAGTAACTGAAGTGTTGGTTCTGCTTTACAGCGATCCTGGAATCTACGGGGAAAAATAACTGCACATGCCAACTGTATTTAACTTACAGGAGCTAGCACAGGTATGTGCTCTACTGGCACTGCCAGGCACAGGTGTTAGAGCTGCTCGTTTTTCTCCTCAGGAACACGTTATTGCCTTCTTAGAGCAATGTAAAATACGTCATTCCATATTTGTCTTCATAAAGTAAAACCACAACAACAAACCAAACAAGGGAAGCCCCTTACTTACACCTTTTTCTTTACAGTGCTGTTTGGTGAGACGCGATGCGTGGACTGCCAGGAAAGGTCTCACTGTGGGTTAATCATTCAAAGCAAGCAAAAAAACATCTAAATAAGGCGACCGCTGGCAGCATTTGCTACTTCGTGGACATAGACGTATCACCTACTCCATCCCACCGTGCAGCCTGGCTGGCGAGAACAAGCAATTGGATCGTTTTGTTCTTCTGGATCATTAGTAACTTCCTCGTAACGAGGCATCTGATCACAGCCCTGAGGAAGAAAAAACAGACTTCACATCAGGAAAGTAAGAGCGAGCACACGTCCCTCCTCGCTGCTCACTCCCCAAGCTCCCGTCTCCCCCCGCCGCAGCAGCCGGGGGTGATGCTTCAGCCCCCCATCCAAGAAGGGTAACACAGTGGCACCAGGGAGGACAGTGAGCCAGCTCACACACGAAGAATCCTCAGCTGCAATGAGTACAAGTTATCTGAAAGGTTCGTAAGACTGTAATTTGACCAGTTATTTACATTGATAAGCCACATCTTTTTACCTAAGTGGAATACCTCGAGTAACACCATTTTTGTCCTTAAAAACAGCCTCCACGGTGTCTCTGTTACCAGCTTCCCCAGTCCTGCAGCCTCCATACAGGTCACATTTAATCATCAGTGCTGGCAACTATTACATTACCGTGTCAGCTCCTATTTGTTACTGACTTTTTAAAAAAGAGAAACATCTTATACTGATGACGGAGAGCAGCAAAATTTTATATGAATACAAATCCCCATCCCCACTCTGCGCTGGCAGCAGCTCTCTCGCACGCGCGCGTTATAGAAGTGCGGGTACCTGCTCTCGCTGGAGAGCGCGATCGTCTTCACCGCAACTATTTGCCTTTCCCAAAATATAAGCATTTAAGCTCAGAAGTTATCTTTGTCCAGCAGTTACTTTAACTGCTTATAGGAATGAGTGGGATACAGAACATTTAACAGCTACAGTTACAGCTCTGATCCTCACAACACATCATAACCCCGAACACCCGTGTACCTGCTCTGCTACGCAGAGGGAGCGTGAAAATGTGTTAACACAGGAAGTACACAGGTGGTTTTGGCAGCACTCTCTCTAATGGACCGATATGCTGATTTATATGCCAAGACAACTTTGCTGACAGAAAGCCACAGATTAATGATTATAGCTTTTATCTTAAAGGTGGGAAGGTATTTTACATTTAAGCCACAGTCAAGGTATAGCCAAATTATAAGGAAAAGAAAGATAACACATTCAAACAGTAACATAGCACACGCTCTTCAAGTAGGTGGATAACATCCAGGCCGGTAGCGGACTGACGGCGCAGGTGTCCCTGTGTACGTGCCACGGGGGACGGAGGGGACAGCAGCGCCCAGCTGAAGTCTCTGCCACCCCGGCCGCCGCTGGAAACTCACTGCTCGGACCTGAGCTTTCTGCTGGAGGCCAGCATGGAAGGCCGAATTCCTTCAACGCGGGGACTGATCCAGTCCAGCGGCAGTGATTGAAGTTTTGATCATGCCACTAGAGAGAAGATAAGCCACATAACTCATGGTCTATTTAGCCCTAAGAAGTCGGTACATCTCTACTTTGGAAAATCTCTTTCTGCAGCTCAACGCTATGCACGTACATCTTTAAGGCTGGTAAGAAAAAAAAGCAGAGTTTTCCCCTCCTGCTTCCCTTTTCATGGCATAGTGAACGGCTACCAAACCTACACACCTGGAGAAAGTTCGGAGGGTCTTTTAGGGAAAAAAAGAAAACCAAACTGCTTTTCAAGCCAGAGATAGAGGGTTTCCAATCTAATTCTAGGCCAGATTTAGGAACCATACAAAAAAACCTCATTGTTTAAGGTGCACAGATCACAACACCGCAGGACAAAGCATCTAGCCATGCATCATGAGGTTATATATCTTAGCGTGTCTATGGCTTATAGCAACAGAGCTTAAGTAGTAGCATCAACCCTGTGCTCAACAAAGCAGCTTTAACAAAAGAAAAAAGCCATGTCTTCTTTTACCCATCCCGGTATTATTGTCCACTTCAGGACAAGCTTTGCACATCACACTTGCTACCCCGATCCAGTTGTGGGAAGTCGTCTGGGTCTTTCTTGCTGCTGACCTGTCTCTGTTGAAAACACAGATGGGATAACTAAAGTGCAAAGCCTGAAGCTCGGTTTCCCTCATTTTTTAAAATAGGAGGCAACATCAAAAAACCCCCTCTCGGCCAGACCCTGCAGAGCATCGCTTCTGCTGATCTCATGAGCGGCTGTGTTTTCCCTGGAAATTAATGGAAAGTGAACACATAACCTAGGATCAAAATGAGATTTTTCACTATCACTTTACATTTTACTGGCTTATGAGAATATGTTATGTTATTATGAAAGTTGTCTCATGCGGTTACGTACACATTAGCAACTACATTCTGCAGCTAAATTCTTTCACCAAATGACATGACACCGGCACCCAGGCACGATACCGAGCCAGCTCGCAACTGAGTTCGCTCTTATTGCTTTCCTAAGGAACTGGGAAATAATGGCTGTAAGTGCCGAGCAGCCAAAGCAGCACGGGCTTCCTTCATTCTGAAAAAATGTGTTGATCTGTTTTGCTCTCAGCATATGCTCTGGGGGACCTTTTACATAAACAGAAAAGGAAAATCTTTTACCCCGGTGCCAGCAAAGGCTGCACAGCTCAGAGACCCCGACCGCGTTAGACCCGTTGACTCTTCTTGCTGCCCACAAAGTCCCAAGTTCGCTTTGTGCTTTTAATTTCTTCCCTACCAGGTTCCCTCTAGGAGTTTCCACTAAAAAATCCTGATTATTTAGAACATCATCGTTTTCTTCCTGCCATTAAGCAGCCTGATATGCGACGTGCATTTCGGTGGGACAGACAGAGCGGTGTTTTCTTTCCCAAGGGGGTTTCACAGACAGTAACAGAGCAGACAGAGAGGCAGGCATTTCTACTGCCAACTCATTGCAACGCCGACAAGAATTCAATACAACGTGTGCTCCAAATTACAACTCGGACAGCTGGCAAGTATTTGGCGTGCCTGCTCGCACGCAGCCTTCAAATAAAAATAGAAGAACCCTTTTAGTCTGAACACTGCCATCGTTTGAAAGGAGCAGGCATGGAGAGTACACACAGCTCGCCCTAAAAATTACACACCGTTCCTATCGAGCAGATGGACTTCGAGGACGTGGTCCAACACCTTCTCAAGCGCATGGTTTTGTCCGGCAATCGCTAGTGAGCTCCTCGTAATCAGTTAATGATGACTTATCTTCCAGTAAGCGACGGACGTGCACGACAGCGCTGCACGAGCCGCGGCCACGGCAGTAAATGCGCTCGCGGTTGCCTCATGCGCTGCTTCCAAGCGCTCTCCTGAAAGCTCAAACCTCTGGGAAGCCCAAAACCCCACGGTTTTGGTTCACTGATGTTTACAGTTTATTATTGGCATAAGCCATTTACAACTGTACTCTTACCCATTTCTGAAAGTACCGTTTCGTTGGCTTTTTCTTTCACTATGCAAAAAGTAGAGGTTAAGGAAGTAACACTGCTTAGAGCAGAGAAAGAACTAAAATCTGTTTTAAGTTAGAGGAACTGACTAAAAATGCCTCATTTTTCTAGTTTAGCAAACCCCGGCACTCTGTACAGATGGTTCTCCAGGAAGGAGTTACTGATGGTAGTTATTCAATTGAAGAATTAATTGTTTTGGCAAAATTTTGCTGCTTCACCAACTAAATATTTCTAAAGAGAATGACCTGGGCAACAATAAAAAAATGCTACTTAAAAACTTTATTGAAGGGATTTCCCCAGGGAGTTTTGAAGCTTCGATTGTAATTGCTTTCGCAGGTATTTTCTCATAGCATTCACTTAGAAAAAACCCACTGAAAATACCTTTCCTCAAAATACATCATGTAATATATTAGTGGCTGAATTTCAATATTGGTAAACACAAGGTGAGCAGCAACATAAAGCATAAAGTTCTCCATACACTCTGGTTTGACCAACAGAAAGAGAGGGCAGAGACCTCAGCGATGGCCACCTCTGGGTCTGACCGCCAGGCACCAGGCGCGTCTGCTGCCGAAATAAAGCAGTGCCTGGGCACGGCCCCGCTTCCGAACTGTCGTGTCCTAAGGAGCCGTACAAGAACCCATACGCCGCAGGTAACGCGGAACAGGCTGGAGGCAGAAGAGCAGATGCCCGACAGCGGGGCCTCCGATCCACGAGATAACTATTTCTGGGGAGAGGTGCTGTGTTTCCTTCTCCTAATCCTTCAAATCAAGCTCTGTCTGGCACTTCATTCTCCGAATAACAGTCGGTCCCAGCAGAGTTTATGTTTAGACTCTGGCATTAACCCTGGCAAATGTGTTTGGAAACCTTCTGTTTCTAGATTTTTTCATATTCAGCATGCCAGAGATTACTCGGAGGTGGCAGCGCTGGGTACTGGGAAGACCAAGATAATGTACAAATCCTGTTTTTATTGAAGTTCACCACAAAAGCTGAGCTAGCTTTTACATAAGGCATAACAGTAACTTTAATTCTGTTTTTAGAATATAGCCCATGAATGCACATAGGCATGTAATAAGGCATAAGACAGAGATATCCTTTTATTTTATCTTTTTTTATCCTACTTTTCAGCTCGTTAGAAGAGCTGATGAAAGAGGCAGGCAGAACAAAATTAGAAGTGATATAAAAGCATGCTGAAAGCTACTTGATAGCAAACTGCTTTGGCCATGAATTATTTTGTATAGCTATGACAGTGAATTATTTATTTTTAAGTACAGGAGGTGATTACATCTAATAGACAAAAAAAAATTACCAGTGAAAGAAAAGGTCAGGACGACTGTTGAGAAGAGATAAAACGTTTTCAGAGAAGACTGCTCTCGTCAGGAAGAGACGCGGATCAGCAAAGTGCAAAAACTGGTGCATGGGGAAAGATGGAATATTTTTGTTCATGGCTCCTGTGTTCGGCCGAATTCCTTTGGTTCTTCGCTTCTGACGAAACTGGGATGCATACCTACAATTATTATAGACTCCTATGTCCAACACAGAACCTAGCAGAGGCTTGGCAGGATTTGTAGCTTTAAAATTCTAGCAAACAAAATATAATTTGAAGTTGATCAGTCAAGACAGCTTTTCTTTGTAAGAAGCAGAATTGCAAGATCTTCAGACTTCTTATTCAGGGGGACCGCGGGATCAGAGATCAAACGCAGGGACCTGGCTGGAGGATACCACGTGCCTATCTGTTCTCCAGCTCCATTCGGGAAGGCCACGTCTAAGTTCAAATAGTTTTGCCAGTTGGAGCAAACAACAGACTTCATTCTTAAAGACAGCAGGAAATACCAGACATTAAAATTCTACCGTAGTGCCAAATTCTTCATTTTTATGACTTTTTTACGCCTATCCCTGCTTGAAAAATAAATTCACATTTTACAAGCATTCTACTCCAACATTTTTAGCATCAGGATCCCAGTTCTTCTAGTATTTGTAGCCAGGATTATTTCATCCATGATTTAAACCGACGCTTTTTAAACCAAACACAAACAAGCCTAAGAAGCAACTCCACCCCACCAGGAACAAGTCCCAATACTGTGTGTCATCTGACCCAAAGCAACAATGCTGAATTGCATCGAACTAGATGAACACGCAGCATTTAAACAAGCGAGGCAAGGACAGACCCTGGGCACGAGCGGCCGCTCCAGCCGGTGCGTGCAGAAGGGAAGCAACCGCTCCTGGACATCACCAGCTACGAAGGTGATCCTACCAGCTAACGCATCAAGCGGAAGGGCTCAGAGCATCGTCTGCAGGACTTTCCTGTTTCTCTTCAATGTTTTCTGTTAACAGTGATTATTGCCTCCATCATCCAGTAAACCTGCAAAGCTAGGAAATCATCGCAAGTACAGTGGAAAAGAAGATGCTTAATAAACTAAGTGGTCTGGAAAAGTAAAATTGAACAAATGCAAGTTATTTGGACAGGACTAACCAACCGCACAATGAGAAGACAGAAGCTGTCCCACTAAACAGGATAGCTTTGGGGTTTTTTTTGTGGGGTTTTTTTTAAAGTACTTAGAGGTTATACTGCATTGCAAATTAAACTCCAGCAGGCTGTCATGACAAAAATCACCACGGGATGGGTATACACATGGCAACGCTTTACAAGTGGCAAGACATAAAGCAACCCTTCTGCTCTGCTCAGCATTCCTGGAGATGCAGCCAGAACCCCGACCCGCTCCGGGTGCCACTCCAGGAGGACACAGAGAGCAGCAGCAGGGACAGATCCCCACCACCGTTTTGAGAAGGCACGTTCCCAGTGCCCTCTTCAAGGCCAGGTCTCTTCCATTCCACCTCTCTACACGCACACACTCTCTGCTCCAGCACTTAGATATCAAAACCAGTTGTTACAGTCCAAGTTGTTTGTTTGGTTGCATTTTTAATGGAATGTTTATGTCATTTCCTGGAACAGATGATTTAATTTCATCCCAGTCTAATGGGACTTCAGCAAGTTTAAGTGGTTTGTCCTTAGGAGAGACAGCCTTACAGAACAGTGTCCACGCATCCCCTACAGAGACTCCTTTTTTCATGTGACTCACTAGTAAAAGAGGTAATAATTGTATTGAAATAAGAAAAAAAATTATTTCACTGTGACTTACAACATTTAGAAACAGTTAATGGAGGATAGATGTTACAATAATGGCTCTAGTCAGTTTGTCTAACAGCTTAAAGTGGAAGCTTATAGGCTTACTTTTTGTACTGTGACAAAAAAAAAAAAAAGGAAGTCTGTACATTCTGGTGGCTACATGCTTCCAGCTTGTGTTTTAGAATTTAGGTTAACTCACACTTAGTCTAACAAAAAAGTCCTAATGATTAATTAAACTCTCAAACTCTCTTCTGAAGTAAGTTTCCATTCTCTAGCTCAATCTCTAGACACAGTAATTCAATTCTGAAAAAGAAAAGAGACTTAGCCCTTCAAGAAAAAAAAAAGGGGGGAGGGAAACAGTTTTACTTCATCTGGATACCTGGGAACATAAGAAATGGAAGTGAGCAAGCAGCTCCCAAAGTGTTAAATATTTTCTGCTGGTCTGTCTCGGGACATCAAGCCCCTTGTGACTCGCCCTGCTAGCGCAGAGACGCCACGTGCCTACTGCTCACTTCCGTGGGAGCGCGGTACAGAGTCTGATTTCGCTCCCTCCTGCCACCTTCTTGTAATTAGGAAAGGGCCCACTCGACTCCCACTGCAGTGAGGTGGGCTTGGATTTTGCTCCCCCGAGGGGCTGCCCTCGGGGGGTCCTCGAGGCCCTCGCGAAGAGGGGCTGCTGGTTTCTCCCCCGCGCGAAGAGCACCGCCACCCCCCGGCGCCCGGCCAGCCCTCCCGGGGGCTCCCAGGCAGGAAGCCCCGCGCCCTCCCACGCCCCCGACCTCGATCCCTCGGAGGGAGCCGGAGGGACAGCTGCGCTGAACTGCGGCTCACAGGCTACAAAACAGATTAAATAGCTCCAAACTCCTTGGATTCACAATTCGGAAGATGAGGCTTGCCTAATTTCCATTTGGATAGAAAAGGCTTTTGATAACGTTCATGTGCAGGAGGCAGCTCTTTGCCTTCATGCAAAATCCTCGGTTTGCTGGGAAAGATGAGTCGCGTCTCGGCGAAGTCTGCGCAGTCCCTCCCCTCACACCCCGCTCTCTACGCAGTAACTGTAATGAGCGCTGGACCAGTAAGTCATAGCAATAAAAAGAGTTCTTAAACCTCAGAAATCATGAACTTACACAAATATCCTGACTATACACAACAGTTCTTCCTTATGAAATGCTGTTCTGCATTAGCCGTTGTAACTAAGACTCCTCCCCGCTTCCACCTTAATAATTAAGGGACTGGAGATGTCTTGACTGTAGCTTCTCATATTCAGGAACGAAAAGAATTTACAAAGAGACAACGCTCAGCTCCAAATGAGGATTTGCAGTCAATGTTAATCCAGAGGGAAGTCTTTAACAATCTTCTTTGGCTCTGCTTCTCAAGATAGATTTTAGCCATTCTTCCTGTTGCAATACACCAAATTATAATCTCATAACAGGATACTTGCTATCCTTTAAGAAGTGGCACTCAGATTTCTTCAACCTCTGAATGCTGAGCGACCCACAGAATAGGAAGCTGCAACTTGAATTTATTGCTCTTGACAACATAATCTTCTGCTTTTCTTCTTGGGATCAGTCTCATGCAAAAACCCTAGCGTAGTGTCTAGCAGTATCATTAAACAAAAGACACAAGACAACAGATACTTCATGTGTTTCAAGGGAAATAACTGGCAGTGGAATAACCTCGATCCTAACAAGCACAGACTGATTTTGGTCTGCGGCTACACGGTGGTTTTTATTTCCTCTACGGGCTCTTAGTTTGATTGGATTATCTGTAGCTGCAGGCCCTCCAGCAATACTCCCAGTTGGATTTCTGCATTAAAAAAAAAAAAAAAAAAAGTGGGATGGGGCTTTTGGAGCTGCTGCTCAGCTGGGATTGCGGGGTTTAATACCTCCAGTGCTAGGAGGACAGACTAAACAGCGCACAGCCATCAAGTCAAGACTCTCGTGCTCAAGGATGCTGTGATGCCCCTACAGCAACGATGTCGTCTCTAAACTCTTTCAGCATGCAAGCAGCTGCTGTCAATAAATTCTCCTAACTCACTCTCCTCCCTAAATGCTTCCAAACATCCCACATTAGCTGAGCTCACGACCTGGCTGTCAGACATACTTGCACGTAACGCTTTTGGATTACGTTTGTGCCCATCCAAACCGCTGCACCTCTCACACTATTATCACTTGGCACCGCAGGACTGGCAACCTGGCACCGAGTCTCCTCTGGTTTTTAAAATACCAATACTTTTAAAAAGTGAGCAGTGGGGGAGAAAATGACTGTCGTCTTCAGCCAAAAATACCATTTCACTGGGAGCAGGAACACGCTCAGCAGGTCTCTGCTCTTTTTCCCAGGCAAGCAGGCAGTTTGCTTTAAGAAAAGCTGTATTACAGAACAAACCCTCACGGAAGTCAGCACACATTTTTTAATCTCTGACTCTTCAGCTCCATTTATTGTAGACCTTTTATAGGCTTGCAACTTGCCATGCAAGTTAATCAAAACATTGTGGGATTCTGGTAGAGACACGGTTAAGGGCACAGACCGATTTTCCCACCCCGACTGCAGATACGCACAACTTCAGCTAAGCATCTTTGCTTCCTGACTTTTCTCTGCACCACCTCCCCAACCCAAAATTTTTTTCTTCTATTCTCTTCTTGCATCTTATTTTACACAAATTAACCTAGAGGAGTTTTGCTACAGACTTCACCAAGGACACAGTTTCACTTCTGGATTGCAAACTTTTAACCACACGCCTGTACGACAGTCACTGCCCAACGCCTGCAAGGAATTCCCCGGTCCCAGCGGGGAATCGGGGTGTCGGCGGCTGTATCCACGTAACCGGTATTCCTGCTGAAACCCAGGCAGGCGCCGGCCCAGAGCTGCTGCAAAGTCCTCCCAGCTCCCTGACAGTAGGGCAGAGGCATTAAATTAGACCTCGATACTTTCACCGAATACTTTTGAGTAGCCCATTTTAAAATCAACAAAGATTCACTCAATAGCCTCGGAAGACGGGGACATTTTCACAGAAGCGGCACAATGTAAATCCTCAGTATCCCAAGATTTACCTACTACTTCTTACAGAATTCCTTTTATGAAAAACAGCTATTAACATGAAACAAGCAGAATAACGGCGGTTCTCTTATTCAGTTGTTTTCCTGCAAAGAGGCCACAATTCCCTGCGTCTCCGCTGGCGCTTCAGGTAAAAGGGAATGATTTGCGATAGATGTGGGGTCTTTGATCACTACTCTGAGACTGAATCTAATGGACCGTAAACTAACAACCTCTCCCGTGTCAATAAATAATGTATGAATGTGTATTCATACAAACGCACGTATAATGCATTGGGACAGCAAGTCAGAACTGGTAGGAAAATATTCTCCTCTTCTCCAAAATAGGTTAAATCATCACCACTTTACGCATCCGTTCCTGTTGCTAAAAGAAACTCAGTTTTGTGGTTACCCGTTTTTCCAACGCAAATTCTGCTCTGCAGAAGTAGGAGTCGATTTTTCTGTTTTAAATAAACTGCTGTGAAACATCAACAAGCCAAATTCTTCCTCTCCCCCGCAAAGGTAGGCAGCATCGCTACCACAAGCTTAATAGCAAGGAAGATTTCAAAGTAAGAAGGAGCAAACAGGAAGGATGCAATCAAGTTAGCTATTTTGGGGAGAAGCAAAGCAAACTTAAAGAAGCTTTAAGAACAGCTTAAAATGTAAGTAAAATTCAATATAATTCAGAATTCCTTCATTACAAAGCGTCGCCAAAATCATCAGCACATGCAAAAATTCTATTTGCAAGCAAAAAACCCCAAGCCAACCCAAAACCTTTTCACAATCATTCTGAAGATGAACCCAATTCCAAGGGCACTCCTGTGCTTAACTCAAGATCAGCACCCTCGACCTTCCAAGCGTGACTTGCAGCCATTGAGGTCTCTATGACTAAACCGATGCTTTCTTTATCCAAACCCACACATTTTCCAATGGCAAAAAGTGTTATCTAAGACTCTGGCACAGAAACGAAGACACACAGAGAGGATATTCTCCATGTTCTCTCAGCGACTCTCACTCATTTACTTCCACAGCAAAGATACAACTTACAAATACTTAAAGTGAACAGAAAACGCTGAAGGAAAGGTTCCAAAGCAATCCAGTTATACAACAGGCAGTGACCTTCTCTCTCCTCTCCGCACCATCTACTCTAATCCATGAAATGTGCAACTCATTGACGGAGGAAGCAGGGAAGAAGAGGAGATGAGTCAATTAAATATTACCTCCTGATCTGAAATACTTTTCTTTAGATTGCCTAGAAGACCTTTTATTGTTAAAGGAAGAAAGAGCACATTTTGCAGCAGCAATTCCTAAAGCGCTCATCTAAATACAAAATGCACTACTTTTACCTGTTTTTACGTTAATATAAGTATCTGGTTTTGCTGCACAGATTTCAGAAAAAGATACAGTATTTCCAGTTTTAAATTGGTAGTAAAATATTTGAATATCGTGGTTCAACCCTCTGATGATACAGTGTTTTATGTTAACTCCTGCTGATGCACACTGAGCAACTAGCACTATTTGCTAGTTTTTTCTCAGAACAACGAAAATTACAGATGCTCAGGTCACTAGAAGATAGTCTAGAGACCAGAAGTCTCTATTCTGCAAATAGGGAGGATAAATTTTAAGGTTTTAAGATTTGAATAGCTTTGACTCTTTGGAGGAAGAGCTTTTACCAAAATGAAAATATCTTTACCAAAAATAGAAGAAAATATAATCTGTTTAACCTCAGCCAAATATATTCAGAATGAAGCCTCCAGCGCTCAACAAGCTTGAGGAAATCCCCACTTGGTGAAAATTCACTCAGCAGGTTCCCTTTTAGAAACTTTATGAACGTCCTCACAGTTCAGCCACTCAGCTCAGTTCCACAGATCGGAAATTCAGATGAGAGTATTGGGAAACAGCACAAGCTGACCTCAAAAACGTTACTCTCCACCGAATGCAGAGAGGAAAACTTCAATACTTGGGAAGAAAGTCAGCACACACAGCACCAGTTCATCCTGGTTCCCTGCTTGCCAACTGGCAAGATGATGAACACGAGAAATGGAGAGTTGAAAGAACAACCACCATGAAGGGAGGAGAGCTTGATCAATCTATCTCTATACAAACGTAACGACTGCTTTATAGACAAGTTATGTCTATCCTACAGTAAGGTCATTAATCTAATGAAAATATATCAAGAAAAATGTGTTGAGACTGACAACGATACTATACTTCATCATTAATCTTGACCATGTAACATGGCTACAGGCAGAAGAACTATTAAGATAAAGAGACTTAAATCACTCCACAGATGGAGCTCATCACGCCACTGTAAAACTGGTTTATTAGCAATACACTTCAAAGCATTATCTGAAATTTTCTAACAGGTTATTTAGTATGTATTTAATATTTGTTGTGGCTTTGTCCTGGTTTCAGCCAGGATAGAGCTGATTTTCTTCACAGAAGCTAGTGTGAGACTGTGTTTTGGATTTGGGATGAGGAACTGTTGATAATGTGCTGATGTTTTGGGTTGTTGCTGAGCAGTCAAGGACAGTCCAGCTTCTCGTGCTGGCCTGCCAGCGAGCAGGCTGGGGGTGCACGGGGAGCTGGGAGAGGACACAGCCGGGACAGCTGACCCAGGCTGGCCAAAGAGATATTCCCTACCATCCGACGTCATGCCCAGTACATAAACTGGAGCTGGCCGGGGGGTGGAAATCACTGCTCGGGGACGGGCTGTCGATCACGGGGTGGTGAGCAATTGCTGTATTGGGCATCACTTGTTCTTGTACATTCCTTTGTTGGTATTATCATTGTTGTTCCCTTCTTTCTGTCCTATTAAACCGTGTTTATCTCAACCCACGAGGTTTTTTTTTTTCCCCCAATTCTCTTCCCCATCCCACTGCAGGAGGGGGAGTGAGCGAGCGGCTGCGTGGTGCTTAGTTGTCGGCTGGGGCTAAACCACGACAGGCTTTATTGTTGCGTCTTAGTTATTTTAAAAGTTTGTACTGTTAATGATAGGTCTGCCACTGATAAATGTGAGAAAATTATGCTTGCAGTGCTACAAGTGGGCTTTTTGTGGGGATTTTTCTTTTGAGCAACTGGCAATGGCATTGCCAAAAAATTCTGCAAACATGCAAAGATCCAGTTAGCAATTAAGCATTAACAATAGTTTCGCTGATTATACTGTTTATACAGAACACATTCAGAAATATGCATTGCAGCAAGAGACTGCATATGCAGACAGGATAAAGTGATTCACAGCATTTCTGTGCTAGCAGCTTTACTGAAAATTTAAATAAAAAGAATTTTCAAAGTAAACATTTTAAGCAGAAACGTAAGCAGTTAGTATTCTATGCATATATAAGCATTTCTATTTTATGCATTATAAGCATTTCTATGCTATGCATTATAAGCATTAATAATGCAAATAGAGTTTTTTACTTCTTTCCTAGCGTTGCTGGTAATTTTCAGAAAAGATGGTGTCTGGAAGATACAAAGTAAAGGCACAAAAAGCTAGAACTACTGGTTACTTCTGCCCTTCACATTGCTGACACCACTGGCTGCCGAGCACAACACAAAGCAGGTAGGTTTCTGATATTTCACAGGAGAAGACATCAACGCCGTCTTCCCACCACGTGGTACAGCCAGGGCTTTTCTGCTCCACCACGGAAAACACATGGATTGATACGAACGTGGCACCTCGGGACACGGTTTAATGGGCATGGTGGGGTTGGGTTGATGGTTGGACTTCATGATCTTAGAGGTCTTTTCCAACCTTAATGGTTCCGTGAAAATTTGTTAACTGCAGCCGTCAAGACGCGTAAGCAGACTACCTCCATTCACCTATGTTACTGCAGAACAAGGAGTTTGATCCAAAAGCATTTCCATTTTAGCTGCAGCTAGCACTGCCTTTCAGGAAACGCGCTTGTAAGGCTTAACGTTAGATGGATGTGAAGACAAAGTATTTGCTTGTGAGCAAGATGTACAAAATGCCATTAGCAAAGCTGCCAGAGAGAATGCCATATTAATCTGAAAGAAACTGTCAGTGGCTGTATCTTCCTATTCGAGCGGTTGCTAGTTCTCAAGAGTCACTTGCAGAAGACAGGGGAAACCCAATTATGGAAAATAGCAATATCTTTGTCAAAAAAGAGCAAGCAATTAAATCTCCCCTACACAGGAAAACATGTATTAAACCTAATTATTGTACATCGGTCAATGTAATTGCAACTCAAATGCAACACGGTCCACGTAATTAGTTTGCACTAATGGAAAGCTCACAATGCAACAAATGTACAAAACGCTCTGCGTCGGGAACATTTCCTCGCAGTACCAGGAAATCGTGCTACTTCTCTTATCGAATTTAAGGCGCGCTTTGCCAAAGAGAAGATAGATGGACATCCCCCCCACCTTCCTCAATATCAACTTCTGGAGTTGCTGAGGTCCTCACACCTAAAGGAAGGTGTCCAGTTGAAGGAAGGTCCCCCATGCTCCAGCTGCAGCCTGGGCATACCCCAGCCCAGAGAAAGCTGTTTGGGCTCTCCATCGAGCTGCCCGGGACCTGCTGCTAGAGGCTGCAGCAAGAGCTGCTCTCAACAACTTGATTTGGGCACATCAGGTTATCAACTTTGATAGCCTTGTTAATACACATGACCAAAAAGACTTTGTTCTCCCTTTTGCTGTTCTTGTTCGCTCAACTTCCTTTTGTTCCGTTAGGTATAACCCTTGCTGTTGAGAAACTGCTTACACAACTCCAAGATACTCTCAGAGAGGGCATGGCAACATTTCCCAGCCTTCAGCCGGCTACTGGGCCAGTTTCACTTCGATTTATACCGCTTGGCGATGCTCAGAGACCCTCTGCCAAAGTGGGAACAGCAGGAAGATAAAGGAAGATTTGCAGCTGCAGCAAGTGCGGGAGCTCCTCTCGTCAGGACACCCAGTGCTTTATTAACTCCTCGGGCAACGAAAGCACAGTGGCAGAATTTAACAAGCATCTCTGCTGCACCTGGTACTTACTGAAGCACAAGAAGGACCACATGCACATGAAAGACCACACGTTACAAAGCCCAAAATGCTGGGCAGAAAACAAACACTATTTTGTTGCAGGTTTCACTGAATTAGTAATGAGTGTTAGTTAAACTATTAAGTGATTTTACCCCTTCTGCCAGGTGTATTTCTCCAAGAAGAAATTAAAAAAAAAATGCTTTCACCTTCTGTGAAGGACATGGTTGAAAGTCCAGTTTTTGACTGCAATGGCAGATCTTTTTCCGATGACAGAGGACTAACACCAGGCTGGGTGCAGCACATAACTGTGCCCAACCAGGCAAATAAAGGCCAGCATGCAGCTGGTATCATCTCAGCAACCATCAGATGTATATTATTCTATAAGCCAAGTCTGCAAGCAAAGAGTGCAACAGAAATTTTATAGGAGAAACTCTGGATTTACTAGAAAAATTCTCGATTAGGCAACTTTTTCCTCAGAGCAAATGGCCATCGCTCTCCTTTGTAAAGGCTAATTATTTGCAGGATCCAACAGCTATAAGTCAGTTTAACATTTTGTCTGGTTTTGTTTTAGTTGCAGATTCCTGCCTAGCTCCTCAGTGTTTTTGAGCTTGTAATCTAACATCACCTCTTATCCACCAGCAATGTGCTCTGGCCTAATAAATGAGTGGTTTAACACACACTTAGCGACTTACTTCAAGTAGGTACAAATTAACCAAACCACCTTTCTGCCATCTGCTTGGAGAAACAAATTCCCACGTAAGGGTAATAAAATATGGTGATGTGACATTTCCACAGTAGCTACAGCAAGGCGTGCTTGAGCACAGCCCCTGAAACACAGCCTGTCTCACCTCCGTGGGGAAACGACACAAACTACACTGAGCTTGTGGAAATTTCCAAACAGAAGCTGGTCCTTTGGAAAAAAAAAAACCAAAAACACACAACACCACAATACAAAACAAAAAAACAAAATACCCCGCTGGGGAAGTGACTCTGATGTGCCAATCGAGGCTCCACCACGATGATAAAATATGGAGGAGGAAGGGGAAGCTTATGCATCTGTTTGCAGCAAGGGAAGTAGGTCACTCGAGAAGCAATTAACAGGCTCGCTGCAACGATCTCCTTCCACCCAGCCACGGCGCATCAGACCCCAGAAGCGCCCGGGGAGCTGGGAGGTGGCCGCGCAGAAGCGCCAGCGCCGGGACGGTCACAGGACTGAAACCCCCCCATGTTTGAGCGATGTTCAGAACAACCTTCCAGAATTAATTTTGCAGATGCTGCTAGTTAAAAGTTAGCTGAAGTCTTAATTAACACAAAGCAGAAACGTAAAACAAAACGCTTAAAGCTCCTCCGCGGTCTCAAGGCCACTTGCGTTTTACCAGGGGACTGATAGAGGGGACCTTAAACTGCAGCAGGTGTCCTAGATGCACAGAGTCAGTTATTTAAGTATACGACAGATCAAGCAACCTAGAAAGACTTCATCCTAATTATTACAGCTGAACAGTTACCACTGAAGCACAAGGAGAATAAGAAACCATCACAGAACTATTACAGAAAAAGCTCATTTAACAACCAGCTCTGGAAACATTAACTGAGGCCATCGACAAGGATAAGAAGATTTCACAGAAGGGCATCAGCCTCCAAAAATAATTTAGAACGCCCTTGCTGCTTTGGAAAGGCAATATTGACCTGGAGATGTTACATGAAAGAGAGTGATGCAGGAATCAAAGACGTGACCTGGTATCCACAGGCATATTGACCACGAGGGTGCAGCCAGCGGGTTGCTCCTGCCTGTAGTAAGCTGGTGCCTCTAGTAGTGAGTGTGACGAGTGAAGACGCAGGCAAAATACTGTTTTCACCAATATTGTAAAAGTTTCTTTAGGAAGTTGTGCCCGCACAGCCCCAGAGCCCCCACTGCCAGGAACAGAGTATTCTCCTAAAGTTTCTGTCCAACAGCTGTTCAATATTCAAGCATAAAAATAAAATTAATACTAACCTATTTTCTTCTGGATGCTACAGGCTCCCTTTTTCATCTAGAAATTCAATGCATTCACTCTATTCTCTTCCAACCCCACTGACAGCCTATAAATTATTACTTTATATCACAGGGCATCCAGAGGCTCCAGCCAGGGTCAAGGCAACATGCTAGACTAGAGACACTGGCTCCAGAAAGCTGCTCAGTCCTGGTCTATCAAAATACCCTTTTAGTGGATGCTAAAATGCTCCGTTTGTATAAAATAAACTGTTCAGTCTATGTCAATAGCTTCTCTGCTGCTGTTCCCCCTGGCAGATTAATTAATCAGTCCACCCAGATCTTCTCCTTCACCATATTAACTGACACAATGTCATTTAAAACATATTAAATACAGCAATATACCAAACTTGAAAATTTGAATAATTCATGAAAGAAAAAAAAAAAAAGGTTTAAACAAAGCTAGGAAATTTTGCAAACATAATTCTTTCATCTACTACCCTCCCCTGTATTTTTTTTAAACCAATACTGAACTTGGGGGCAATTAATATCCGATACAGTTCTAACAGCAGCAAAATAATTTTTAGCAACTCCTTCAAACCACTGTTTCATACCATCCATCACTTACAGGAAAACATGATCAAGACAGGAGTCTATGAATAACTCTGCTTTTTCTCCAGGATTCAATCTAGACTGCTTCTAAATATGTATAATGCCTAGACTACATTAACACATTAAAGCTTTGTAGATTGCCATCAGTGCTTCTGTGGCTTAATTTCATCTGTTCCTCACAATTCAGATCTTCAACAACTTTCATCCTAAAGGAAAAAAAAAAAAAAAATCACTCCACTTTAAATATAAAAACTCATAATGCTCACATAGGCAGATTGCTAAGCATGTTTAAGAGGATATATATTTAAAACCTGGCAGCAAAACTTTATTCCCCCACTAAACAGGAGTATTCTCTCAGATTCCATTGCCTCGATCTTAATAAAAAGCATATTCTACGATCAGTTAAGCTTGAAAGAGTCTGGGAAAGATGATGAGTTTGACAAGTCAAACAATTCAGGAGTAGACTTGGAGAATACAGCAAGTGATAGAAGAGTGAACATTTTAAGCAACTGATGAAAAAAACCACCACAAGGGATTCAGTGTGTTTGTTTTTTACTCCAGCTGCACAAAGGATAGAAAGGCACAGTGCATTAGCACAAAATGGATGCTTTTTTGCAAACACCACCTTCATTTCCAAACGAGTTTGTCCAGTTAAAAATTCATTTCCTACTTCTGACTGAAGATTTTAATTGCTAACACAGATGCTCTTTTCTGCTCATTCAAAAGTAACGAGAGAATTGAAGATGTTCTGTGCCCAAGATAGTCCTGCTGCACAAAGTAATTGGAAATGACAGATCACATACACCAGTACCGGCTTGACGTTTGTACATCAAGTTCTGAAATAAACCTCGGCAGATTCACGGGAGTACTCACCCCAAGCTGAACACATTCAGCTGCAAAGCCTGAAAAATAAAACTTACCAATTTCAGATTAAACACACAAGAACAGCATGCATTAATTATTAGGCAGAAGTTTAAAGTTTGCTTTAATCATTCCGAAATGCTTTGAAATCACTTCTGGTATAGCAGCTCTGAAAGAGCTTTTATCTTTCAGCTGTAACACAGGAGGCACGCTGGAAACCCAAGACAAGATTTTCTACCTTCCAGTTTTGGCATCTCTGCCTTTGAATTAGGTTTCTTGAAGTTGCGCACAGCAAGATATACCACAACTAGTAAAGAAACTGTTTAAGTACAAAAAATAATCACCAGATTTAACATGAGGAGAAACTTCTACTTGAAAATTAGAGTCACAGAAAGCCAAGCTTCAGTTTTATACGTGTATTTTATATAGTACCCCAAAGCCTCTCTGCAAGTACAGGTTAAAAATCCTGCCTCGTCTGTGCTACAAAGCTCATGCTTACAGCATGGATAATTATGTACAACATACAAAAGAAGGTAATTAACATACTTCTCACATAAAACCAAACAGCTAGGCTAATAGCACGCAAGACCCGGTCTCACGCACCACCTTACGCAGAATAATTCGCCACTGATACAAGCGCTGACACTGGAGTAATTCATGGATACCATGGTAACATAACTACAGCTCACCAAGTCTCACCTTTCATGAAATTCATGCGACTACTACCTCTCCGAAGCGAGGTTTTTCACCACCTCCACCCTATTTTCCCCCCGGCCAGCACCCTTCAGAAGTTACCGAGCTTACTTACCGTCCAACCGGGGAAAATAAAGACCTCTGAAAATTAGGGTTTAGGTGTGCCAGCCCTTCAGCCGTACAACAAGAACAAGCAGCTCGTCTCTGCCCGAGCACCGCGACCAGGCTGGCGGAGGCCCCGCGCTAAGCAGCCTGCTTGCCCTCCTCTGGGCAGGCTGAAGCGGGGTACCGCCACCACACCTCCCGTGAACGCGCAGCCATATGCCTTCCGCAGCTGCAAGTTATTAAACGGGACGAACGTTAACCATTTAGGCATCGACAGCAGGCGAAACGTCTTCAACACGTTACAGGAACTCCAGCCCGAGAGTTAACCCAATACAGACGTTTATTAAGCAGGGAACAGGGAGAATCTGCTCCTTTCTTACCTTAAGCAAAGGGAGGTCTCTGAATTCTAATGCATCTCAGATTTTTCAACTTCAAAAATGTATCGGTTGGTGATTTAAAGTGATTTCCCTCTCCAATTTCCTACAGGGGAGATGTGGAGAGAAAAAAAAAAAAAAAGGAAAAATTGAAGTACTTAAGGATCTGCAACAGCCACCGGAGTTGAATTTTCTCCCCTCTATCTGTAAAAATCCTCTTATTCAGTCCTGTTGGCTCTTAAGACAGCACTGCTGACGAATTTCAAGGCTCAGCTCTTGACATGCAGAATCACTGAAGGATCAAGAGCATAAATGTCACTTCCTCTAGGCAGCACATCAACTGCAAAGGAGCCTAATCTGCTCTCCCCACCACCAGCCTACCCAATTGAAGAGTAAATCCTGACATCTGCCTCATGCAGAGCTTTCATTAAACGTTTCTGAGGAATTCCATTTTAAAGTCCCTATCTAAAGGGTCCCAGTTTTAGCTAAACCATTATGTAGTTTCACTTGAAAAACTGCACAAGTGGAAGAATATAAACTGCGAAGCTAATAAAACAGAAGTCAAAGACTAACCTTGAAACAAATTACAGCTGGCTACGTCTGAGCGGTAGCAAAGGCTCTGGAATTATTAAATGAGGTTCAGAAGAGATTTAACTAACCAAATTCCAGGGCAGTGCTTTATTTATGGTATGTGTGCTGGTCCCAAAAATATTTGCTAAGGTTTTTCCATCTCCTTTATTGCTTTTGCATATTTCCTAATCAGATCCAACAGGCACAAACCCTATGGAGGCTTGGCATTTTGGGGTTTTTTGGTTTTGTTTTTTTTCAGTATTTCATGATGAAGTGGCCTAAGGTTCCTTAAAATAGAAATTAGATGTCATGAACACAACATCCTACATACATGCCATATGTGGATTAAACAGAAATCAGGACACCAGCATCGACTTGAAACACCATATAATTAACTCCTAAAATGGCATTTTAATGGTCTCTGCCCTTCCTCAACTTGGCTATAGCATGTATAATTACTCTCTTATTAGCTCTCTGCATCCTTCCCTCGCATTCCCAGTTTAAAATGAAACAAAAACTCTTCTGTTGGAGTTCGCCTTGAAGAAGTCTTGTTTTAAAAGGATTACCCGTCGCTGAAAGCAAACTGGATTCCATAAAAGGAGGCTTATTCCTGCACTTGAAGTCTATTTCTTTAGGTATCTAATACACACCTGGATCTTTTAAAAATCTATTTGAATTTTCTTAGTGAATTAGCTCAATAAAGTAGATTTTATCACCCATTAAAATTTATGCCAATGCAACTTGAGCCTGCATGGTATTTCCTCCTATAATCCTCTCGCTGGAGGCTCAATTTAATAAACAAAGGCAGCTCTAATAATTCAAATCTTACTTTCAAAGATGTGATGTGCCTGTCAGAAGCTTTCTGCAACATAGTCAGTACATTTCTTCAGTCTCTCTCCAAGGCTTTGCATACGTTTAAGCCTGCGTCTTGCCTTTTGAATGCTGATAACTACTGTGTTTCTTTTCTCTCCTTTAAAGGATTAAATGCAACCACAGACATTTTTATTAGTGCATCACGCACCATTAAATTGTCAGCTTGTCTTCCACAATTCTCTTCAAAAAAAAAAAAGCGGTCTTGAAAACATCTTTACAACAAAACATTCATTTTCTTGGCACTTATTTATAAACTGAAACAAACAAAGCCAAAATCCGACCAACAAAGCACCTCGTGTATTTTCCTCACAGCCAGGTTGTAGAAGAGAACCACTCTACACACAACATGTATATTTTAAACACTGTGCAGTACATTCACATAACATCTACCAGAAAGCCCTTCCCTTGGCTCCCCCAAGAGATTGATTTTTATTATTTAAGAGTTCAAGTGGCAAGGTGAGAACTCCCCCATCTTGCACTCTAGTCATATGGGAACAACTCCGAGAGAAGAAATACCAGTTTTTAACAGGAGAAAACAGTGATATTTTCATCTGAGACAGTCCTCCATACACAAAGGATGGTGCCAACACACATGCTACATGTCCCACGCCAAGAAGATGACAGCTTAGGATTCCCTGCAGTTCCTTCCTAAGGGCACTCTGGATTTTTAATATCTCCCGTATTTTTTGTCAGTATTCCTATCTGGGAGTGAGTTGGCTCTTTTTCATGCACTGCAGCTTCCTTCTCTCAAACTCCAACCTACCACCAAAGGTGCCCAAAATTTCCTTCAACGGGGCTGCGTCTTGGCACAATTTTCAACCAGCCCCACAGCCCTAACTTGAGAAGAAACAGCCAGAAAACTTTTCAGCATAGGCAGCAGAAATATCCCCGTATCCCTTCATCGAGGAGAATTCCTCTCTAAAATACTGGTAAAATTGCAGAAACCGTCGTACTCCTGCTCAACACTGATGCAGAGATCAGAGCTGAGCAAAGGTGCCCTTGCTCCCCGCTGTCCCCAGAGGGGCAGGACCAGGCTGGTTCGTTACGACGGGTCAGCAGAGAATAAACAAGGAGCATCCCTGCAACAGCTTGGCCACAGCCAGGAGAGTCGACCTGGCCAAGTTATGCTTCTGTCTGCTCCCGGCTTGTGGAAAGAACAGCTGCAGAGCCTGGAAATAAACCCAGGAGAGTGCCTGAAGGCTGAGCACGAAGCAGCCAAGCAGGTGCGTTACCCCATTTCTCTCGCAGGGCGAGAGGCAGCTCATGCAAACAGCTTGCCCCGGGGGCTAGACGAGGGCATTGCTCCAGCCGCACAGAAATCCCTGCGGGTACCTTCACGAGAGGGATGGAGATCTTGACGCAGTCAGACGTTCAGCCAGCTCCACAAGCACTGCGGGAGCTGAAGAGTGAGAGGACAGAAACCGAGCAGGAGGAGGCACAAGTGACACTTCACGTGGCCCCGAGGGACGGAGAATGGTTGTTTTCTGTTCGGAGGAGCCCAAAGCCACCCTGGAAGCAGCAGCCCAATGTGCCAGCTGCCTCGGGAGGCACCTCAGCAGAAAAATCAGTTAACTCGCAGGTTGAAGGCAGAATTCACAGAATTCTGTGTATTCACAGAATACAGAGAGTTGCACATTTATCAAGAAATTTTACAAATACATGCATGAAATGAAAGATTTCTAACCGTCAGTAGAGGCAGGTTTTTGCTCTCTGGTCTGAGCCATCGTCTTCATTTTAAGCTTTGCTCCACTCAGCTTCACTTCTCCAAACTCAGCTTCAGCACTGAAACAAAGCTCTGGATTCCTTTTGTTATATTTCTGAAGTTCTAGTGATTCCAGCACGGTTTGGTAAGTCATTAATACACGTACTGGGCAACTAGAAGCCTTTGCTTGCAACCTGCAATTTCAGCAGAACCACAGCAGTGTTATCAGATAATGTGTTAATAACCTGCTGTGTCTAAAAAAGGTGTCACGGCAATAGGCATGTGCTGGTTTCAAAGTGACAAAACAAATAGCCAAGCACGCAGCTTTTACACAATCGATTCCAAACTCCTGACTGAAGATGAAATCCTGTTTCTCAATATAGGCTAACGCTTTATAAAACACTGTGGGAATGTAATACCTTAAAATACAATTAAAACAGCAAGGACTTGCTATGTCTTTTTTTTTTTCTTTTTTACTATTAACACTTTTTTTTTTAATTTATTAAAAAACAGAAAATAAAAGAAAAAAGCCTACTTGTAACTTCCACAGCTTGCTGTAGGAGGTAGAGCCTTTCCAATAGCAGGTAAGGTTGGACAACAGCGTTACTCCAGCTTTTGTGCAAAGTTTTAACATGCTCCTTGGAGGGAGGCTCACATAAAAGAAAAAGACTCTTCCATCTTTGATAGCAAAAGTTTTGGCTGTAGGCAATGCTGACTGGAGAGGGGACAGGCTCATGAGAGCTACAGAGAAGTACTCAGCCCCACCAGGAAGGACTTGCAATAGGAAAAGGAAGAAGATCTCATCCTAAGGCAGTCAGGACATATCCCAAAGATGGTCCAAAACCAGCTGAACTGATTTTGTTCATATTACTCTGATGAATCCACAAAAATAATATTTTTTCTTCATGCTCAGATAGGAGGATTTTATCTCGGTTCTATTAAACAGAACAGTAAGACCTTGTATCTTACTTCGGTGATCTATAAAACAGAATTTGTTGTTTCTAAAGACTAAGATTATTAAGAGAAAGAAAAAAATCTCTACTCCGCTTCCAGCTGTTGCGCATTTCTGACACTGAGCCACATCCACAGGCACAGGCAGGATGCACAATTCCTTCTCCGAGCTGCATTTTAACATTTTCCCATCTGAGTCAAGAATCTGACAGGCTCAAGTTACACAGTTCAGACCAGGCCTCTGACGTGGCCATAAACCCCAAGATCGGAATTTCTGCTCTCATACAAGGCCCGTTATCAACGCGGCTCCTTCAACGGCGTCGTGCCCGTCCACCGGTTTTCCATAACCCAGCGTTTCTGTCGCCTCCCAGCCCCACGGGATGGTGGCACGGACAGTCCGAAGAGCAACGTGGAAGCTGCAACCTGATGTCTCAGGTAAGATGCCAAAGGCCAGCAAAGGCTCCCGGGTTTAAGGTTTTGCATCAGCCTGCTAGAAGAGGGCAGCGGAGAAACGGTGCGGGCACAGCAGCCTGCTTTCGGTGCACTGAACACCCCGAGTTTCACACTGACGTTTGTCATTTATTAAGAGCGCTTTTCAATTTAAATCAGGTGGTTAAAGTGATAGCACCCAATTAGCTGCTCAGTAGGATAGCATTAATATTCATGAAACATTCAAAGCAGATGTGAGATTCTCAATTGTCTGAACCCACACACAACAAAGCTGCACTAGTACTGTACCACGCCACCCCAACTATTTAAAAAAAATACTCATTTCAGTAGCTGATTTAGATTCCATTCTGATTTTTGCCCATTGAAACACCAGTGTTTAGCTTTACCCAACACCATTCCTGGTGAGAGGGGAATTTTTGGTCCTACAGGCAGAGGAACCAGCCTGACTCAAGCCCACAGGGTTAAACCCGACTAACCCAGGCGATGGCTGTTGCAGGAAGCCCCTCAGTTTGAGCCACCGAGGCAGTAAATCCATCCCTCCCGAGTGCTGCCCTTCCAGTGCTCAGCCCCAACACGGATGGTTTTTCCAACTGCAATGTAGCAGGGGGAGGGGAAAAAAAAAAGTTCCCATTTAAGATTTATCTCTTTGTCCTACAAGGTGGAGGCTCGGCTTACAAAACAGGCTTACAAAAAAAAAAACAAACAAAACACGCTCAGACTGAATTATTTTGGAAACAGTTCTGGGCTAAATGCGAAGGAGCTGCCTGCCGCTGGTCAGCGAAGGTGAGCAGGAGCTCCCACAGCTCCCCGAGCCGGCAAAGCTCCACGGCACAGCGGCAGCGCCGTAAGCTTCGCTCTCGCAGCGGCGCTGATTTTATCGGCGTCTCGTTTTCCATCCTCGTCAGACTCGCGAGCCTCCGCTGCGCAGCCCCAGCCAGGGGACCTCTAGACAAACATCACGCGTGCGGTACAGAAGGGTGCAATAAGAATTTTTTAAAGCATGACTGCAAAGAGCAGGAGACTGAATCGTGCTCGGAGAGCGAGGCGGGGGGGTTGCGACGCACAGAAGCGCTATCAACCACCATGCAGGACCTGCTTGCGGTCAGCAGGCGAACCTCAGCCCTGGAAGGAGAGGCGCGAGTGCCAGCAGAGGGCACTGGGATGCCAGGAGAGCGCAAACCCAACGCCTCCGCGGGCAGGCAGAGTCCTGCGTTCGGTCCTCCAGCAGTCGCAAACGCAATACGTTCGATCCAAGGTCTCATTTCGGGCTCTCCTCCAGCCACAGCAAAACGCCTCTGCTGCCAGCTCCTGTTTTGAAGGGTCTCTGCAATCCCGCTCACTGGACTCGGGTGGGTTTGCTTTGACGGCAAAGACCAGAGAATAAGAAACCCCACTCCAGTCCTCGAGGAGTCCTTCCACTTTAGGAAAGTGTTTAAGGGGAAATGTGCGCTACTGTCAGTCACGCCAGCTGTGAGAATGAGGAGAAAGCAAGGTCACAAGTCAAGCCAAGCGCCGTCTTAGGTATTTTCTACGCTGCAAGATTTTGCAAAGAAAGCTTAAATCTTCTTGGTGAAGTGGGAAATGGCCTCCAGTTGCACCAGGGGAGGTTTAGACTGGATATTAAGAAAAATTTCTTTACTGAGAGAGTGGTCAAACATTGGCACAGGCTGCCCAGGGAGGTGGTGGAGTCACCATCACCCAAGGTGTTCAAAAAACGTGTAGACGTGGCACTTCAGGACAGCGTTCAGTGGGCATGGGAGTGTTGGGTTGATGATTGGACTTGATGATCTTAAAAGTCTTTTCCAACCTTAACGATTCTGTGATTCTAAGTGGACAACTTTATAGCAGCAAAATTCGAAATTCACTGTCAGGCAGACTGGGAACTTGTTAACAATCCCGTGAGGATTAAAGTGCAGCGCAACACAAGTACCTTGGCAAGGTAACCTCCCTTTGCTCAAATGGAAACTGAGCGTAAGGACCGAAACTGCTATTGTAGTTACGGGGGGGGGCGGGGTGTGCAGAAAGAGTTTTACCGGCCAGTGGTCCTTCTGGAGCAAGGAACATTTTACCAGAGAGTATTACAGATGGTCATTTTAAAGTAGTTGTCACAGCAAGGATTAAGCCTACAGTTACAGCATACTTCTAGGAAATGCAATGAGCTGTGCACCTTGGATTGTGCACAGTATAAAATATGTGGGATGAGAACTGCACGCTGTATAACCCATGTCAGGGAAAAAAGCAAATGTTTACATGCACTATAAAAAGGGGGAAGATTGATAGTTGTATTTTTTTCATTTACATAAGTTTAAAAACTTACATGTAAGACAGGTTTTTAGGATCACGCAGGTGGATTTAAGGCAAAATCAGAATGCTTGGTTGACAAAGTCCACGGAACCAAAACCCCATGTGCTGCTCTACCATCACAACATGCACCTTGCAAGCACCACATCCCTAACAAACACTTCAGAGAGTAAACCTGACTGTTCCAGGGCTTGAACACCTCAGTTTTCCAGGCACTGAACAGATCAACTTTTCACCTCCTGATACTCTGCCCTTTCTTATAAGCACACGTCAGGAGATACAGCAATTTAGTAAGTGTCAGAGAGACACAGCATCACCTTAAGTGTTCTGAACATGAAAAACTGTCATCAAAACATGGCAGTTCTGTGAGTGACCTGTAAGCTTTCAGTTTCCCAAGCCACCAATAGCATAAAGTGTAAAAAAAAAAAAAAAAAATTATTTAGGTAAGAGACTTGAGAATTAGATCTTTAAAAAGGTGAGGACCTGCTAAATCTCACTCCCACAAGAAAGCCAGTTTTTGCAAATAGCTAAAGAAGTGTCACAATTATGCATTACTAGACAGCCTGCAGTGTTGTGGCAGTCCATTTGCATATCAATTACTCTATAAATTTTACAGTCCACAAATACCAAGAATACTTTACTGTTACTAACACCAATGCCAAGACTTGCCTTTCTAAGAAAACTTGGAAATGTGCAAAATCCTTTGTCTACAGCATAACATTCACTGCTGGCATTTACTGGAATTCTCAGCTCTGTGACCCACTTGGCTTAAAGTTTAAGAACAAATTCATCTTCTATATATGTAATACTTCTGTAAGATATAAGGCACCAAATATTTACTTGTAGTAGTTCAAATATGAGTTTAAGGACTAGGTGTGTATTGTGACCCACTTTCTCCACATTATGCCAACAGGGATACATAACCTCCCGTCCAGAGCAGCAATAAACAACACATTCAGTGATAAAAAAGCCCTCTGTTAAGACATCTAGTGGAAATAAGACCCATGACGATTGAGGAAAGCATCTGGTGACATTAAATCCAAAAGCACACCTTTTCTTGCATCTGTCCATTCTCACCTCTCAGCAAGGCGCTGATCCTACTCCTACTGAGGAGTGTTCAAGGGTTTTGATACTGCACGTCAAAGATGTGTTTGCGTGCAGGCACGGGTTATTTTGATATAAAGCCATTTCCCCACCAGAGATAAGCAAAGTAACTACAGAGGATTGAACACTAGAGCATGAGAGTACCTCCCCTCTTTTTTTCCAGTGTGATCTTATTTTGTATATTATGCAAAGGAGTTTAAGCGTTGCGTTAAGTTTTCCATAATTCTTCATTTTTCGTGATAACGTAATAGAAACAGTTCTTTTAAAAGTCTAATTCTCAGTAGGCTTAATATGAACATTCTCCAAGAGTGCTGTTCACACTTAAAAACAGGCATTAAACAGCTAAAACATTTGATGTTTGGAAACAAAGTTACCCATCTGCCAAGGGTTTTGGAAGCATTACATACCACGAAAGATTTTTCTGTTCTAAAACCTTTTCATGTTAAAGAAAAATCTCCAGACATGCAAAGCTTAAAGCTTAAAAATAATCCTTTCCACTTACTCCCAGCTCTCCCTTGCAAGTGTTTTGTTTACTGTGAAGCACCGGCTTTCTGTTGCAAACAGCCACCCATCGCATACGATTTGAGTATTTAGATCCACTCTACCTCTACAAAGTAATGGCATTTATAAATTAATCATAACACTTAAAAATAACTGACCTACTTTGCTTGGCCACCTAGGACTCACTGCGCGCAAGCATCCAAGCTACGAATTACCACCGTGCCAACGGAAGTGTGAAGGTACCGCACATCAAGCTGAGCTTTCACGGTGAGCTGCTGCACAACTTGCACTGTGCGCATGCTTAGCCGCCTTCGAAACGCCGCGGCGGGGGCTCGCCGAGCCTCCCGGCGTGAAGGTCCAGTTGCCTCCAGAAGGTTTGCGCAAAGAGAAGTGCTGCAGTCCGGTCTGACCCTGGCATCGGTGGCCACGCTCTTACACGCTGGAGGTACCTGAAGCTTCAGCTACAGAGCAGGAAGCTCCTTGTCTGCTGGGGAAGCGCTGAAAATAGTTTAAAAGAAGATAAACACATCCCTTGGTTGCAATGCACCCATGAAGCTAGGGACAGGCTCCCAAGCAGAGAGGGTGGAGGACAAGCCCAAGAGCAAGTTGCAGGGAGCACCCTCATGGGGAGCAAAGACAGTACACAGAGAGGGGCAACAAATAGCCTGGGCTAGTGATGCTTGCGAGGCCACGGGCATCAAGAAGCGTTCTTGCAAGCCAAAGGGCAGCGGTACATCTGTAACACCACACACCGAGTGCTGGGGGTCCTGGTCTGTCTGGGCTGTAGACGTGACCAAATTCTTACCTTTTTCTCACCCTAAAACCCTGCTGGCTTTAAGTTAATAGCTAACATATGGCTGAGCAGGATGAAGCTGTTCCTCCCACCTACCCAAAAGCAAGTAGCTTTTCTGACAGTTTAGCTTCCTGGAAAATTTGGTTTTTTCTGGAAGAATACTCAATGCACAAAAAATACAGCAAAACCCACTAAGAACTGGAGGAAGGTGGCTGTCATGGTAGAAAGCATTGCAGGTCTGCGACACCTCAGTTCTGGGGCTAGCAATATAATTGAGATTTTATCTAAATTCACCTTCTGTATGGCAGCTCCAGTGCAAATTCGTCATGTGGGCAAGGAAAAAACCCACTCAAAACCAGTTATAACATGAAAAAGAGGTGCACAACTCTATATAAGAATAGATTTTAAAAAAAAAAAAAAAATCACAACTATACTCAGCATCTTCCCTGTTCTTCCACAGATGTCTCATCCTTCATTTTTTTTAATTTGTAGAGCAACCATAGTGCTGTTCACTATTTCATTGTTCATTTCCTTTTTATTATCAACCAGTAGAAATCCTCGCAAACCTCGGGAAAGTTATTTCCAGCATTTTCTGTGGCTGTGTTTCTGCGGTTAGGATAGCTGCTCACAGCCAGCAGCACCAAAGCAAACCCTGGCCAGGAGACGGCAGCCCTGGGGCGTGCATGGGCAGCCCTGCCTTCACGTGTATTTTCCCTTCACCGGTGGATCCCACTGGCAGCCCCACATCACTAAAACGCTTGCCACCTTTGCAGCATGAAGTATGTGACCTATTTGGGTTTTTCAGCTGCATGGAGAAACAGCATATAAAATAAACCCAAACAACCCCAAAGCCACCACACTGAGAAAATTACTTCTCCCTTACTGCAGCAGAAGATACTCTGATCTCATTTGTTGACATTTATCATTAGGAAGAGAGACATCTGAAAGCCCTGCGAGGAGAGGAAAGCTTCTTAGGGTTTTTAAGAAAGCCTACATTAAACAGCAGGGATGGCAAGAGCCGATTAGTCCTTCAGCTTGAGATACACAGCACAGTTAACACAATTTTTTAATTTTTTTTTTTTTTTAAAGAATTTAACAAAATCAGCTGAGACAACATAATCAGCAGCCTTCTGTATCCAAATTCATATTCAGGTACCTTTTTAACAGGACATCTTGAAGTCATAGCTCAACTTCCCAAAAAATCAAAGTTGACATTTTTAACAATACATGCTAAAGAAAACTTTTTCTGCTTATCAAAAAGAAAAAAAAAAAAAGGCACAGACACAAAAAGAATAAAAATTAGAAAAGTATTTCCAAAGGCCCCTCTACTTCAAGCCGCAAGCCAGAATCCTATTTTCAGGAGAGCATATTGTTTTGAAAGAGTCTTCTGCAGACGTACAACATCTTCTCTCTCTCAGAAGTCTTGAGACGCTCAGTAACTAAACACATCCAGGTCAGCTCACTAACCCCACTTTGCCCGCTTATGACAACCGGTTACAAATGCAAACCACGCTCTTAAATAGTCAGCTCAATAAGCAATTTAACAATTAATCCCTCTATCTGTTCATATGCTGCTTAAGACAAATCATTAGAAAGAAAATTAAGCCAGCAGCCATCCATTATTTCTTATTCAATCAAAGCAGTATCTAGCCATCTCATATAACACCAAAATACACCAGGCAATCCAAAGGCTTTTCAGGGAAAATATAAATTGGGGGGGGGGGGGGGGGGGGAAGGTAAAATCAAATATTGGGTGAAGGTTACCTGACTGGATAACCTTCAGGTCCATTTAAACAACTCTCTCTAAAAATGTGGCAAATACCACAATCATTCAAAAATTAAATGTAGATACCAACCACCAGATCTGAAAGCTTCAGGTGCTTCATGGGAATATATCCCACCATAAGCAACAAGAACTGCACTTGTAGGACACGATTTTTAAAGATTATTTTCTTGCCACAGTTACCTTTGCAGCCTGGATGGCACTGAACGCCTGTAGCGGAGCTAATGTAGGGTAGCGTGGCTGACATTCACCCATTTTGACTGACTGATACAAACAATTTTTTATTTCTTCAAGCATTTTTTGCAGGAATTAATTGGTATCTTTTGGTATTGTTGAGAAGATTTCTAGGGGCAATTCAAATATTCATTAAATGCAACAACTGGTAAAATAAGCTCATTCCTTTCATATTTACGCTTCCTTTTTTCTATACCAGAAGGAAAATGGCAAAAACGCTTCTTCAGGAAAAGCACATCCAGGAAGAAACAGGGAAAGCATTTCACCTTCAGCATGGAAACCAAAGTTCAAGAGGAACAAGGCTGCCTTTTCAAGCACGAGACACACTTACTGGAGGTGAGGTTACCCTTCGGTATCTCCAAGATTGAGAGGTGCAAATAAAGATCCTGAGTTTTCACTTCCAAGGGAAGCCCTGTGGCCTCACTGGCTCTGGGAGCTCCTGATAAATCCCTTTGTTTCAAAACTTTCTGGAATTTCCTGCATACCTTAATGCAATTAAAAAGAGGAAAAGAAATGCACCAACAGCCCCATTTCCCGTGCTAGACCAGCTCAGGGACACTCCTGTCACACTTGCCTGTTCTGAAGGCTTCTCACTGAAACACACAGCTTAAACTAAACTCACAAGCACCCTACAAGGGACACAGAAAAAGTTCTGATACTCTGGAACAGACTTCGTTTTTCATGGCAAGAAGCAGGTCAGAAAACACCGAGCTTGAATGAAGCCACTTGAGAAGCTAAACCAGGCGTTAACCTTCCTAGTTCACACCACGCAGGAGAAGATCAAGTGCTGTACTGCCAAGGCAACCTCATTTTATGCTCGCTCACTTGAGCTCTGTTTCTACCTTGCTCTTCTGTGGGTCTCTGCATTAGCCCTAAAACCCAGCAAATGCAGGTCACCACCACCACTCCCGTTTACAGAGCACGTGCTGAACTGTGGTACCTCCCCAGTGCCTTCTCCAGGAAACAGCCAGGGCAGAAACGCTGGACACCGAAACACCGCCCAAGCAAGCTTTGTTAGGCAGACTTTGCTCCTTAATCCAGATCATCAATGCATGTCTCTCAATCTGGATCCCAACTACATGCACACTCTCTGAACTTGAAAAATTCTAGCTGCTGTTTTACATATTCTTAAACTAATATTGCTGTGGAAAACCCATTTGAAAACACCCTTACTCAAACAGAAACCTTATTGTTCTCAGCCTTACCAAGGTCATCAGGAGATACATTTTAAAGCTCAAGCTAAAAAGGAGGGGGCAGGGGAGTGTTGAGTGGCTAATCTTACTGCTTAGCCTTTACAGTTGCTTCAGAAAATTCTGTGTTAAAGCTTTTATTGTATTGAAACAGGGAATATATCATTCCTGAAAGAGCCAAGATTCAATGCTCCAAAGTCTCTATCTATACGGTAGATACTGAACATGCAGCAGCATGGGTATTCCCTGAACATCTTCATTTCCAAAAGTGCAACTTTAGACAACAATGACTAACTCCTGAAAATATGGCCAAACCAATTTATTTCGTGATCAACAAGCTACATGTAATCAAGAGTCTGTAAATCAGATTTTATAAGGTGACACCAGCCAAGTGGTTCCCATATCAGGGGACACAGCTGATCTTTAACTCTAATAATACAAGCAATATAAGTGAGAAAAAAAGAAAAGGTGGCATACTTGAGATAAGACACTAATTAAAAGCTTATTTCCTTTGGAATTAGCAGGAAGTTTTCTTTAGAAGGATCTCATTACCATGCATTTTATCTGTCACCTCCAATATTTCAAATTCAATATTAACATTTAAAACACAGCTCAGAAGCTACATGCGGTTTTCAAGTAAACTTTGTTAAATATTAGCTAGATCATGACAAAGTCTTTCTACCCTGCTGCAGGTTTGCACACCGCTTTACCCAGATCAAAAGCAAGTGCCAAGGCTCACCTGTGGCTCTGTCAGCAAGTATGGCACAAAGTTCGTCGGCGAGGAGGGATTAAAACGCCGGCAGCCCGCTCGTCATGCACACAGGATGTGCCACGTTCCAGTGCTGTCAAGACACTGTGAAGGAGCAGGAAGCAAAAAGGATGCCAAGAGGAGACGAGGTGAAAAAACAGAAGCAAAAGCTGCAACTGTGGAGCACAGGGGGGAGTCAAGAAAATAGCGAGTGCTGATAGGAAGGCAAATTTACATTTCGTTCTAGAAATGCTAAGTGAAAATCCAGCATAACTACAGAAAAGCTGAAGTGGCACTAGGCTTACTTGCATGAGCAAATAGTCCCCAAATACGAGCGTTTATTCCCCACATTTTATTTAGAAACATCAGAATTTTACCTTTAGGGAAGGGGGGGGGAGGGGAGAGGAATATCGCAAAATGGCAATATTGTAAAAAGGGGAACATCTTCCAACATTTTAGGTCTGCAGCACAAGGCTAAACTGATGAGTCAACTTGCTTTGAAAACCAGCAGAAATTAGATCTTAAAGTTTTGACTGTGGCTCAAACTTGAAAGCTACTTCATTAGAAACATATCCGAGTACCAAAGTAACCAGTTTAAGAAACACTGCAAATAGATGTCTTTTAATCTTACAGCTCAATTAAAAGTTCAGAGAAAGACAGCTACTTTAAATGTAACATCAGTGAAATCCAACTTATTATTGCCCTTTTCTTACCAAAGGAGTAGAGATCCTGAATAGAAAGAAAGAAGAAAACCACCGAAGACCACTAGGCAAAAAGACCATAAAACAGCAGCTTTGGTTATCACCTGCGCATTTTGCAACTGTACTGTAGGCGACCATTGCCACTCCTGAATATTATTTTTCAGGAATTTTTTTGGGGGGGGGGGTGGTGGTAGATTTTTTGTTTGTTGGGGGTTTTTTTTGTTTGGTTAGTTTTTACATGTTTTACCTATTGTGCTGAAGCCATCACTCAAGACCTCTTGTTTACTGCAGCACGTGCACTGGCCATTCACCAGTGCACCTCCCGTTTTTCCTGCTGGAGTAGTGCTACAGACTTGGCATTACAAATGGTAGCACTATTGTTAAAGAATCAATGGGACAATGAAAGAGCTAAGGACACTTGTCTTACAGAAAATTACTGTCAAATGCTGCCAGACCCCGGTTTCCCTCTTTCTGGGCCACCAGCCAGATACTAATCATTTCAGGTCCCTACTAATTTTTAGCTGTGTAACACGCTGCGTGATACTAAAGGGGCAGCTTCGTCCAGGCGGTGCTTTAGGATACTTTCACTGATTATTTAACAACGAAATAACAACCATCCCAAACGTAGACAGTGATGTTACTACCTCATGAAAAGTTAAAGGACTTCCCAGGGTACCACCTGAAGGGACACGTGCCAGTATCTCCTTATTAAGGCCAGTCTTCCGACCTTTTTGGAGCACAATGTCAAAAGCCATCCCACAAGCTGGGCAGACAAAGTAATTGTGGAAGTTACACCTTATCTTGGTAAGAAGGGATTCGCTTTTTTAAAAAGGTACAAAGAGCAGCTGGGTGATCGAGGTGCCTTTGACCTCAATTATATTTCCTGATCACCAACTGTATCAGAAGAGTTAGCAGTTCACTCAAGGGAAAACAATGCCTTTAAATAAACAGAGCGCAATATTTCACCCGGATTTCACAACTATGCCAAAGAACATCTTAGTAGGGCAAGATGCTTCTACAGATATATTAAATATTGTTAAGGCTTGTTACAACTGGCCAAGCTTAGAAGCATATGACGTCCTTAAAAACCTTTCTTGCTTGGCCAGCTGTGACTAGGAGAACTATTAACTACTGGCAACTCCTGTGTCTAATGGAACAAGCCAAAAAGCTCAAGTTCCTAAGAGTAAAAAAAAAAAACCAAAAACAACTAACAACGACCTCACAATCCCAAAACCCCACACTTTTTGTGTCCGAGGTGCTGCAGTCCCCTGAAGCCAACAAGCATCACGTGGAAGAACTGGAAGATCATGCTCCTATATGTACACCGATCCTCTTCAACTGCCTGGGAAGCTGTGAAGTATTTGCCTTTGCAACATTAAAATTTTGTTTAAAGGCAGAATATATTAGCTAAAACTTTGCATCATAATACTGCTATCATTCATCCTTCTTACGCTTCTCAAAATGGGCAGAAGCAGAACAGCCCATGGACGCTCTAACTTATCTGCAACCACAGCACAGGCACATCTTACTTGCGCCCTCACGACTCTGCCTTACAATAAAGCACCCAAAATCTCTTTTGCTATGAGAGATCTTACACAATCTCATGTACAAAGTCTGCAGCAGCTGATCTGCATGCTGTATTTTGAAAGAAACCACAGTACATATGATCCTGGAACGTACTGTCCTCATTATCCAAGTACTTACCTGCACTCATTCTAGCTATTACAAAAAAACATGGATATTATTTTAATTTTCTGCTTCCCAGAGAGCATGTTGATGAGGTTTTCTCCTCTTCATGCTGTTCAAGTGGCTGTGAATTCCAAAAAGCAAAATGAAGAGAACATATAGGCCATGTCTCTTTGAATTAAGTCCCATTAAGGAGGGTGACTTTTCCCATACTAACATTCCTCCAGCACAAAAACCACCTATCTGCGACTTTGCTAAAAAAGATAATTTCATCTTGTTACACCTGCTACAGCGCTCGCTTAGAGCATGTAGTGATCCTTCACATAAATAGGTTCACAGGTGGTTGTTACTTCAGAGATTCCATCAAAGGGAAACCTGCTGTTTGCAGGTACAGAAGCAGTTTCAGGGCTTGCTTAGAGAGTCTGACAAACCTTAAGGTCCCTGTGAAAAACTAAAGGGTAAGAAAATATTCTGAGCTGAGTTTAGCTTTACGAACGTCTGACCAAGCATCTCAGCCTTACTGTGAGTGCCTTCATGTTGTTTTTGTTATAACTCGGCATCTCGGGTACAGACACAAATGCACAAGAAACGCCTTGACAGAGCAGAAGTGCTCCCATACCTGCACGGGGACAACCCCGCGCCCAGCCAGGCCACTTCAGCAGTTTCCCTAGGTATAAATTCAGACAAGCTGCCTGAGCCGTGCCTGTCATTCTCTAGCAGGAGCCGAAAAATACTCGCACCCCTCTCGCCTAAGGAGGAGCTAGGTTGCACTATGTGATTAAACGCTGTTTCTTATTCTTCCCCAAACCTATCCAGGTATCGTACACAAACCACGTCGCATCTCACCAGGTACCACCCCCACTGCACTGCTGAGGCGAAGGAGGCAGCTTTGCCTCCCCTCGAAGAGACACACCGTGCCTTACCAGGATGGGGAGGCCTCAATTAGCGCAACTACTCCTTCTAGACTTTGGTTCACCTTGGATTGGAGATTTTCCAGGCAGTACTCACGGCGCTGGAACCCCACTCGGTAGAAAACAGAGGGCTCCTCCGCGTACGCCCACGAACCACAGCCCATATTCCTGCATTTTCCTTACCAGGCTCTGAGAGAAATCCCACACCCCTGAACTTGTGCTGAGCACGTCTGGGCACCAACAGCGTGAGGTGAGGCCGGCTGGCCCTGGCTCCCTCCCCAGCCCACCCAGGCAGCCCCAGGCCGCTCGGTGACACACCCGGCGTTCAGAGAGCCCCGAGGCTGCCGTTACCGCCGACCCGCTGAGGGAAGAGGGAGCAGCGGGGGGCCCGCTTGGGGCTGAGGAGGGGGCGCGGGGCCGCAGCTCCTCCGTGGCGGTCTGAGAGAGGACTCCCGGGGCTCCGGGCCCGCCGTAGGGAGATGGGGGCGCGGCCGGAGGCACCGAGCGGCGGGAGGCTGGACCGGTTCCTACCTGCGGGGACGTGGGCCTCGCTGGCGGCGGAACCCCAGCGCCGGGGAGGCGGGGGCGCACGGAGGGGCCGCGCTGCGCCCCGCCCTCCCGCTGCGCCGCCAATGGGAGCGCCGGGGGCGGGGCGTGCCGAGGGCCCTGGCCAATGGGAGCGCGCGGCGCGGGGAGCGCGGCGCGCCGTGACAGCGGCGCCAGCGGGGCGGGGAGCGGCGGGCGGGAGGGACCGCTGCACCGGGGACACCGGCCCCGCCGCGGGGCCGCTCCCGCCTCTCCCATCCACCCAGCGGGCAGTCCCTGTGCCGCCGCCGCCCCTCCTCCGTTCCCTCTCAGTCAAGGCCTCGCACCACCCCGTTCCAGCCACTGGCGTGCCTCTACCTGCGCGATGCCGCCGACATGGGTGGGTGGTGGGCGGGGCGGGGCCTCCCGGGGAGCGGCAGCTCTCGGAGGCCGCGGCGGAACCCCAGCGCCGGGGGCGGGGGCGCGCGGGGAGGGGGGGAGCGGGCGGCCCGGCCCCGCCCCACCCCTAGTTCCCGCGAGAACGGAGGGAGTAGGCGGAGCCTGCCGTCGGCCAATAGGGTGCGCGGAGCCGGGAGGCGGGCCTACAGGGTGGGGGGAGCGGGCGCTGCCTATTGGCTGCGCGGAGCCCCTCCCCCTGGCAGGGCGCACGTGGCGGGGGCGGGGCGGGGCGCTGCCCACTGCGCTGTCCGCGCCTGGGGGGACCTGGGGTTTTTTTAATTAAAATACTCTGTGAGCTGCTTAGCAGTCCTGCCGGGAGTGCTCTTCTGCGGTGGGCCATTCGCGGCCCTGCCGAGGAGCTGGAGGTCTCCGTGAGGCCTGGTGGGTTTGCGGCTGCACCGTGGTTTCCCGAACAATTGCAAACTTCACCTTTTACCAATTTTATTGTACTTCTTTTGCCGAGTTCTCTCTTGAAGTGAAGGTAGTTGCTTCCTACCTGGAGGAAATTTTACCCGTGCCCGCTCAGCATGTCGAAATTGCTGCCTTAACCCTCCGCTGTGACATCAGGGTGATGTCACAGCTTGCGTGCCGCTCTCCGCTGTGTTCTCGGAGACCGTCCAAGGCAGAGACACCCCAGCGCTCCCTCCAGAAGCAAAACGGCTCATCCTTGTGCAGGGGATGAATTTCCAACGCTGAATTTCCCTTTAGCTGCTTTCAGCTGTTGCCTGCAGCTGCTGTAAAGCCGCTTTGCTGAGCGCAAGCGGCGCTTGGCCAGCCAAAGGCTGGATCCTGCCCGGATGGGTTTGCATAACCTCGCATGCTGCTTCTTGCAAAACCCTCCTTTGGTTTTGCAGCCTTGCCCTCTGCACTCCTGCCCCTTCCCTTGCACCCACGCTCCGAGCCCGTGGGCTGGCTTTCCCCGAAGCTCAACCACCGGCTCCAAAAAAGCCTTTGCCCGGCGCTGGTGCTGTGACAACGCAGGACGGGTCTCGGAGCGGGGAGGCGAAGGTGCTCTGGGAGCAGCGCGGTGCTCCCGGCCCTGTGGGCTGAGCGCCGAGCCCTTCGCACGTCCCCGCCGCACGGGCTGGATCGACGCTCCCAGCCCGGTTTGCGCGTGGGTTGCACGGAGGTGCCGGGCACAGGGATTTGCCCCACATCAGCCAAGCCCGCCTGCCTCCGGGTCTTTTACACTGCTACAAGCTCCCCGTGCTGAACTCCGGGTTTAGGGATCTCCAACTGGTGGATTGACCTTCCACCGATTTTAAATTAACCGAGTAAGAAGACGCTCAGCGAGTGTCTTAATTGCAGCATTATCTTCATTAGTCATTAGCAGCCCCAGGAAGGTATTTAGCAAAGGTGAGGACTGAGCGTTGCCGTGCCGCCTTCACCGCTTCGCCCTACGGTTGCAAAGCATGGTCCTTCGGTCTTCTCTTCTCCAGAGCCCCGGCACACGGTGTGCGAGGTCTGGGAGACAAGCAGCAGCGAAAGGGGGGTGCGTGTGTCACTTGCTGCATTTCAGGGGTGTACTTAAGTAGGCAAGAGCGTGCCTAAAAAGTGCAGAACTGGATGCTGACCCTTGGTTACGTTGCATGAGCTGGTGAAGGTCGTGTGCTGCAGGGAACGTTGGGATTCTGGTGGCTTTGCAAAGCAGGAATACTCTTAAAAGAATTATGCTTTTAGCTTGGCCCAAAGATTGTTTCCATGGCAATAAACACACGTACACACCCCACTCCTTTGTCTAAGTTAGTCTTACTTGTCACACACCGTGAAAACAAAATCATAGGGTAAAATGCAAAGAGATTTTAAGATAATGAAAGGTTATTGCCTTCCGCTGTTCCTCTTTGTGCGCAGAGTGTGCGTGCGACCAGAGCCAGCCGCGCTGAGAAATTTCCATTGCAAATGAGTTCAAAATCCCACCGATGCTTTTACATACTTTGGTGGATGTAATAGGTCGAGCAGAACACATCTTTGTACTTGGCTGTTTTCGTGTAAGAAGTTCTGTACAGGCAGTATTGTTAGGTGGAAAAAAAAAAAAAAAAGGCAGTTTCCTTCATTAAAATGCAATAGTAAAAATAAGGTGTCCGGGTAGAACTTCAAGGCCCCTTTCTGCCCGCCCCACGCCAGACTGACGGCACGTCAGCTACCCTGGCTTGTTTGAGTGCCGTCAGGAGTCTATCCAAAAGCAAACAGTGTCCTCAAAGTCTGGTGTAAAGAAATATTGCAGATGCTTTTGTTCCAGCGCGGGATAAGTGATTTCAGCAGAGGCCCTGTCTACCGTAATGCATTTAAATAGAGCTTAAAAGATGCGGTTCGCATGCTGGCGTAGAAAAATTTACATTGCAATTATTATCTTGTTCCAGGTTAGCTGCGGCGCCCTGTCTGCGGATTCCTTCCTTCAAGCTCAGTTATTCTCCTTTCAGTCTCCTCCCGCGCTGGGCTCTAAGCTGATGATTCATATATTAATATGTGGTTATTACATGACTCCTCTACCTCCACTGCTGCTATCTGTCTCTGACAATGGAAGGAGGAAATGAATTCTTAAAACCTCAGGAACAAATAGTCCATGCGTGGAGATCAATCCTGCTCCGGCTGACGTCAATGGAAGCGTTTCCATCGGCTTCAATAGGGGCGGAATTAGTCCTATATATCAGATATTAGCTTGATTTATAACCTTGCAACACTCCGTGAAGCTGAAGAGGAAAAGCTGTATCTGTTAAAAATAGCTCGTGGGAATTAAGTGGCTGTCAATAACGTTTCTCTTTCGGGGGAGAAAAGCAACTGTTGGGGCTGTTGGCTGTGGACGGGGGGCTGCCCGTGCCGTGGGGAGCACCCCAGCACCGCTCAGCGGCGCCGAGAGCCCCAGCTCTTCAAATGGGGCTGTAGTGAGTTACTGCTCTTTAATTAACTCCTCCGCCTCATCCATCTCCCCGCTCGAAAGCCGGGCGGGAGGGCGGCCGGGAAGCGCGGCCGCCGCGGCTGCGGCGGAGCCCCTCGCTGCCCCCGCCGCAGGACGGCCCGACCCTCCTCTGCAGGGCGTCACCTGCTTCCTCAGCAGCTTCTGCTGCTCCAAGTAAGAACTTAATTCCGTTCCGAACTTACCCCTGTGGCCTCGCACGTTGGAGTGGCTGTGCTGGGCGTCAGCAGCGGGCAGAGAGAAAAGCCCCGAATATCCTCTGCTTGCCACGGCGCTCGGGGACAAATGCTGCCCGGGCTCGCCACCCCCCGTCCTGCCGGGGACGGGGACGGAAACGGCAACGGAGGGAGCGTGAAAAAGCACCGGCGCCCTTCCGAGCCCCCCAACCCCACCTCGCTCCGTGGGCCACGCGCCCCGCTGCAAATCACCCGGGAGGGAGCCGGTATGAGCCCCTCCGGCTGCGGCCAGGGAGGTGTCTAACATCTGGGTGCTGCCACCTTAATTTGCAGGACTCCCCCATCCTCCTTACCTTCGTGGTCCTGCGCCCCATGGCCCTGTCCCGGGCGTCCCCGGCACCCTCTGCTCCCGCTCCTCAGTCCCTGTCTCCGCCAGCCTGGGACCAGTTGTGCTGGGGACAGTAGGGGCAGGTCGTGTCCCCTCCCCGTCCAAAATTTCGCACCCAAATTCCTGGCTCTGGAGCATCCCCCTCCAGGCAGAGGGAACAAGGAGACCCAGAAATCACCACCGGTCCTTCGTTCCCCTAATTAGAAGCCACCAGCTAATGAGATACCATCCAAGCAAAATATTAGGAGTCGCATAATAATTATATCAATGAAATCAACAACAATTTAACAGCAAAGGTTAATTACATTTATTTAAAAATCTGATAGACAAAATGGTGCTCAAACAGTTGGGCAGACTAATTGAAAGCTAATGTTGCTCCTAAATTGAATTTCAAATGAATTTTACATCCATAGTTCATTTTGCTAATTTCATTCCCTGTATCCTGTAATTTGGTGGCAGTGATTGATTACTTAAGTGAATAATATCTGTGTACCAGGACCACTTAGTAATAGAATATGCCAAGTGTGATCATACTGTTAATAAATATGGTTTCTTTAAGGTTTCCCTCTCTGTCTGGGTTTCGGAGGAGCAAAGGGCTTTCGGCAGCTGTTAAGCTCCTGGTTTAGTTTCTTCTTAAGAGCAGATTGCAAAAACCTTCCCGCGCCGCCGGCAGCTGCCCCTCGCAGCCCTCCAGCAGCCCTGATCCACGGCAGCGTTCCGCCGCCTCTCAAATCCTCATTTCCATTTGCCAACAGATGAAAATCTGAACAGCGAGGGTTTGTCAGGGAACGTCCCGCAGACGATATTCCGTGCGAGAGCCGCCGCGGCCCCGGTGCCCTCAGCCGGCTCCCGCCAACCTGAGACGCGGCGCCGAGCCCCGGGCCGGCACCGCGGACCGCTGCCATCCCCGCGCCGAGACCGCGCGTCCCGAGGCTCCACCGTCACTCGAAAGCCCACCGATGGGGCGGCGGCCGGGGGCGAACGCCGCAGAGCCCCACCAAGCGCTCCTGCCTCTTCTCGGCCTCTTTGAAGCATCCGCTGCTGCAAGATGAACGCAATTATATCTTAATAAAATTTTAATACAGGGAATTATGCACTTTGCATCCAACCAACAATTAGCTGTTGCTATGCTACAGCCAGAGTGTAATCACAATAACGAAGCCAGCCCAGGGAAGGCATTAATCAGGAGGTGTATCATTATCCAACCTCACCTCCTGCCTCCCCAGCTCCTGGTTCGGAGCCTCCTGTTGCTTTAACGTGAAAACCAACCCCAAAAGGAAGCGGACCCCGGGCCTGGAGGGAGCAGCCCCTCTCGGGGCACCGTTGCCCATCCCAGCTGGGGCTTGGTTTGGCCAAGGAGCTGAAGCTGCCTGTGCCCCGCTGCTCGAGCGCCGAAACCCCACGAGCAGCAGCATCCCCCCTTCCGCAGCTTTCACATCTTGTAATCATCTATTCCTCAGATCCAAAGGAAACATCCGACGAACCGGAGATGCGGGGAAAAATGGCAGCTGACGGAGCTTCTGCGGATGGAAGGGGAAGGAATTCATTAATTTTTCATCGCTGTGGCTGGGACGTGAACAGCTCAGTATTCATCATGTCAGCAGTGACCTTGATGTTGCCTCCATCCCCTCTCGGAGAGCGTTTCCCCACCATCTGCTGAGCATCAGCCCGCCCTCCTGCCCACCAGCCATGGAAAACACCCCGGGGTGGGAGCGAGCGCGGGCAGGCGGGTGCCACTGCTGGCACGAGCAGGCGGGGAGCGGGCAGCTGAAAGCCCACAAGCTATTTCCACGCTCCGGTGCAGCAAAACTACCTCCTGCAACGTGCCGGGGAGCGGGGGGCGTTGCAAGCCCCAAAAGAGGAGGAAGAACCGAATTCCTCCCAACGCACCGTACGCACGACTGCAAAAGGCCGGCGGTGTGCGTGCTGACGGGCAGCTTGCCAGTCACCGAGCGGACACGCTGCGTGTCTCCGTGTCCCCAGACGCCGACACCTTCCCCTGAAGGGAAAATAAAAATCAAAGCCCACCCAGCTTGCAAGACCCTCCTACCCTTGGAAAGCACGGATGTGTGCTTCCCATCAGGGTGGCATCCCCTTTTCTTGTGAGTTTTGCATGATATTCCCCCAAAATCCTTCTGTTTTGGGTGCCCTGGTGCCACGATGCTCAAAAAGAGCTAAATTCGCCTTTTTTTGGGGGGGTGGGGGGGAGATGCTCGGAGCGCTTCGGCACCCTGCAATTCAGCGGGGATGCGGAATGAAAACGATTATCAGCAGATGCATAATGATTCATTCTGTTTATAATTGCTTCGAAACGTAGGGAGGGCAGGGAGCTGTAATTAACTCTCCTTTATGATTGAGACGAGTGTTTTCTCCTCGGCCACGTGACGCTGCCCTGTACAGCCACAATTTTTTTTTTGGCACCTTTGGCAAAGTGAAACTGTAGATGCGTGCACGCGAATGGAAGCAATTCGGGGGCGTAGCTGAAAGATACCCCTAAAACAGTCATCCCGTGTGCAGGGCGGGTGTTTATTCCCCTGCAAGCCCCAGGAGGCCGCAGCTGTCCCAATTTTCCCTTGGATGCGACGAGCGGGATGTTACATCATCCCCCCATGGAAACAGCCCCCTTAACTACGGCAACGCTGGTAAATGAGCGTCCTGGTCCGTGCCCCAGAGGATCAGCCCACAGGTTTGGGGTCACATCCAGGCTCCGTGTTGCAGCGTGGGTCTCTAGCAGAGACCCTGAGCGGCCTTGGCTTCGCTCGATGATCTTCAAGGTCTTTTCATCAACCTTAATAATTCTGGTTTCCTCGGCCGAAGCGTGGGAGGGACACGGAGCCGCGACGGGGAGCGCAGAGCTGAGGAGCCTCCAGCTGAAGCTGGAGAATACGGCGTCAGAGGGATGCGGTGGGATGGAGAGGAAAGGGGAGCCCTAGACGTGGTCTGGGGTCATCACCCACCCCGTCTATCGCGCTGGCTGAAGCAGATTCAGAGTTTGTGCCATGGCCCCACGTCAAATGCTTCCTCCTCCCCGGCTCCAGACGTCAGCATCTCGCTGGAGCCGGTGGCTCAGCCCTGCTCCTCGCTGCCGCCCAAAGCGGCTCCTGGTTTGGGCTAAGTGGTAAAGTCAGCGGCCCCCGAGCCGCCATCCCAGCACATCCAGGACGAGGCCAGAGGAGCGGACTGACAGCAGGGCGCAGAGGGTCCCGGGGTCACCCCCGAGCCCCGCCACCCCCCTGCAGCTCGCCTGCCCCGTTCCCTCGCGCGGGAGGGCTACGGCAGGGGCTCGCAAGAAAAACAAGAGCGGGAAGGCGCATGGCCCCGCGTTGGGGGGTTCTGCCTCGCTCAGGCCGCGTCTGTGAAGGGCAGCGGGGGGGCAGCTCCCGGCGCCGTGGTAGCCCAGGGGCCACAGGCGCAGGGTGCCACACGCTCGCCTCCGCCGTGGGCTCCCACCGCACTGAGGGGTGCGATCCTGCCCCACGGCACGGCTGGGCGCTCAGCGCCTTGCCAGGGCGCGGGTCCCTCGGCACCCACGTCGTGCCCGGGATGTGCCGGCTCTGCGGGACGGCCGGGAGCACGCCATGCCGGCAGCGGGCTTCTCCTCTGGCTCTGGGTTAGACTTTGCTTTCCCCATGGGTGACTTTGCCATCAGATGAGTGTCTCATCTACATTCATCTTTCCTTTTAATTTTTTTTAATTTTTTTTTTTTTTCACACAAAACCATCAGTGTAGCACACGGGTGGCCCGTAAAAGGCCGTATAAATCAGGTCACAGCTTCACACGACCATTTGTTTTGAACAGAGATGGGTCCCCACGGGCCACCGCTGCTGCCAGCACCACCGGCCACGTGCAGGGACGTCCCCACGCCCCGGGGTCCAGCGTTTGGGACACGGCCCCAGCCCAGCAGCCGTCCCGAGGTGGGTGGGCTGTGCTGGGCACCGCCGAAATACCTGCTTTCGTAGTGCAAAAAGAGGCAAAACCCCCTTCCGCACTGCAGACCAGGGCCAGGACGGGGTGGGGGGCTGCCAAATTACTTGTCTTCGCAGAAAAATGTTCGGTGCCCTCCGGAAAGGAGCAGCCGGAGCTGCCGGGGCTGCCCCGGGGCGCGGGGCCGGGCTGCGGGCGGGCAGGGGGCTGCGGCAGGTCTGCCCTGGGCGGGGGCCCGGGGGGGCCCAGGCCAGCGCGGCCCCGGCCCCGGGCGGGCACGGCCCTCGTTGCCGAGGCTGCAGTGCCCTCCTGTGGGCACCGCTCCGCCGGGGCCCGGCGAGGAGCTGCGGGACACCCACCTCCTCACCCCAAAGGGCTCCAGCCCAAAGCCCTGCACGGGGCTCCAGGACCCCGTCCCCTGCCCCCCAAAGCCCTGCAAGGCGATGGAGGACACTCGGCCCCTCTAGCCCAAAGGGCTCCAGCCCAAAGCCCTGCAAGGTGACGCAGGACCCCGTCCTCTGCCCCAAAGCCCTGCAAGGTGCTTCAGGACCCCATTTGCCCCCACCCCTCCTGCAAAGTGCTCTAGGATACCGGTCCTTTCCCCCAAAACCCCCCACACGGATGCTCCAGGACACCCCAGATGGCTCCAAGATCCCCCAAAGTCCCCGCCACCCCACAGCCCCGTGGCCCAGCTCAGCCCCTTCCTCGCCGTGCATCCCCCTCCCCAGCTCTGACCGAGCAGCAGCCGGTGCAGCAGGATCCAGCCGCTGGAGCCCATCACCCCGCATCGGGGCCGGCAGGGGCAGGTGGGGAGGCAAGGGCCAGGGGTTAGAAGTTTTCTTTGAAGAAGCGGAAGCCGAAGCGCTCGCAGTGGGCTCTGATGACTTTGGCCAGCGCTGGTGAGCCACAGAAGAAGACCTGGACTTTCCCTCTCTTCTCCTCTGCCACCTTCCCAAAGACCTAGGGCACAGGCGAAAGGAGGAGCTGGCGGCACTGCCCGCTCCCGTCCCGGGGGTGGCCGGATCCCTGCCTGCTTTGGCAGCTGCTGCCCGGCACAACTCAGGCTCCCCGAGCCCCCATGGCACTCGCTTTCCTGTGGGAGGAAGAGGCTTCGCCAGGTCTGGATATCCCGGTGCATCCTCCTGCTCCGAAACGGGACTCTCCCTTGGTGTGCACCCCAAAGAGCAGGTTCAGGGGACATCCCCTTCCCCGAGCATGGTTTTGGTAGTGGGGCAGGGCAGGGCCAGCCCTCACCTTGCTCCAGTCGGGGCGGCCAGGCTGGGTCCTGGTCCGCAGCCCCGTGATCGAGTCCCTCTGCTCCTTGGCGGCCAGCAGGTCCAGGGCCATCTGCAGCCCAACGGCCTTCATGTCGTTCTTGCTGAGGGCCGACGTCATGTACATGTGCATCTCCAAAAACCGCCCTGGGCGTTCAAGGGGAGCGCGGCTGCAGATGGGGGGTCCAGCCCCACGCTGCGACCCCTCGGGTCGGGCTGGGCTCTGCCGGGGGCGATGCCAAGCACGGGGCTGGGCGGTCCTGGGCCAGGGGGCTGTGCTGGCCGGCCCCCGCCTCCCGCTCACCTCCCGGCTCCTGCTCAGCCTGCTCCATCTCCAGCTTGGTCAGCAGGCTGACGAACCACTCGAAGTGCTTCTGGTCCCGGTTTATCCAGATGAAGTCAACCTGAAAGGACGCAGCAGCCTCTGCTTCGGAGCCGGCAGGCAGCGCAGGGGCCAAATCCAGCCACCCACCGCCCCAGACCTCCCGGGCCGGGCAAGGACGCTCGTGGGCTCTCCACCCCTGGGAGCCTGCAGCCCTCCCGTCCCCATCCCCAGGGCAAACCTTGGTCCCGCATCCCCCTCCACCCGCTCCTACCTTCCTGAGCGTCATCTCCTCGTCCCGCAGGTCCTCGCACCACGAGTAGTGGCAGCTGGGGCAGCTCTGCTTTCGCCGGCGGTACCTGCACGGGCAGACGCAGCCCTGCCCGCCCCTGCCTGCCCCACCAGCACCCCTCAGGCCCCAGCAGACCCCAGCAGGGAGGCCCCGAGCACCGGCTCCAGTGCGTGCCCGTGGCCAACCTCCTGCAGCAGAAATCCCCCGGGGGAAGCCTGGCACCGAGGGGGGACCCAGCTGTGGGTCTCGTGGCCATGTATTACGAGTCCCAAGGTTAGAATTGAGGAGGGGCCATGGTGGGTGCTGCCCCATGGTGCTCATCCCGCAGGGAGAAGTGTCGGAGGATGGCTCTACCATGGCATACATCACGTCTTGTGCCTCCTAAAGCCACGCCGGCGCTCATGTCGGGGCTCTGCCGGCGTGCCCGCAGCCTGAGCTGCTGCAACGGCACCAACCTGTACATGATGCTCTGCAAAATGGAGGCGAAGGGGGTGATGCCGATGCCTGCGCCGATGAGCACGGCATGCTCCGAGGTGAAGATCCTCCGTGTCGGGGTCCCATAGGGGCCATCGACATAGCACTAGGAGAGACGAGAACCTTGGGGAGAAATCCAGCAGTCTGTGGGTGCTAAAACAACTCAGGCTGCGGATGGGAGCTGGGTTAGTGCATGGGGTGCACTGCAGGCTTATGGAGCCCGGGCAGAATTTGGGGTCTTTTACGGGAGTTTTATGGGAGCAAAGGAAGAGGAGGACGGGGTGGCCAGGAGCGCGAAGTCCTCCGGCAGCGCAGGGTTTGCATCCAGGGGCACACGTGTGGGGTAGCCAAGCACACATGGGATCCCCCCGGGGATGCTGAGCACAACCCTGCTCACTGGAGCCAGGGAAGGACCGAGGCATCCCTCACCTTGATGCTGCAGAGCCGACGGGTCTCGCCCAGCCCGGTGGAGACCTGCAGGGTAAAGAAAGCAGTGACTGTCTCCTCCTCCCCACCCCGACCCCTCTATGACAGCTAACGCTAAACCCGCTTGTTCCCTGCATCGGCTTTTGGGTGGGTTTGTTCTGGGTGGGTTTTTTCCAGCTGGGTTTTTCTGGGCTGCACATTCGCTTCCAGCCGCCTCCCTCGAGCCACGCTCAGCGCAGTCCCCCCGCTTCTGGTGGGACATCCCACCAACACCAGGAACCTGTCACCTGATGAGTTACCCAGATCGTAATCGGTTTGAATATTGATTAAAAAGGCAATTACCCAAATCCCCACACAAGCTGGGGGGTGAATAAGAGGTTTCCCAAGACCGCGATGGCCCGGGCAGTGGGAGCAGGCGTGGGGAACCTCTGCTCACCAGGGGACAGATAAGAGCAAAAGAGGGACAGGGAGAGAAACTCATTAAAAATGATGCACGTAAATTTGTTATCTGCAAGGACTGCTCCTCCAGCCCAGACAGAATCAATATCCTGGGAGCTTTTCGTGTTGGGGCATAAGAGCCGCTAACGGTGGCTCTCGGCATCCTGGCATTGCCACGACTTCCATCCGAGCAGTTTCTTTTCAAAAGAGCTTTTTAACGAGCTTTGGCCCATTTGGGAAGGAAGCGATGCTCCCCCTCGTTTCTCCAGGCTGGTCCTTCAGCCGCTGCTGTGTCGGTGAGAGCAGAGACCCCCCGCCCCTCCCCACAGGCACCAGGGGCTCTGCCTCCGTGCCCCGGGGAGCACGAGGCTCTCAGTGGCGCTGGGCAAGGGTGGGAGACGGCGCTGACCCCTGCTGCCGGCGGGTCCTCCTCTCCTGGGGCAGCAGCGCCGGCGGCTTTGTACAATGTCAGCTGAACGGCTCCGTCCCCGCCGGTGGCCACGGACCCCCCCTCCGAGCTGGCCCTGCTGCACAGACCTTCCTGGAAGCCAAAGGCCAAGGCATCACCGGCTGCGGTGCGCGCGGGCGCCTCATGCCCCATCCATCAGGGTCATACGGCCTCGGCGGAGGGCGGCACACGAAACCCTCCAAGGCTGCACAAGCACCTTGCAGGGGACACACGCCACGAGGGATACCCCCAGCGCCCAGCCGGGGGCTGCACGGGCGGCTGAAAACTGGGGTGACCCCAGGGAGAGCCGCTCAGCAGAGAGCACCCAGCCCGGACCTGTCCTCACTTCTTTGCTTTTTTGGAGCTTGATGAGGACAGACCGTCCGGCAGAGCCCTCCGCACGCGCCAGCCGAGGACATCGGCTTGAGAAACCCGTGGGCACACCGTGGGGTCTGCAGCCCGGCAGAGCCATCGCCTCGCAAGCATCTGCCCACCAGCAGCATTTTAAGGTCTAACCTCCGCGTTTGCCAAAAGCTGAGCCCCGTCCGCACCAACCTGTGCCCCGCGCTGGCATCTCTTCTCCCTCAGGCTCCTGCTGAGCAGTTTCGGCTCCGGGCTGGGCGATTCGGGCTGCTGGAAGTATTCGTACAGCTTGTTGGTCCACTGGCCCAGCGACCTGATGTGCAGCCAGAGGGTCTCTGCGGGATGAAGCGCAGCGGTGGGTGGGCATCCTCCGCAAGGAGCTGCCCTGCAGCCCCGGCACCGTGGGCTGCGTACCGCGCGGCCCCGGGGACCCGGCAGCCATCCCCACCGACGTCGTTCACATCAGCCCCAGGCTTGCAGCTGGGGACTGGGTTTGCTCGAGTAGCTGAGTGAAGCACAAATCCCAAACCTGGGGCACCCGTGGAGCCAGGCAGGGCGTTCGGGTGCCATTTGGTCCCCACACCGTGCTTAAAATAACCCAAGCACACGTTTATGCAGCGCTTATGTACGGGCAGAGATGGAGGCAGGCGAGTTCAGCACGGACACACGCTGCCTTGCTCCGTGGGCACGGACCCCTCCTTGCCCGGCCCTCAGAGGGGCTCCAAACACCCAGATGGGGCTTGCGCGATGCAAAACGTCCCCCGGTGACTGCAAAACATCCCGGTGATGCAAATCATCCCGGTGATGCAAAAGGAGCAAAGGATGGGCGGTCACCTTGCTGCTCGGGAGCGCTGCTGATGGTGAAGGGGTGCCACTCGTAGGTGGCAACGGCCGGGATGTTCAGGTAGACGTAGTCTCCGGGCTTGTAGTGGAAAAACCGTGGTCTCTCGATCACAAGGTGAGTCACCTGGAGGAAAAGGTGACCCGAGAAGCTGGGAGCATCCAGCGGGCACGTCGCACCGGGATGCTCTCCTCGCAGCCCATCGGCACCCGGGTTTGCGCCTCCCGTGGTTAAACAGCGGCCAGCACGAGACGGACTTACAGCTCTGACCTGAGAAAGGGGCTCGTTTTCCCATTCACTGCCCAGCTTCGCTACCAAACAAAAACTCAGTCAGGGCCGCCCTCAAACAACATTTTTTTTGAAGAAACTAGGACTCAAAGCAGTTTTCATTTTGTCTCCAGTTGATCTATGAGTTTAGATATTTTTTTTTTGCTTGAAAAACAGGCAAAAATTCTAAATGACAAAAATAATGGCTTGAAAATTAAGAAATTGCTTTTGCCCCTTGCTGCAAACACTCACCAACGCAGCCCAAAGCAACCCAAACCCGCATCTTTTCCATATAAGCCGTTCAGTGCGTGTGGCTGAGGGAGCATCCCCCTTCCAGCTCGCCGGGCAAACGCCGGGGCCACCACCCCCTCCCGCGTCCCACCATCTCTCCCTTTCCCCGCATCGAACAACCAGCGCAGTCACTTGCAAAGTCCTGTTCCCCAAACTGTACAAGGCTTTGCAAACATTAAAGGTATTTCTGCGAGCCGCAGCACCTTTATTCCCACTCTAAGAGGAGGGGGCCGGGGAGGGCCGGGGGGGAGGTGGGAAGGGGCGCAGAGACCCTGCGGGTGCAGACCTTGGAGGGGAGCAGGTTGACCTCCACGATGCGCAGCCCCCCGGCACGCCGCCAAGCCAAGCCGACCACCTTCTCCAGCACAAAGAGGCAGCCGGGAACCGCAAACCACTTCCAGAAGTGGGGGCCGTGGAGGATGAGGAGGGTCCAGACAGAGATGTAGGAGAGGTGGGTCCAGTAGAAGACCTGCGGGCAGGGAGCGGGGGGGGTGGGGGGCGCGGGGTGCTGAACAGGAACTGGAACCAGTGGAGCCAAACGGTGCTTCGTGGTGAGGCTGTGCCGGGGCACGCCAGCGGGCGAAGGCAGCCCAAATAATGAAGAAAAACACAGAAACCCCAAAACTGCAAATCTGAGCAGCATGGGGGTGTCCAAGGGAGGTATGGGGGGCACTGCACCGGCTTGAGAGCTCTCCCCCACCCACCGGACCCGCACCCCGCGACGCAGCAGCTTTGGGCACCGCCGGGGTTCTCCGGGTGGCACGGGGACGCAGCAGGACCCACCTCGAAGTGGCCGCTCCGTCGGATGCAGGGGCTGGAGAAGGCGAGCATGGCGGCCAGCAGCCCCTGGAGCGCCAGCCCCGTCTGCGAGGCCGTGCCGCCCAGGCCCCCCACGCCGGGCCGTGCCGACAAGAGGTACTCGGCGAGGGCATGGCGCCCGTCCCGCTGCGCCAGCTTGCCTGGGCACACGCGCGGTCAGTACGGGGCGTGGGGCACCCCACTGTGCCCACCCGCTGCGTGCCCAGATTTCCGCTGCACCCACCGAACCGATGCCAGTTTTTTGGTTTTTTTTTTTTTTAAACTAAGAAGCACCCAAGTGCTTTGCTGGGACATTTTGAAAAATGCAACATTTCTCCTTTCCCCAGCCCGTTCTCGGGCCCAGCGTCGTTGCAAGGGGGGCACTTGGCACCGCGGTGCGCAGCGCAAGCAGACACGCTCCCCCGGCGCGCTGCTCGTGCCCCCGAGCGGGGGGTGCAGCCCTGGCACCCCGCCGTGGGGCGAGGGGACCGCGGGGTGCAGACCCCCCTCGGGAGCGGCGTGGGGGAGAGCGGGAGGCCGTCGCTGCCCGGCTGGGAAGCCGCTAGAGGGGGATGACGGCGCGCAGACCGTGCGGCAGCGCACGCGCCCTCCGGCTGCCTGCACCCTGCCTGCAGCCCCTCGGCCCCCCGGGCGCGTGCGCCCCCTCTCCAGGCCTTGCATCCCCCTCCCTGGCACATGCGCACCCCCCGGCACATCTGCACCCCCTCCCTGGGACGTCCGCGCCCCTCGGGGACACGAGCATCCCCCCCGGGGCTCGGTCCCTGGCCCTGCAGCGCTTCCTCCGCGCTGCTCTTTCTCCCAGGACGAAGCCGCGTGGGGGGTGATGCCCCCCGCGCCGAGGGGCGTTTTTCACTTCAGCAGAGGGACTGGAAGGGGGAACCCACTGCAGGGTTGACGGGGCGCGTTAGAGCGGGTGTTGCCCGAGATAAACCCATGGCAGCCGAAGGGTCTCCCCTGCCCGGGAGCTGCCACTTACTGAAGTTGGCGACGTGGGCGCCCGTGTGAACGGCTGCCAGCGCCAGCACCACGTACCCCACGAGCTGGTGGAAAACAACGTGCTGGTCCAGCGGCAAAACCTTGGCGATGGGGGTCGCTCGCAGCCAGGTCAGGCACCTCCGCAGCATCAGCACCTCCGGGAGGGGGAGAGGGACCGTCGGAGGTGCTGGGGGGCTCAGCCAGGGGCTGGTCCCCGGGGGCTCCAGAGCCAGCTCCCCGCTAATACGGGGTGTCAGCCTGCAGAGCGCCCAGAGGCAGAAATCAAGGACCCATCTGCGGGGTGCCACGAGTGCCCTTGCCCACAGAGCTCACAACCTCCCTAACCCGTTATTTGTAATTGTTTAGAGGACACCGCCTGGTCCCACAGCTGCAAAAGTCCACGGGCTCCAGTGACCGCCCTGCGCAGACCCCTGGCACAGGGATGGGGGCCCGGAGTAAACGTGACTGTGAATAGCCCAGGCAGCCATCGCCCTGCGCGCCCCGCGAGCTCAGCACCCCTCCTGGGACCCGGCACTCACTGCGAGGAAGGCGCAGTTGAAGTTCAGGCACTGCCCGCAGCCCCGGGCCACCACCACCCACCCGCCGAGGCCGGCGTGCCACAGGGCGGCCAGGGCGAAGAGCAGGAGGTTGAGGCCGGTGTAGCCCCCCAGGAAGGCGAGCTGACCGCGGTGGTTGTGCCAGTACACCCGGGTCAGGCAGCGCGGCCAGCAGCTCCTCTCGGTGCGGGGCAGTGGGGGCTTCAGCCAGCTCGCTGCACTGGGAGCAAAGGCAGCGGGTCGCTCCTTGCCCGCAGAAAGGGGGAAACTGGGGCAGTCCTGCACCCAAGCTGGCACCCAGCCCCGCATCCGAGCCCTGCACCCAGCGTGGCATCATCCCTGCACCCATCCCAACACCATCCCTGCACCCATCCCTGCACCCATCCCTGCATCCAAGACCAGCACCTGGCTTGGCACCATCCCTGCACCCTTCTCTGTCGGCACCGTACGGTGCTCGAGTTGCTCCCAGTGCTGGCTGAGCACCTCGTGGGCTGGGCACCCCACGAGGTGCATAAACCCCGTGTTTTTTCCTCCATGCAAGAGGGAAAAGGTGCTTGCAAGGGAAACCACAGCCCCACGGGGCACCTGCCGACGCAGCTACCTGATGGTCAGGTTCTCCATGACCTCTGGGAAACCCTCCAGCTCCTCCCTGAGCTCCTCGAAGGTGATGGAGCCGCTGTGGTCCTTGTCGGCAGCCTCGAAGAGCGCGTGGGTGAGGTCTCCCAGCCGCTCCTCGGGCAGGGCTATCGCGCTCTCCCGCAGGCACCACCGCAGCACCAGGCGCAGCTCGTCGGCGTCGATGGAGCCGCTGCCTGCGCGGGGCGAGCGGGCGCCACGGCGGGTCAGAGCAGGGACCCCGATACGCCGTAGCGCCCTGACGGCCCCGTGGCTTTACCTTCCCCTTGCACCTTTAATGCAGAAACCGCCTCCCTTCCTTGCACGCAGGCTCCTTGGGAGGAAACGGTGCCCGGCCGGAGCAGGACCGTGCCATTGCTCATAAATCAGCAAACTCGTGGATTTAAAAAAAAGGTGAGCTAATCGGCAGTTACCTGCTGGCAGAGCGACGCAGACACGCTGATCTGGCAGCCAGGCATGAGAGCAAACCAGATAGGCAAGGGGCTCGGCGCTCAGTTCTTTTACGCCCAAGCAGGTCAGAGCAGGCAAAGCAGCTCAGGAGCAGCTTTGCTTTTGTCATTTCCAGCTTTCCCAGCCGACGGTGGAAGAAGAGAGCGTGCCAGGATTCACGGATACCAACAGGATTGAGAGCTGGTATTTGAGTGGAGCAAAGACTGCTCCTCTCCACGGCCGAGCGCGGGAGCAAATCGTAGGGAATGCTGATGTGCGGCCGGTTTACTTGCTGACTTTCAGACAGATTTTTGATGCTTTCATCACAGGACGAAGGCAGCGGCCTCACGCCAGATAGATGCTTACCTTTGATGAAGATCTAGCAGCGAAGACCAACCTACACTATCACCCAGCTGTGCTTAACCTAAGGGGGATGCGCGACACCAGCACCGAAGCCGAGCAGCAACGCCCGCACTCGGATACTCAAGGAGAGTCGTGCCGCCTTGCAACTCGCAACTTGGTTCAAAAAAAATACAAATAAATCCCTTTTTCATCATCTTACCATCCACGTCGTAAACTCGGAAGAGGAATCTCAGCTTGTCCGTCTCATTCCCATGTACGAGCAGGCTCAGGGCTTTCAGCAGCTCCTCCAAACTAATGGTCCCGCTCCCGTCCGAGTCGAACAGCGCGAAGAACCTCTCGGCGAAGAAGGACTGTGGGGAGGGGGACAAACGCTCTCACACAGCGGTGGGATGCTTCCCACCGGCCGAATCCTGATGCTAACAAAGTTCTCACCGCCAGCAATGGGAATTGCTGAAAGCGATGGGGACGGCCCAAAAACAGGAGGGAGGAACGAGGGCTGCTCTTTTGCAGGGGTGTATTGGCACCGCAGCCGGAGGGGGCTGCCCTGGGGAGCAGGGACGGGACGGGGTGGTAGGCAGCTGGGAGGGAATATTTGCTGGGAATAGCCAAGCGTATTCACAGACAGACTGTTGATACCCAACTGATTTTGTATTGCAGATGGTTAATCTGTGCTTCCCACTCCTGCTCGCTGCAGAGTACCGCGAGGCTTCTCTCTCCCTCTCTCACGTGACATGGTGCAATTCTATTTTTAAGCTTAGTTTTCTCTTAAGTACAATAAGAAACCACAGCTCGGTGTCGGGCAGCTGGCGCTGCCTGGAGGAAAGGCCCCCGCGCCCCAGCCCCGCGCCGGCGCTCACCTCCTTCACTTGCAGAGCGGTTTTGAACCCTTCCAGGTCGATTTCTTCGCCCCCTCCGGCAATGCTCCCGAACTGCTTCGTCACCCACCGCAGCCACTCGGCATCCTCGGCCGCGCTCATGGTGCGGGACCCTGCGGGACGGCACAGCGCAGGAGGGGCAGCAGCCCTCAGTAACCCCCCGTAGCCTGCAAAAGCTGCTTTTTTACTGTTCCGGCCATGCTTTCAGCACCCAGGCTCCCGGCAGCCTCGTGCTGCAGCGCGAAGGGGCGGCTGCTCTCTGCCCCGCTCGCTGCCGCGTCCCTCGCCGCTGGCCCCGAAGCGGGTCCCGCAGCCGCCGCGGGCGGAGCCGGGACTCGGGCAGCCACGATGGCGGCGGCAGCGGCGACACACGTCTGAGGAGCATCTGGGCGCTGCATCACACCCAACCCCGCATTTCCAGGTACCGAAGGCCTGTCCTCGCACGGCAGGTCAGAAGATGCAGCTGCCTGAGCCACGCCGTGCCCGAGAAACTCTCAGTTGCTTTTAAGGACCCGAATTAGCGAGCGCACAAGGTGATGCAGGAGCGAACGCGTTTGCGGAGAGGATCGGGCAGCCCCTGCGAGGCTTCTCCCACCCCCCAGCCTTGCTTCGCCCTCAGGGCCACGGACAGCCCCGCGCCGTCCCGGGCCGGGCAAACGGGAGAAATAAACCCCCTGCCCCCCAAAAAATCTGCAGCTGCCTGCGCCGCACGAGGACCGCGGGGCTCGCACGACCTGCCAGCCACCGCGGGAGCAGGGCGCCCGTGGGGGGCCAGCGCGCCCGTGGGGGGCCAGCCCCCGGTCCGGCTTCGTGCCCCCACTCCCCTCCCGGAGACAGAGCTCAGGCTCAGCCCCGAAGGGGCTGGGAGGAAGGGAGGTTTCCTGCTTCGCCCCTCGGCAGCGCCGCGCTGTCTCCTGCTCTTCCGTCTCCCGCCCCGAAGCCTCCGTAGCTCGTCCGTCAGGTCAGCCAGGTACAGCGGGTGCGAGTCCCGGGGCTGCCCAGGCCCCTTTGATCAGCCGAGCGCGAGCGGCGTCGCACACCCCGACGCCTCCCGCGGCGTGCGCTCAGCGAACTTCTTGTTACGCCCACACTTAATCCCCGGAGCTCCCCGACTTTTGAGAGCTCGGTGTTTTTACGGACTGTTCCAGAGCCTTCCAGCTCCCAGCGACGCGCTGCTCCCCAGTCGAGCTGGGATGAAAGGAGGTGGCAGCAGCAAGGAGCTCCGGGGCTGCCCGTTGCAAGCAAAAACGGAGCGGGGAGATGGGGCACTTCGCTCCCCGCAGGCACCCGGCCCTCTCCGGGGTGGTCCTCGCCTCCGTCCTCCTGCTCCGTCCCCTTCGGTCCCTGCCTTCTCGCCCGCCCAGCCCCCCTGCACCCCTGAACCCCCCGAGCTCCGGCCGCTCACCTCCCGAGGCCAAAGTTACCGCAGGCTCTGGGTACCTTGGGAAACCAAGGGAAAAATCACGGCAGAGCCGCTGCATTCCACGAGCCTTCTCGCAGCTCCCACCCAGCCCGTGCCGTACGGCCCCAGCCCTTCCCGCTCCCCCTTCTCAGGCGGCTCCCGCGGGACCCAAAACGGGAGCTCAGCAGAAGGAGACGGTGCTCGCCGGGAGATGATAGAGCAAGTTCGGGCGACACGGCTGGAAACAAGGCACGCTCCCGCGCTCGCCCACGGGGAGCTCACGCCCGAGCCCCCTCCCGCCTCCCACCGGTTTTAATTTATCGTCTCTCCCTTACAATCACACCCAGCTTTGTCACCGGGTCTGCGGCTGCAGCCTGGTTATGCTGTTGGGGCTCGATGTTCAAAATGGGGCTGATCACAGCTGCCGTCCGCTCTTCTTTTAATTCCCTTTCCTTCGGATTTCTCGCGCCATCACGCGGTCTAACTCTGGGAAGCGCGGGCTGCCAAACCCGAGAAAGAGCTCGTATTCACCCGGTGCTTCAAAATCCCCATTTACTGGCCGTCAGGAACACACGGGGAAATGTCTTCTCCATACTGCAGCCTTTATTCCTTTTTGAACAAATCCTACTTGTACGGCACTAAACTGTGACTAAACCGGGGAGGAGGTTGCCATGGGAATGTCAGAACCAGAAACCAGGTAGTAAACCATTCCTGCTGCGCTACCGCGGCTGACGTCACGGGCGCAGGAAGCAGGCAGGGGAAGCGGGGAGACGTTTCGTACGCTGAGCGGCAGAGTTTCGCCTCGTCGCCGGGGCCGAGGCAGGCGATCCCATCCCTCGGTCTACCGACGCCTTCGTCTACTGGAGAGTTCGCCGAGCTTCGTAGAAAAGCCCCCTCGGCTCCACGGGAACGGCGGGCACGGCTCGGGCCTGCGACGGAGCCGCTGCCCAGGGACCGAGGCTCGTGCCGCGCGCCGAGCTGGCGTCGGGAGCGCCCGCAGCCTCACCTCCCACCTTACCGGCCGAGCGTCACCCGACGTACGCCCCGGGCCGGGCTGCAAGCGACGGCGGGGAACGTGGACAAGGCAGCAGAGTCCAAAAGCTGCCTCGGAAAGCCCCAGGCGCGGTCAGCGCCTTCTCCCTCCGGACCCGCTATCGCGACGGAAAGTATCGGGAAACACAAAACACATCATGCAAAAAGCGTCTCCTCGGGTCATGGCTGAGTCATCCCCCACATAAGGGCTTATTTCCCTCACCACGATGAGGCTTTAATTTGAAAAGATGCTGAAACAGCACGGCAGGAAAGAGATTTTAAGACAGTACACAAAAAAAGCGGTAACTATCTTAATCCAGCCAGGAGCTGAGAAAGAGCTGCTGCAGAGACTGCCTGCTCCTGCGCTTCACTGTCGGGTAATACAGTTTCAAGGGGTTTATTCTTCCTATTTCCTCTCAACTGTGTGTATTTTACACGGAGTTGCAGCTTTCCCTACTGGGATCCAGCAGAAACCGAGCACAAATTCTGCACTGAGCTAAACCTGCCCATTCGCAATCCAGATAAATTCACTTTAAAGCTGTGGCAATCCAAGGTCTCGAAGTCTTTTACGAGGGAAAGTGGAAAGTAAAATATAAATCATCTTCGAGTATGTGCTGGATCCTACAGACACAAGCCCCCCTTCATACTCAAAGTATTTCCACTATACAAACATACTGTAGATATCTAAAATAAAAAAGAAGAGACCTTAAATTTGCTAATACGACTTAATAGTGGTCAGGCTGCTACAAAAAGGACATAATATATTATAATCGGACGCTGCACGGAGGGGGATACCAGATAATCTACTCCCCGTGGAGCTGGCAGATGTACCACTGCAAGTCTGTTTTATTTCAGTTCTTGTCTTAAATTCCTCATCTAAGTTTATGAAAACGAGCTTGATGAGTCAATCTCTCAAGAAAAGCACTTCTGTTTCCTCTGCCTGCAGAGATTCCCCTCTCAGGCTTTCAAATATGACCACAAAGCCAGAATTTTTGCGCCGTGCTGGAACGTACGAAGATAACGCAACCACGCAAGCTAGGTCAAGGACCCAGTTCTACGAAAACCTAGAGCAGAGCCCAATGTAGGCAGTTTCAGTTTAAATCTCTGATTAAAACTACTTTCTAGAGTCAAATTATACATCTGTAAGACTTTACAGGATGGTGCCTCAACTGCCTGTCACTCCAAGACCAAAACCAAACGTACAAACACACTTAATGTCCTCAGAATCAGCAAGACTCCGAGGACGAGACGTGGTTAATACCCCAGCAGCAGAGAGAGGCTCCTGCCTGCTTAAACGAAGAGGCTGTAATTAGCACAGAAGAGGTACATCCCTGTAATGCTGCCGAGCAATCATTTAGGCAAGAAGCAACTTTGAAATGTGCCCCCGCCTTCCCCGAGTCCCTTCTTCAAAGGCAATATCCCTACGAACGGAGCCCGAGAACGGAGAGCTGCGTAGACGTGGGACGGTGACGCTCGCGTTGGGCAGGAGCTGGCAAGGACGGCGTCCCACTGCGGGGAGGGGGCAGGCGGAGGCAACGGCATCGCCGCTCTAGGAGGGAAGTCACCCTGCCTGCGCCTTTGTGGAGCCTGAAGACAGTCAAGCCATGACTTCACGTTATTTTTCGTTGCTTCCCGCATTTATGAGCGACTCAAGCGTTGATCGATTTTTGACTTGTAGAGCTCGCTTCCTCCAAGGCCGGTGAAGTTTTCATGACCCCATGGGCTAAGCACAGCAGCGGGCAGCGAGAGCAGAGCCGGCGCTCCTTGCCGTGCCATCCTAACGTCCGTGATATTTGGCATTTTTTCTGAGAGCTTCAGCACCTGGAGTCGTATCATGACAACTGAAACTCATGACTCTATCTTTGGACCGAGAGCAACTGGGTTCCCGTCTTCACGCTATGAGTTTTTAAGGCCCCAAACGGGCCGCTAGCTAAAAAGGGGCTGACTTTTACTATTTTTCAGGAATCCCAATTTCTCAGCCAGCCCAGTTTCTACGGGATCTGCCTTGTGATTTGGGGAGGTTTGATGTCGGCAGTTCTGGGAGAATTCCCTGCTGCGTCCCGATGGCATCAGGCTGCGAGCGTCCCCAAACAGGCGGGGAGGGAGGGAACGCACGCGGAGGAGCTGCCGCGTTCGGCACTGGTGAAAACCATCGTCTTCTGAAAATACCCCGAAGTACTTCCAGCTTAATACAACGCGCACACGCTTGGTCACACTACTAACCAAACCTCAGTTAGGCGGCAACCTCCGAAAGGAGAATGGAGATAATACAGTTTACAAGTGTATTCGCTCAGGGCTGAGTTTTGGGTAAAAAAAAAAAAAAAATTCACAGACACAGGAGAAATAAAATATTTACAAATTTAAGAATTAGATTTGAGAAATTTTTAGATTTTTTTTAAAGTACTATCCAAAAAATTTCTGAGGAGATGAAATTTAAATAATCGTTCACCAGTGCAATTTAGTGTTTCCCTCACGTTAAAAATATGCACAAAAGCATCATGACTTAAGTGCTGTGCTCCATTTCTTTTCTTGGAACTAAGTTAAACATACTTTGCCACTTCACGATTCCACAAACTGATCTGCAATGGGTCACTTCAATACTCAAACTAAGCACAATTAATACAAAATTATAACTGGCCAATACGTATCAATCCGAAGAACTCTCCTCAAAATATTTTATTTAAAAAAAAAAAAGCAGCTGATTTTGTATTTACCAACTATCAGAATATTTGCTCTAAGGCAAGAAATTAGGTATATATGCATACATTAAGAAATGATGCAACTATTACCTACAAATATTTAAGTCTGCTGAGATTTTACACAAGTGTTTCTACAAAGCACAAAAGACGTTTAAATTACATGAAAAGCGGCAAAAAAAGACTATTCTTTGAAGAACGGACTACTATAACATTAATACTTAAACTCACCTTAAGTCAAACGTTTGATACAGCTTTCGTTCTTGTTTATTCAAAGGTCCAGTGCTCTTCAGGTAGCCGGGGATTCCAGTCTAAGTGGTTTTACCTTAAATGACTGTACCGCAGAGACGCGTACCCTTTTAAAGGTTTGAGCTAAGTCAGCTGCAGCAAAGCTTTTCGTCTCAAATAAAAAAGGGATTTCAACGGAACCGTTAGGGAGCATCTGGTTGTGACACGTCCGTAATTACCTGGTTATTTCAGAACTACTTTGAAAGTGGTTTACGGGTTCCTGCCTAAATACTCTGAAAAACAGAAGAGAGCACGTGGCTCCTCAAGCGCACGTACCCAATTATTGCCAGAAACCACCCCAGGACATCAGCTGAGCAAGGGCGAACCGTTCGCCTGCGCCGCGAGCTCTGCGAGCTCATCCCTCGGTGATGGAGAAACCTCCCCGCACGAGCTCTCCTGTGAGCCGCCCTGAATCCAGCCAGGCACACAGGACACCTCAGTTCATCCACGTTCGTAATGATCCTGCAATTTAGAAGTCAGGAGGAGATATAAGTCCAGTTGTATCTCATAAGTTTTACCCCCCCAGTCAGACACGCTTCGAGGGGCTCTCGCCAAGAGCATCGCACCGACCACCCGGGCGCAAGCAACCCGTGACCTTGAGGGCTGGAGCACGGGAGGCACCGAGCCCCCAAGCCTCCATCCAGCGTGCTCGAAAGCACTGGAGGCTTTGGGTGAATCGGGGTATTTTGAAGCACCAACCTACTGAAAAATGGACGAAGCGTTTTGAAACCAGAAAAAAGAAAAAAAAAAAGGATCTACAGAGTGGGAGGAAGGGCACCCAGCACCCACAGCTCAAGGCATCGGGAGGCAGTTCGATTAGGAACCTGCTGGGTCACGCGCGGGAGGTGGCTACGTCACCCGCGGACTTCGCAAACCGGACAGTAATCTCAGGTTTTGTATATATCTCAAACTCCCTTAAAGAACGTAACACACCACGCACTCATCTTGCGCGTACGCCAGTGACGTTTGCTAACGTCGTGGAGGTCGTTTCCATTTTGCATCCAAACTCTGCAAGCTCCGAAGTGAATTTTCCTCAGGTCTTACAAACAATTTATCACCGTCAACAGGCACGAGTGCAAGTGCGTTACGTCCACAAACTTGTGCTGTAAGAAAGCTGCGCTCCAACACAGTGTTTTTTTAAAAATACCTCTCTTTACCAAAACACACGTATATTTATTAAATCCTGCACTTAAAATTGTCTAGAGAGCCTTCATCTTTCTCAATAGCGCCTGCTTACTCTCGGTAAGTAAAATACTCGTAAGGCACGTGAAGCAGAAAGATCCCCTTACTGTGACCTTAGTGGTGACGCCTATTCAGACACCTGCCCCGAGTTGGTGAGGGTCTCTGCAAAGCCAGAGAGTTTAAAAAACGTAGTCAGAACCGATTATTTCCACAAAAACCTGGGGTTCGGAGTACTGTATTCACCGCTCATTATTCTCCTGCCTCAGAGTTCCAGTGACCCACTGAAGGAACATGAATTATTAATCTCAAACAAGCAACATCAATAATAATAATAAAAAAAAAATCAAAGCTGTCAACAATTTATAAGCAAGCTGCATGCTGAAAATTCACTTGTTTCTAAGGAAAAACATATGCAACTACTTCACACAATCAAAAAGTCCATTTGTTTATGTATAGTTCTAAGTGGAAAAGCAGAAAAATTCATTGCAATTGCTCCTACAAGAGAAGATAAATGAGATTTTGGATTCCGCACCCGGTCTATTCCCAAACTTTCCCACGACAGTTCAGTTCTGACCCCACCAACTTTAGTTTTTCACTTTCATTACTAAGATTCTCCGTATTTGTGAAAACTAGCCAGGATCTAAGCTCCCCTGCCTTTCTGTGGTGCTCTTTGCTATCTTCACGTCGCATTTTTATTTCTTTGCACCGCTTACTTTTGCGCACGTTAAGGGTCAATGGTTTAAAGCCAACACCCTATTGTTTTAAGAAAACATTTTAACTAATATGCCAAACTTATGAAATGATGACTATACTAGAAAGTTAGAAATATATTTTAAAATTAAATAGAATTCTTTTCTTTACCTGGTACTAAACTACCAAGAATGTGCACATTGTACTTCTGTGAATATAAGCCTTGTATCATCATGCTATGAACCCATTTTTAATGGAAAAATCAATGAAGTATGTCGTGGATACTAAAAGACATACAAGTGAATATAGTTACTTTAAAAACCTCTCTATGTCAGAAACCTGAAAACTCCTATTTTCAGCATCTAACCCATGCAGAAGACTACGTTTAAGAAAGGACAATATTTGAGAGAAGCCTTCTAAGAATTTAACTAGAGCCAAAAGAAAATCCAAATAAACAGTAAGAAAATAGAAATAGAGCTCCAAAAATCTGGCAACTAGCAGCAGAAAATGTAAATATTGCATGGTACTATTTTTAAGTAAGAACATATTTTCCAATGATGAAATTTAAATTGGAATATGTCCACACACACAAAAAAGGAAGAAATTGTCGAAGCCAATTTATTATTGTGCCGTTAGTGCAGAACATCAAGTGTATTCTGAAAATATGACTGAGTTGAGTTGTCATCTCTTATATGCACATATGAAACACAGTAAGATTTGGAAAAGCCCACTGAGCATAACTTTATTTTGCTATGGCCCAATTTATCATTTTCACATAACAGACATGAGTAAAATCATTTAAAAGCGGTAACTTTTAATTACTGGGATAAATACAGTTATATCTGGTTTGGGTGACTGACAAAACTGAAAAAAAAAAAAAAATCCATCTTTTTAAAACCCCAGGAAGGACAATGACAATATTTCAGATATTAATGTATATAACTGCTCCCACCATTCTTAAAAGCTGGAATATTTTTCTCAACATAACTGTCAATATATGTATTTAATTGAGGACTAAAATCATAAAGCAGGTTAATCAAAGATCTCATTTTCCTGGTTTCAGTTGAGCTCTCTCCTAGACCTAGTGAACAGAGAGACGGAGAGGGAGGAGCAGAGGAAGCGTTAGAAAAATCAGTTTTGACTCAATCAGTTGCTCTTACAGATTCTCTACTTCTTTTCCAGTGCTTGAGCTTTTGCTAGCTAGATTCCAGCCAATGCGAGACGCCCACTCAGATGTGGTTTGCTGAATGCTCTTGGTGCGTTCTCTACTGCTATCTGAAACGTTTCAATCACTTCGGCCACAACCACCCCATGCAACGCTCCAGGCTTGGGGAGGAGTGGCTGGAGAGCTGCCCGGCGGAAAGGGACCTGGGGGTGCTGGTTGACAGCCGGCTGAACATGAGCCAGCAGTGTGCCCAGGTGGCCAAGGAGGCCAACAGCGTCCTGGCCTGTATCAGGAATAGTGTGACCAGCAGGAGCCGGGCAGGGATCGTGCCCCTGTACTCGGCACTGGTGAGGCCGCACCTTGAATACTGTGTTCAGTGTTGGGCCCCTCACTACAAGAAGGACGTTGAGGTGCTGGAGCGTGTCCAGAGAAGGGCGACGGAGCTGGGGAGGGGTCTGGAGCACAAGTCTTATGAGGAGCGGCTGAGGGAACTGGGGTTGTTCAGTCTGGAGAAGAGGAGGCTGAGGGGAGACCTTATCGCTCTCTACAACTGCCTGAAAGGGGGTTGTGGCGACGAGGGTGTTGGCCTCTTCTCCCAAGTAACCGGCAATAGGACAAGAGGAAATGGCCTCAAGTTGCACCAGGGGAGGTTTAGATTGGATATTAGGAAACATTTCTTCACTGAGAGGGTGGTCAGGCATTGGAACAGGCTGCCCAGGGAGGTGGTGGAGTCACCATCTCTGGAAGTGTTCAAAAAACGTGTGGATGTGGCGCTTCAGGACATGGTTTAGGGGACATGGTGGCACTGGATTAATGGTTGGACTTGATGATCTTGAAGGTCCTTTCGAACCTAGTGATTCTGTGATTCTGTAATCATTCCCAAGATGTCTTTGCCTTCAGGTTGATGTTCCACCTTCTTAGATTCATGCAACCTTTTTCACAATTAAGTTTGAAAACCCAAAACCTACCACCAAAATTATGATATTTAACATTCCTTTTTTTAAAACATTCTTCCAAGGTTTCACTAAATCCATTTATTAACTGATTAAGAGTCAGATTTTTCTTTTTTGTAGCAGCAGTCTGAAATATTAAGGCTAGCTCTTTCAGCGCAGTTGTCAGTCGAGTAGACTCATAAACACACAAAACAACAGAAATATCTGGGTCAGTTTGGAGTGTCAAAACTGACAGTGTTGTAGATTGAGTAGCTTGCCTTGTCACTGCGACGTTTTCTAGGGGTTGGGGTTTTTTTTGCTTTTTAGCATGTTTCCTATATACTTTTAACCAAAGAGCATCAATGGTATCACTAAGAGTGGGCAGAACGCCAAGCTGGTGTGTCCTGCGTGGGCACATTTCGCATTACTTGCTGCAGAATGTCTACGAGGCTCTTCAGGGTTTCCTCTTCTTTAGCTGCTTCTGTCCTAGACCGAGTTGTCTGAGGTCCTGCAGAATATTAAGAAGCTTTTAAGTTGTGCATTCATGCAAGTATCAGATATACATTTGCTATGCTCACCCTTCAGTCAACATTACAAACAACACAGGCTTTAGTACAAATGCTCCTTTACTAGAATAATTACAATCTTCACATTTACTGAAAATCCATTTGTTTTGTCATACTGGATGGTAACCCTGCTTTCCTGAATGGATGAATAATGCAGTGAATTCTCCAGTTGACTCTGTCTCTGCAGCGAAACGGAGTTTTTTTCCATCCTGCTCTTGAAAGCCGCAGCTTTTATGCCCTAATGAGCATGGGAAATGTGCATGGGACACCTTCCTTAAGAGCTTACTGGTTTGAAAAAGTCCTAGTGCTTAGCATGCAGCTGAACTGTGGCTCATTGCTGTGCAAGGGAAGAGTTCTTACCACGGACTACGGCACCAACCGCGTCTACAGCTGAAATGTCAGTGGATGAGGACGGATGATGCACCATCATCTGTCAAACACAAAAGCTAACTTTAATCACATCAGGACTTACAGCTCATTGAAGTGATAATATCCATCGCCACGGCATCGCACTGAATTTTTTAGGTCCAAATTAAGACAACCTACTGTAAAAAAACTGGGGTGGAGGGAGACAACTTTAATCAAAACATTATGCCCAGACAGGCCTGGAAACTCAAAGTTAGGGGCTACTATTTTTAGTAAAGAAGCAATCAAACCAGGCCAAGAAAAAAAGCCCAGTATATTCATGAATATATTCTTTACAATACTCACAACTCATAAATTTGCTTCTCCTCTAGATGCAGTATGTGGGGGAGAATATAGGCTTTTTCAAGTTTAAAAATGTCAAAATCCAACTTGCAAATGAACACTTTCAACTGAACATTTTAATTTACACTTTGCTTTCCTACCTTTTTTCTTGGAAAAATATTGCATGAGGTGGATTCTAAATAGCCACCCGGTCTGCATGCTGAAATGCAAGAAATACACGTACTGACTTCCTCATGTGCAAAACTCTGAACATGAATTAAGGTACACTCAGGCCTAAAAGCCTCCTATCAGGCCAGTATATGTATACAGTATATTCTTTTATCATTAGACTTGGTATTTTTGAACAGTACAACACAACTGTAAGAAAGTACAACTTTTGAAGAGTACAGTACAACTACAAGAGAGTACCGTGCGTTCTTTAAAATTACCTGCATCTCAGAAGCAGCAAAGTTTCTCTACCCAGAGCTATTCTAAAATACTGAACCAAGCTGGTCATCACTAACGACTACAATAAAACGTCATAAAATTCACAGCATATCACAGACTTTTGAAAAACATGGCACATTATTACGTTTGAAAGGCATGAAACCAGAAAACAATGCATGACTCTTGTTCCTACATCATCGTTAAAATCCTGGTTTTGGTATGTCACACTATCCTAGTACTAAGTGGCATATTATAAAAACTGCCACTTGGAGGAAAGTAATTCTTCTCACTAGGAATAAATAAGCATCTTTATGAAAGGTTCCACCTCGCAAATTTTAAAATTAAATTCATGCAAGTCTTTCCATACTGGGAACCTGTTAGGATAACCCTTTGTCTCCCTTGACATTGCTCCCATAAAAGTCAACGGGAAAGCTTCCTGATAGTTTCACGAGCAGAAGAATTTGGCTTATCGTACAAAGAGTAGCACCAGAAGAGTAATTAATGAGAAATAAATACATCCATGTTCCAAAGTCCCCTCATTAAAATCACCTTTACACGTTTCACGTTCCTGAAATTATGCTGCAATGCTAAAAGAAAGAAAAAATTTTTAGAAACATAATCAGTCACTCAGCACAAACACAAACAACGTGATCTCAATTTGATACATAGGCTTGAATTTGCTGTTCTCTGTACTTTATAATCTTCTGCTTTGAATAGCAGTTGCCATGTCATAAGCAGTTCTGGTAAAGGAGGGCTGCACAGCTCTATTGTGAAAGAACAGAAGAGAGTGGTCTCTTTTACAGCCAGGTTTCTTCGTCTGCAACGAGTCCTGTGAAACTTGCACGGGTTTTTTCTGAAACACAGATTCCCTTCCAGAGCTGGAATTTGCTTCGGAGGACCAGAACTTCTAAAAACAACGAGAAAATGGAAGAATCATTTTCCCATGTAGCATCTTAATACGGGTATTATATTGCAGCACCCCATCGAGTGACCCAGTGCAGTCTAACCGCCGCCAGCGCCATGCTGCAAAGCTTATTCTGGACCTTCGACATGACACGACATCTCCTTTCCCCACGCCACACTGCCCTCGCGATCCCCCGGGGACACATCTGAGGGCGTTCAAGCGTTCACTGAAGTTCAGAGGTTCATTTTGGGGGACTGACTTCCACCTTACCTCACCAGCTCATCCCAACAATTTCAGAGCGCGGTAGGAACGCAGACAGTTGCGATTTGCCCGCGTGAGACCGCGCGAGTACAGCAAATCTTACTGGTCCCGCCTAAGCGTTACAAAAGAGCAGCTTTGGAAAAAATACATGAAAGGTAATACAAAAATGAGATCCGATCTTCTACCGCTAGATAAGGAGCCGTGCAAGTTTCCACCTCAGCTATTAAATAACTTGCACGGCAGAATGGGACGAGTGAAATACCAGCACGCGTTTGTAGAACCGCTTCTACGATGTCATCGTTACAACGGCTATGTTATTGTCTAGATCATGTGAAAATTGCGCTTCGCTAAGGCTCCAAAATTAAAAAGACACACAAAGGGAAAAATGTCAAAGACCATATTGAACCTTGACGCTTAACAGTAAGGTTGCATTGCAGTAACTGCTCGACCTAGAATACTTCAAATTATTTCCTAATTCTATGTTTTTCTGAGAGACAGATAATGTAAAAAAATAAGAATTTCACAGTTAAAGCCTTCACGGATAATTGGGAACCAAGCGCCAGGAAACAGAGCTGCAAACAAAACTAACCATAAAATCAAATTAAAACATTACACAAACATTTATTTACTAAAAAGGGTGTTTGATTTTTGCTGAAAGAATGCAAATAAACTTCTGGCTTTCTCCTGTCAACAGGTATGTAATAAGTAAGATTCTATAACTTTTTTCAGCTAAACTTTATTTACAGAAGAGTATCCACCCCAGAAATCATGTTTGGAGCAAGGCTGAAACCACAAAAGAAAATAAATTTGACCTCTGGTAACAAAAAGGTGATGATGATCTCTAACAAGCGAGGTTTTACAAAGACTTTCATGCAGTGCTTTCAATAGCATGAAGTTTTCTAATTTCCTCATTTAGATGAACAATCCCAATGACTAAAAATTAACTTGAGAACCAGGAGAAAAAAAATTACAGCTACACTCCTATTCAAGCAATGGGAGAATTTGAAAATCCAAGGAATGTCAAAGGGTTCACAGCAGAGAAAGTATAATGGTTAATCCATTTTGTCTGCGGAATTAAAAAAAAACAAAACAAAAAAACCATCCCCAAAGCCACACTGTAATCCAGAAGATGGAAAGGCTTCCTGGTTACTACACTGCGATTTGTCATCCCTGGAGGACAGATGTAAATTGGAAAGAGAGGAAGAGGACCAGGGCTGTCAAGAAAAATATTGATTTGTACTCAGCTGTCGTCTTTAAAATTTCCTCCAAACCTCCCCAGAATAGCAATTCATCCAGGAGCAGAAGGCCCATCGGCTGTGACTTGACATTGCATCATCGTGCCCAGAGAGGCCTTCCATCCACGGAAACAGCAGTGGCCGTCCCACGAAAGAGGCCGATGGACTAAATGCTGTCAGCTGGGAACTCAAAGGCACAGCTATCCTACGGACTGATTTCTTAAATGTCTAAAGAAAATGAGATATTTCCCCTCCTCTGTATCAACAGAAAACATTTATGAATGCTACCATCAAGTAACTTGCCACCTGAATAGAAATATAATAAACTTTGGTGGCATCTGCAAGTGCCTTCTGCTCTTTCCAACTGTTCCTTATGCCACAGTTAGCAACAGCCCTACAACTTCCACCACGATGGGAACAGTATACGTAAACGAGGAAAGGTTTCAGGTAATAGATGCCCTGTAACAGGTTTATCTTGCATTGCCTTGAGGTATGAAGAGTGTTTTAACAGTCTATTCAGGTAGAAGTTTGTGGAGACAATGTATAAGTTTTATTACTATACAGGAGGCAAAGCCTAGTATTATTTTTATTTCTGTAAAATTTTCTCTAATGGCTCAATATTAAAAATATATATTCCGTAAAAAGGCCATGGATTTACTCCAGTTCATTCGATCTCTGAGCAAGAACGTAAAGTTTTTTGGTCTTCTCTAACAAGCCTTTGCCGAGCAAACAATCAAGAGGGAACAAGGTGTTTTATGCAGCATGACTAACACAAGCAACGGCTTCACGCAGGCACACATACAATTAACCACCGGGCAGAGTCCTCGTACAAACAGAAATACCAGCTCTCTTCTGCGCCCGCTCCTTTCGAAGGTTACCGAGTGATACGCTACAGAGGAACGTGAGCTCGGACTGGCTCTCCGTCCCGCTCGCTCACTTTCAGACACATGCCGAACTCCGAGTAACGCATCCAACAACATCATTCTTGATAAAGTCTTGATTTAAGCAGTCAGAGGATGATGTAAGTTATCATTTCTAGAGACTCATGCACTACTACGAGGCAAACACACCTGTGCTTTGGGGCATAACCAAATACTTCCAGTGAAACAGATGACAAGCTTTGAAACAAGAGAGTAATTTGAAGAAATGGGAAGAAAATGAAATTTTCAACAACATTAGTCACGGGAGACGACGACTGTGGGGAGAAGATGGGCCAGTCACTCACCACTTTGCACTCTGCCTCGCTTGGTGCAGAAAAGCTCAAGCGTTCACACCAGACTGCTACCTTAAGTGCTGCACAAGAGCTATTTCGGCTTGCCACTTCCCTAAATACGTGAACATTATGTTCCTTTAGGCCCCTCATGATGTGATGGAGTAACAGCCCTTAACCTGTAACTGACAGGACATAAATGTATTTTTATAAGCACACAGAAGCTACGTGGCTTCTAGGCACTTACAACCACCTTTTAAAAAGGGGTATTAGGAAACATTGAAAAGGATAAATCTACTGTCACTAGCTTCAGCAATATAATGATAGTCCCTTTAAAATTTTTTTTTGGTATTCAGCTTCTTAATTTGGGGAGGAATTGTATATAAAGCTAAGCAGGTCAGCATCCCCTTTATGAATAATGCTAATGCTTCCTATCTGTTTTTACATGCTCGGCACCATGAATAGAGCACAGCACACAACATGACAGTTCCTGGCAAGTAAACAGGCACGTAAGCCCAGGACCAGCTACACAATAAATGGGTGACTGCCCGCAGAAGGGGCCGCTGCAGCCCCAGACCCTTTGTTCGGGCCCTGCATCACCCGTGGGAAAACCTCAGATCGGTGGGGATTTGGGGTTAAAAAAAAAAAAGATATGGGCTGTCCCCTTCGGAAACACCCCAGGTAAACCACCTATGGACCTTCTGAACTCCAAGGTACTTTTTACTGTGCTTTTGCAGGAATTTTGGTCAAAGGGTCGAAATAACCCTGCTACCTATAGGTAGCACGGCAGGGTTTGCCACGTCCTGGCAGTACGTGTCAGGGGTGTGACGGGTGAGAACGGGGACCAGCGTCACCTTTATACTGCAGCCACCGTCACGGACAAAATCATCCGGGTCCCGGCTCTCTGAAGAATCCAGCTGGACCGTGGAGTACAGGATTGCTGAGGGAGTGCAGAGGCAGGGAGGGCTGCGCACACACCCACACCCGACCCCTTGTCCAAGGCATTGCTGGTACCCGTAGCTGCTTACACCCCGGCCGACTTCTCTCTTGATTGTAAGTATGTGAAAAGAATCAAATGATATTGCCCAGCATTAGCTACTGCTTTTAAAGTCACTGTTTGGGTTAACATTTCCTTTAAGAAATAAGAGGGTGAATTAGAGGTGGCTGCAACCTGCATCAAATTTAGAATGATTTAGTGCAGCAATAATCCAGCTATTAGCCCTTATCGACAGCTGCTTGCTAACGAAGAGCCTGAGAGAATTTTGAACTAAAAATGGGGAGTAAGAAGAGTCCGGGATTGCTCGTGCCTATTATTGCTAGTAATATTCCCCTGGTTAAATAAGGTAATGCATCTGAAATGGTTAAATAACGTAATCACAGAATCACCGAGGTTGGAAAAGACCTTTAAGGTCATCAAGTCCAACCGTCAACGCAACACCCCCATGCCCACTAAACCATGTCCCAAAGCGCCACATCCACACGTTTTTTGAACACTTCAGTGATGGTGACTCCACCACCTCCCTGGGCAGCCTGTGCCAATGCCTGACCACCCTCTCAGTGAAGAAATGTTTCCTAATATCCAATCTAAACCTCCCCTGGCACAACTTGAGGCTGTTTCCTCTCGTCCTGTCGCCGGTTACTTGGGAGAAGAGACCAACCCCCACCCCACCACAACCCCCTTTCAGGCAGTTGCAGAGAGCGATGAGGGCTCCCCTCAGCCTCCTCTTCTCCAGACTGAACACCCCCAGTTCCCTCAGCCGCTCCCCATCAGACTTGTGCTCCAGACCCCTCCCCAGCTCCGTCGCCCGTCTCTGGACACGCTCCAGCACCTCAACGTCCTTCTTGGCATGAGGGGCCCAACACTGAACACAGGATTCGAGCTGCGGCCTCACCGGGGCCAAGCACGGGGGCACGATCCCTGCCCGGCTCCTGCTGGCCACACTATTCCTGATACAGGCCAGGACGCTGTTGGCCTTCTTGGCCACCTGGGCACACTGCCGGCTCATGTTCAGCCGGCTGTCAACCAGCACCCCCAGGTCCCTTTCCGCCGGGCTGCTCTCCAGCCACTCCTCCCCAAGCCTGGAGCGTTGCATGGGGTTGTTGTGACCCAAGTGCAGGAACCGGCACTTGGCCTTATTAAACCTCACACAGTTGACCTCAACCCATCGATCCAGCCTGTCCAGACCCCTCTGCAGAGCCCTCCTACCCTCCAGCAGATCAACACTCCCACCCAACTTGGTGTCATCTGCAAACTTACTGAGGGAGCACTCGATCCCCTCATCCAGATCATCTATAAAGATATTGAACAAGACCGGCCCCAGAACCAAGCCCTGGGGAACACCGCTTGTGACCAGCCGCCAGCCGGATTTAACACCGTTCACCACGACTCTCTGGGCTCGGCCGTCCAGCCAGTTCTTTACCCAGCAAAGAGGTAATGGTACTGAACAGTTACACAAGATAATACCTCTGAAATAAATTCCTTATCATTTTAAAGGCTTCACACAGAGTGCCCTGGAGCATTTTTTGGTACAGACCACTGACACCCAGTTAGCACCTTTCAGAGAGGGGCCGCATTAGTATGCTCTAGTAAAAAGCTCTCCACTCTTCCCATGTCCTTTGTAGAGAAGCCACACCAGTCTGTCCAACGTTAATGGCATTTTTCATCACCTGTGGCATGACACAGTGGACAGCAATAGGAAAAGGACAGAAATACAAGAAAATTATGTTCACCCCTTGATAGAAAGGGGAGGAAAAAAAAACCCCACCACATCATCATGAAAATGACTTGCTATTCAAGACAGACGTTAAATTTCACTATTCTGATGGGAAAGAAGGCATGCAAAAGGTGTTAAAATTAAGCTTTTGACTTGATAATGTCAGCAAGTTTGGTCCAGAAAGTGAGAACATCACAAGAACGGCCATTCTCGGGGCAGCTACAACTGCAGTGGGCTCCTCTGGCAGAGAACGCCGGGCTTGCGCTGCCTAAGGAAAAATGGCCTGCGAGCATTTACATTTAAAGAACAGTGGGAATAAAATCTGGGAGACATTAGCAGCAACTGACAGAAAAAAGCAGTTTGCGGGTACTGGAAAGACGGAATCTGCGCTGAAACCTGGCTGTGCAGGCACAGCGACGGAACGCGCGGCTTCTCCCACTGTGGAGCTAATTTCTGGGCTTGGAAAGAAATCCTCTAGAGGGAGTCAGAAAATTGTTTAAAGGATTTTTTTCCCTTTCAGTCTGATAGTATCAAACGACCAAGGGACCATGAGCCATTCCATAAAGAAAAATAGTAATTAAAGAACTTTGCTTCATTAAATGAGGAATATTTAGAGCACAGCAGAGGCAAAAGGCTCACAGAGCAAACAGAAACATTCACACGCAGAGAGGCACCGGCGCTGGTGCAGCAAACTGCAGACCAAAAGGGAATCTGCTTCTCCAGGGAACTTCAAAGAGAGACATTTTCACCTGTCAAAGAGATTTTTTGGAAACAAAATCCATGAAAAACAGAAGAGCTTTAGGGATGAAAGACACTGCCAGGGTGAGAGGAGCCAGAGCAAAGCCAGGGTGTGGGAGGCGGGGGTCAGCCCGCCAAGGTCAGGGCTGTCGGCCGGCGGAGCTGGAGGATGCCCCGCTGCAGAGCTGTGTGCATCAGCACTTCCAAGTTCCTGGTTCAGCCACCAGATACAGAAGTATAGTAAATATTTAATTAGATAGCAGAATGGCCAACGTAGCATCGCTGTTCGTTCAGGGAAGTATTTTAAATAATTTTAAATTGGAAAGTTATTTTAGACCCTTTAAAAATTACAGCCGTTGTGAATCACTGGGGGAAATGCAGCCTTGGTCCCGTCCCCCCGTCTCGTCCCCCCCCTGAAAGTTGTGAACAATTTCATTATATCCAGAATTTATTACCCACGGTTTGACAGGATACTTTTAGCCTGTTACAAAATTTATGGTTGTGATTTCAAGAACACTCTGTAGCTGTTTAACTTCATCTGCATGAGCAGTCCCGCAAAAATCAATGGAAATGCATGTGTGAAAATGGGATTTCAGTTCCAGGAAAACGCTAGGGTTTTTTGGTTTTGTTTCTGAAAAATACCTGAATTCCAATGAAAAGTCGATATTGCAAAACTAACGAAATGGAAAACGTGGGAAAAGGAAAGTTTTCTTTCAGAGTTTCAAAACAAGTTTACTAGAACATTTTCTCTCACTCTGATGTCTGCATTTCAAAACAGAGGAGAAAACAGACCGGCTCAGCTACGGGTCCGCGGCATCTGAGGCACCACTGTTGCGAGGGCGGTCCTGTGCTGGGAGCAGGGAGCAGGGACCGGCAGCCACGTACGCCGGCAGCCGCCACGTACCCCCTGCGAGCGCCCGGGCAGTGACTCCTGCAAGCCACGGCGGAGGAAACACTCCGGAGTCGCTGCAACCGAGCAGCAACTCCCCGTGGCCAGCAGAGCTGTTCCAGATGTGGCACATGGCTGGAACTGCTGAAATGAGAACCACCTCAAAATATCAAAGATAATAACACCTGAAGTCTGAAAGTCAAACAAGATCCTTTATGCTATCAAATGAGGTGGGAAAGGCAAACCAAAACATGCTTTCAGTTTTTAAAGATTCTACTTCCCCACGCCAACAATTACTGGAACATCAAACACGTTAATTTTAAAAAATGGATGCTTTGATACAAACTCCTATCCAAACATTTCTGCCCATTCCAGTTTAGTCCATAAACCAAATTAATGAGAACTTGATCCCGAGAGGTTCTTCTACCAGCAAATAGTCGGAGAGAACATGGCATCCACTCCAGACAAAAGACTTGGGACTTTTTACTGCATTCCGCCCAAAACAGAATTTCTCTTGAGAGAGTTGGCAGCTCAGGCTCTGGCCTACCTTTCAGTCCAGTTCAAATACAGCTAATTTAGAAACGTAGGCTCATCCTATTAAAACAAGTCTCACTCGGAGATGAATCGGGGTTGACACGGCTGTTGGGTGGCAGCGGCAGACGGAGCACGGCAGCGCTCCCAAGGGCTGGAGATGGCAGGACTTACACAGCGTTTAGAGAACTGGAAAACTGAAGGAAAAGGCTAGCGTTGATGTTTAATGCCGGGAATGCCACGCCAGGGGCTGCCGGCTGTCACGTTACGTCTACACGCAGCTAGAAGTAAGCTTAGGGACTGGACTATCGCAGTGGGACTCCTGTCCTCTTGTTCCCCCCCACAGGCACCCGGAAAACCCCTCGCACCAGGCAGCAGTTTCCCCTGCACCCATCAAGTCCCCCAGCTCCGGAAGGCGAGGTTGCTCGTACTGCATGGTTAGCAGGAGCAGAACCTGGTTCTTCTCCCCAGGAAGAACCCGTGTACCCCTCTCCACAGCCCAGGAATTGTCAGCCTAGGACCTGTGCTGCCCAGAGCCCCCACGCTCACCCACCAAAGATGCCCTTCCCCGGTTGTCACCGGTCACAACAGCCCCAGCAACACCGATTCCACATGTTATTTCTCATCTTTTGCTTTTTTTTTTTTTTTTTTTTTACTATGGTACACTTGAAACAAGCTCTGGATTGCTGCCAAGCATGTTTCTTCCTTGACATCTATAGCCCTCTATTTCATCAAACATAACCCCCCAAAATAAGCAAAAAACCCCAACACCACCCCCCGCCCAAACCAAACCAAAATCTACACCAACTTTTTACTAAAGCATCTTGTTCCAACTCCTCAAGTTTCCTCTTGTTTAAGGGAATGAATATTATGATGCATCTTACAGAACACATCCCACCTTTGTAATACTGCAAAATTAGCAAAAGTAAGGGTTTGTCTATGTGTAGATTTTGTAACAATACAACTAACTATATTTGTTTGGAAACACATACAGTTCATTCATAAAACTTGCCCGTATCAGTGTAATTATATTCCTATAAACTTATTGCTATAGTTCATGAAATCACTTAACTACTCTGCTTAAATACATGCATAATTGTGCTTAAACCAGCTCTAAATTTGACAAACATATGCCTGACATTTTTAAAGTGCTCGTAAAGAGTACGTTCAAATGAACCCCTCGGAGATCTCCAATCTAAATTGGGAATCTGAGATAACAGGAACACAGAGATGGCATTAAGTTCCAGAAAATACATTCAGGCCTCAAGCCTTGCTTCTGCTCAAAATTTCTTGCAGCTCTGCTTGCTATTTGGTGTCAGGAAGTATTTCGTGTTGATAAACAGAAGAATTTGTTAGGAAACAACTGGTAGGTTGAAGCTCTTGGGCTTACTGGGACACAGCGGGAGCTCAGGCAGGCAGCCCCAGCGGCTGCTGCACCTCTGCCAGACTCTGCCCTGGTATGTTCTCCTGCACCATCAGAATTCATTTTCTTTTCTCCCCCTGCTACTTGACTGTGCTGGTGACTGCTACTAACAAAGCTGCTAATGTCTCTGAATTCCCGGCCAATCTACGCCAAGGGAACCACGGTACAAAATACGCTCTTGGAGAGCCTGCTTTGGCCAAAGCAGAGCTAAAAAGTGGAATAATGGAGTAAAGGTTCCATAAAGCGTGACAGAAGAGAGGACAGAACAGCCAGTACCTGGCAGGGCTGACAAAGCCAAGGTTTTCCTGAAAAACATGTTGGTTCTACACTCAAAGTGTGCTGTAGCCTGCATGTATCTTATGTCCCTTTTCTTCTCAAAAAACCCCGACAATGCATTCCCGGAGTTAGGAACCCCCCAGCCACCTCATGGTGGTCCGAGAGCCTGGGAAAAACATTGGACCAAACACCCTCTCTTGAAAGCGAGCTTTGAGACCAACTGCAGAAAGCAGAAAGCCTGTGAGGTCCTCTGCTCGATACCAGTGCGTGCCGTTCTGGGCTCCCCAGGACAAGACAGACATGGACTTGTCCTAGAGCAAGTCAAGTGCAGGGCCACAAAGATGATTAAGGCACTGGAGCACCTCTCATGCAAGGAGAGGTTGAGTGAACTGGGACTCACTCAGCTCAAGCCTGGAAAGGAGAAGGCTCGGGAGGGTCTCACCAACATGTATAAATAACCGAAGGGACGGAATGAAGATGAGGGAGCCAGGCTGTTCTCAGTAGTACACGGTGACAAGAGGCAATGGGCACAAATTAAAAAAAAAACCAACGAAGTATCATCTCAACACAAGAAAACATCTCCCCCCCCTTTTTTTCTTTTTAATTACTGTGAGGATGGTCAGACACTGGAGCAGGTTGCTCAGAGAGGAGGTATCGTCTCCAAACCTGACTTGACTTGGTCCTGGACAACCTGCTGTAAGTTGACCCTGCTTCAGTAGGGGGTTGGACTAGTTGATCTCAAGAGGTCCCTTCCAACATAAATGATTCTGTGATGAGTCCCATCAGTGAGTTTTGTGCAATTCAGAAATTCCACTGAGAAAAAAAATAATGAAAAAAATCTCAAACCATTATCAAGTTCCTGTGCATTACTCAGACAAAAATAACCCAAGGCGGGGCAAACGCCTTCTGGTCAGCAGCGCTGGCTCCATTAGGGAAGCCCTAGTGATTTATCTGTCAATACCAAATTGGCTAGCTATGGACTTGCAGCTGGAGAGGACGCAGTAGTGAATGCATATAAATGTTGTGGAACCACAAAGCAAGATCTGCAACAGAGAAAAGCCATTCTAAACATCCTCAACTTCTCTTACTGCAGACCTACAGCACTTCCTAGTCAGGGTCAGCTGGCTGGTCCCCAAACTGTCATTTATTGCATGAACTTTCCCAATAAAAAAAAAAAAAAAGCATGTTCTTCTATATCAGTCATCTCCTCGATGTCACTGGGTCTAGATCTATTGCCCATCTTTACACAAGCCTGCAGCAGCCGGCGTGAGGAATGCAGTGCAGAGACATCTCTCGGCCTCTTTGCTGGGACCCGTCTCTACTTTGGGGTGGGGAGGGGGGTAGTATCAAAGAAATTTACAGTGTAAAAGAAGGAGCATCTCAGGGATTGCTCAGTTTAAGTCCCAATTTCAGCTGCCCCTGACACAACTCGTACAACAAGTAACACGGTAATTGCCAGGCACACCTCCACCACAGTGAACCATGAGGTGGCTTACCTGAATGATGACTACCTGTTTCAAAATGTCACCAGGCTGTTTGGCTATTCCATTACTTAAAACAGCTTAATCACAATGTACCTATCCATCACAGGCACTCTGCTCTCTCAACAGCAGCTGACGTGCAAAATGCTTAATGCAAATACTGAGACCCTGAGATGGGTTTCAAACATGCATGTACTCTAGGAACTCCTGAATAGAGTTTTTTTTACCTTCAGGAATGAGGATCTTAAATACCTGAAAGTCTTTAGACAACACAGCCTATAGAACAGGCACGCACAGCCAAAGGGAAAGCCAGTCCGCTCAAAGAAAACATTCCAAATTGATTCATTTGGGGGAAAGATTTAAAAAAAGATTTTGTTGTTCGTTTTTTTCCCAGGTTGTGAGCTTTCTTCACATATCCAAAAAACAAAAGAAGTGTAACTAGTTACATTTGGTTTAAAAGGAAAAAAGTTTTCCTGCCTGTTGAGATCTTACATTAGATGCTGAGGTTTTCTCTCCCGTGGGGTACATGTAGTCAGAATGCAAGAGATGGTAGCAAAATTTGCTCTGCAAAGGAAATTGCTTTACTACAGGTGGCTTAAAATTATCTGGTTTCTATTTATGTTCATTAACCCAAATACCTGGGGAGAAGTAATGTTGGCTGAGACTTCAAATCCTTGCCCTTTCAAGCAAGCGTTTTCAAAGCTGACAGACCCCATCTCAGGGTTATCCACAGTCTCGCAACAGAAACAACAACAAAAAAAATCTAAGACATATTTCTGAAAAGATAAAGAGGATTTCTTTTCCATACTGTATTTTAGGCACCATGGAAAATATTATTTTTTTTAAATGACATTGCAAACCACTTCTCCACATTCTGCTATATGCTACAAGCAGGAACAGCAGCTTTTTGAGAAATGTCCATAGAAATAATAGATCACAAAGGAATGAGAGAACTGGAAATAACAGAAATCACAAAGAAAAAGACTTCAGGAGGAACAAAACGAAACAAACAAACAAAAAAAATCAAAAGTTTTCTACTTACCTGATCTCCCAGCCACGAGTTGTCATCGCTCCCCACCCCCCCCAAATCTAAGGTCTGCATCTTAACCAGCTAAAAAGCTATTAAATAGTCAGAGAATTAGCTTTGGACCCATGTGTATATTAGAACATCTGAAGGGAAATTAGGCAAATAATCACTTTTTATTCAGAAGCCTAACTCAATTTTAATATTAGAAGAGTACTACTTACTTCCAGTCCCACCAGTTTTCCCAGAATCTCCACCCCATTAAACTCGCTTGGCAAGATACTGACTGACAACAGGTTTCCCCAATGAAGTGCCAGTTAAGAATCACTTGATCAGCGGCATTCTTTGGCAGACTGCTCCCCAGAGTGTTCCACAGCCTGCTGGGGAATCCAGGAGCCGATTAATGCTTCCTTAGGTATTAGATACGCCTGATTTATACCCTTTTGGGGACATGAGGCTGCAAAGTCACATCTGGAGAACTCATAATCGTCCACGTAGATTGCTCAATCATGCTATTCCTTTTTTTTTTTTCCCTCCTATTTGAGTGCTAAGACTAGTCACTCCTGTCATTCTCAAATCTTTTGCATCTAGTGTCTGCCAAAATCAGTATCAGTGGAATAGTAAACTTTGGAGAAGGTGGTTCTAAATAGTATTACTTTTGGATTTTCTAACAGTAAAGTTACAAAATCGCCAAGCCAGTTATTTCTGCTGAGGAACAACAGATATGCAAATCATGGGGCACCGGTAAAAAGAAATTTCAATACAAAAGCCTTAGGAACATATTTATATAAAATAATGTTAAAACCAGCCAGAAACACCTTTCTTGTACGCAAATTTCGTAGACTCTGAATCCCTCCTGGTCCAAACTTGTGTACACTAAAGATTTCACTTTATTACTTCCACTACTTAAAATCAAGTACAACCAGCAAAACTTATGCTGTGCTCTATGCACATAGCCCCCAGGCAAAAGACAAAATAAAGTCTGCTTTGGGATATGTGTTTATTAAATGCATGAAAGATTAACAAACTCTGTTACTAAAAATCCAGAGATGCAGAATTCCACAGTCAGAAACATAAGATAAGACCCTGGAAGCTGCAGTGGATATGGCCAGAAAAATGTTAATGCTAACAAAGCGCTGCTATAACATTTTTGTTGTGCAACAAGTTAAAAGCACTTTAACACAGATGACATTCACCAGAGTCATCCACACAAAGAGAAGACTATTTTGTTGCTGTTTTTGGAATATCTGACTACGTATGTTAGGCAATGATTTCATTTCAGTGCTAAGTTACAGCCACACTGACAGCCAAGTCACATGTACTTACCTTGAAGCAAGAATAAATGGGAAGGTTAAAAACACTGGGGCACTTCGTGACTGTTGTTTGAAAGGCAGGCTGCTGTCTAGACACCTAGTTAGTGTTCATTCTTCTGCCTTGAAAGAAAGGCTAAAACATATTCACTGCTATTAATGAACAAATAAGAAGCAGGTATGCTCATCACACCAAAAAATAAAAGGGGGGGGGGAAGCTTCATAAGGCAAGCTAGGGGTGGGTTAACCCAAAAACAGTCCTGTCTATCAGCTTCACCAGATAAGCAACTCGCTTCTACTCCACTACTACTACAGGACATTCCCTGCAATTTCAGTTATGAAATAAAATGACTGTTGGACCTCAATAACCAGCAGGTAGCGGGATCAGCCTCCCTCATTTGAGCACCTTCCCAGTGTTAATCTCACAACAGCAGCACATTTTCCTTACCTCAAGGTTTGGCTCTTGTCAATTCTATCTTGGGGACAGCAGGCAAGAAGGGCAACAGTATGGCTGAAGCCCGCTTGCAGGCTCTGAGCAGTGTGATCCCGCAGGCCTGCACAACCACAGTTACGATGTTTTACCTGGTCTGCCTCATCAGTCATCTTTTTATTGTTGTTTGAGGTTCTGAATGGGGTGGCCTGGTTAATTCAAAGCCTGTTTGCAAAGACTCAATACATTATTGTGCTCACTGACCTTCACTTGCTCATGAGCCTACTGCATCTGAAGACGACAGGGTCCAGTTTTGGTCATGGAGATACCAAGGATACGGACCCTGGTCCTTCTGCTCCACTTTCCCTCGGCACAGCTCATTCCAGTCCTCATCTTGAAACGATCTGGAGATCCTCAAACAGTTACTGGTCTCCTGCTGAAATGATGGTACCTGTCAAAGTGCAAACTTGGGCTTTTCCTCATCCTGTTGTCTTCTACGCTCCATGTAGGATGGAAATCCCTAAAAGGGGACTATTTGACTTCAGGATTATCCCACTGAAAGGAACTAAGCTCAACAGTAAACTACAACTCGGTGAAGATCGATTTGTCAAGACAGACCCCCTGGAAAACAATGGCATCTTGCAGGGATCCGTGATTGGAGGTGATCAAAGAATTGCCAAAAAAAAAAAAAACCTGTAAAATTCTAAAAAGGCAGGACAGACCCACTTAACCCCTGTGGCGAGGTGGACTTGCCTGTATCAAAACCTCAAGACATGAGAGATCTGACTTGCCTAAGCAGAGAGAGATTGCCAAGGAGATCAAAGAGGACAGCAAAACTAAGGATCTCAAGTGTTTCTTGCCCAATTTCAACACTTTAACTGGCAATTAAAAACACTGGCTTTCTGTACATGTGATCAACTGTGCTGTCAACCTGTGGGTTTCCACCCTCTCTCAGGCCACAAGTTAGCTGCAGGGGGATTCTGTTAAAACAGGATTAAGCCATGAGAAAAGGTGGCCAAAACTGGGTGAAAGCAACGGTTCTTGACAGAGGGAACAGCGTATGTGTGCATCTAGCCAAGACTTGAGGGGAGTGCCTATACTTTTGAATTAAAACACTTAATGAGCTTAATGTACAGGATTCAGTAATAGGACCTTTTGGCAGGAACCTAAAGGACACCACCCCTTTAATAAAAAAAGGAGGGGGGGAAAAACATCTCTCTATAGGTACTTCTACACCCCTGTCCCTCCTTTATTGTGGACTTTTTTTGGGTGGAATTTTGATATTTCTGGAGAGTACAACTTTGCTTTATGATTATAAAGTGCTTTTGTGACAGAAGCAGCCCTTTGTAGAAAAAAAACCCCCCATATATATATTCAAGTAGTATCTCCCTTTGCTTAAATTAATTTTCTACCCCAGCTTTGAGTTCCACACGGTTTCCCTTGCATTCAGGAGATGCAAAGTAGAGACACACTGTGAGTATTTACAGAAGGAAGGTGGAAAGCTGGAACAAGCTGAAGATTAAATCAAGGAGAAGATATTTTGCCGGTGTCCGTGAAAACCTGGTTGGTGAGCCACTGTGTTCATTTTAGAGGAACAAAAAGCCACCTTGAGTAGCCACCCCTAGCTAGTATATAACAGATCAGAACCCCTCCATTTTACCTCACAGACTAAAAAAACCAAGGTGACTTGTTTACACTATTGTACTGCCCTTGTAGTAATACTTTTCCTGGTACTAGAACTTACCTGTAGTAACCTATATGCAGAGATGTATCTTCAAATATATATATGACCATGTATATCAGAGTGTTTTAAAAGTTCACAAGCATACTAATTAACACAAAACACTCAAGTCATTTGACTTCTCATTTGTATAATCACTCATCATGAACTTGTGTGTGAGTTAGATATATGCCCAGTAAAACAAGTATAGCTCATCTGCATCCACAAGAGCTCCATTTGTATGGATGGTCATTGCAAACAAGAGATACGTTTGGCACGCAGCTCTACATACCGGCACATGGCTCCCTCAGCCCTTCTGTATTTTCAGCATCTGATTCTGTAAGTCTACCTATTTCCTCAGATGGACACCCACCTATCTTTGTAAGCACACACTCTCGTTCATGCTAGCTGGCATTCCTGTGTTTTCCAATGCCTGTAGGAAGATGTCACATAACTGCCAGCTGAATTTTCTTTGTTATCTGTTCTCACACAAATTAATTTGAGATTCAAATGCCTGACTGACCTGTGGAACCGCCTCGGAAAAAAACAGAGGGTGGCCACAGAATTTCCACATACAGAAACAATATTTGAAAATGCAACTGTACTCGTTTTGCCCATACTGCAGTGATTTCTAGAACTCTCAACCAACCAAAAGAACTTAAAACGTTAATAAACCACAAACATCCATTTCCTATGGTTTTCCACTCAGGAGGCTGAGACAGAAAAGCAAGTATTTAAAGAACAATGACAGAAAGTACATTTTAAAGATTACTGTAGAAACAGTAGAAATAGATGTAAGAAAATAAACAAGGTTCTATAATTTTGTATTTTCAAGAAAGAAACTATTCATGAAGTATGGAGGAAAGAAGAATGTATTTTATTCCTCCCCTCATGGGTCTTTTAAATATACACAACATATCACAAGCTCTGGTAATTTTCAAAAAGAATAACGCAGCACATAGGCAGTAATAACACTCAGAGCCTCTATTTCCCTAGCTCATCTCCAAGCACACATTCCAGTGTAAAGATCTGTGCTTTGAGCTTCATTCAGAAGACACACAGAATGCTGCGGCGCTTTGTACAGCTATTATCTGAAAAGTCTGACCCCGCAACAAATGACACTATAGAAGAAAGCTAAATTATCAAAACTTTATTTCAGCATTGTATGCTCGACAGGGTGTTTTGCATATCTGACTAAGCAGCCAATTTGCTGCTAGGTAAGCAAAGAATTTCTGATCCTGTTTGTACAACGCTGAACTCTAGCATGCAAGAGGGTGAACTGTGAATATTCTGTGAAGCTCATTTGATGAAATCACTTACTATTTTTGCAGTAGCATTTCTGTAAAGGAAAAGCACTTCCATTTACCCAAATGTAAATGTCGCTTTAACAGAAATGGGAATACACGATCTGTGCGAAGAAAAACAAACATAGAGGGCCTAGCCAGCCTGTTTCTTTTTGAAGTGAAGATTTCTTATGCTTAGCAGATGACAAGCCCTTTTGGTATATTCAATATTTAATATCTACCACCTAGTCCTAGGTTTTGCTTTTATCATATTTAAAAGAAAAGAACATGTCATTTTGCAAGGCCTAGCACAGTAGTATTGCACTCAGTATGGATATTGAGAAACCCTTCCTCTCTTTTTCCTACCCAGACCTTTTCTGTCCCGCCTGGCATTTTTTTTCAGTATGAAGATCACTGTAAGATTTTGCTGGGTCCAGTATTGGCAGTTTACTCCTCACGCACTGCAGCACTCTGGGACAGTGTGGACAGGAAGGATGGATGTTCAGCCACTTGGTCTGTAGACTCGCTCTTCAAAGTACCATCAGATATACTTACACTTCTTTTATGTTGTCCCTAAGGTTCAAGATTCAGGAATGAAACTTGGATCCCTCGCGTTGCAGAAAAGGGAGTAAAAATCTAATTATTCTTGTTAGCAAAGAGTAAGTCTAAGTCCAGGGAAGACTATCTTTGTAACAGATCTCATCAAGTACATAGACACTTGACAAAAAAAGCAGCATGAAGAGGGATAAAATTCTTCCTTCTACATACCCAAGGGATAAATATCAGAGAAGCAATGCTATTTGATCTAACAGATATTGTGACTACAAGGATACAGCCAAACCACCATGAAAAAATTAGATGGCTTATACCCACCAGAGACTTTTGAACAGCCTCAGCCTCTTTTCCAGTTCTGTTTCCAGTTCAAGGCCATGCAACTTCCTCGTGCTCATTACTTCCTCATGCTCATTACTTCCCTCTAGGAACAGTTTTTCATTGACATCTTAACCATCCAGACGGAGACCCTCGTTGAGGAAAAAACTGCAGCTACTTATTATTACTGCCCCTTCAATCACATAAATACTGGATAGAAAGAACGAGCTAAATAACGCTACAGAAAAGAATCTAATGGTTGCAGAGAAATTACAAGGTGAACAGGAGTCAACAGTGTTTGTTTATTTTGACAGCAGCTCTGCACTTTATGGGGATCAAAGACAAATATAGGTACTTAGGCATAGGACCTACTATAGGTCCAGGTCTCAGCTAGAGTACAGCACCTAGCTTTGGAATGTTGTGCCTTAAGAAAGTGGTGTACCTAATACAGACTACATACAGAAAGCCAGTAAGAATGATCAGATGTTCAGGAAACAACCAACAAGGGCGGGCTGAAGAAAGAGAGGAGGCTGGCCTAACAAAAAGACCACAAAGCCTGTAAGTACTTTATTTAAAGTGTTAAGAAAAACAACAACAGCAAAAACCCCCAAACAGACAAACACAAAGGGGTGAAGTACCTTTTTTTCTGTTCATGGCCTGTAGGAAAAGAAATGGACTTACACTGCAGCAAGGAAGATACAGGTCAGACGTTATGACTAGCAAGGATGGCAAGGTCCTGGAGCAAATTACTGGGAAGCAGAAAATTCAATATTACCTACCTCCAAGAGCCACCCACATAAACAGCTGTTAGGAAGAAAGTTACGTGTAGATGACCCTGCCCTGAAAGGAAGCATGGACTAGACGGCCTTCCACACTTATGAGTCAATGTTTGATTATTTCATATTCTATCATTATTTATTTGTTTTACTAGAATGTCTATAAAGTCTAGCCACTGACTCATGCCAAGCCCTGGGATAGGATAAACATGTGACAGAAATTCCACAATGGCCACAAAAAAGTAATGTAAGAAGCAGCTGTAGAATAGATGGGTAGGGAGGCCCAAAGAAACAGCAAGACAGCATTGATAGTCCCAACAGCACGTCAACAAATAACTCCGGAGACTTTTGCAGTCATCACAGTAAAGGAAAATTAAGGGTTGTTTAGGAGAAGAGGTTGTTTATGGGATACTCCTCCATGTATGACAATAATGGTTTTAAATGCAACAGGCTGACAATGGAGGCTGGCACACTGCATCAAGAAAAACGAGTGGCTGACTAAGGTGAGGTGACAAGAAATAAGGCAGTGTGGGATCTGAAGTAAAGGAAAAATACTTTGTACTGAAAGCAAGAGAGTAGAGTGCAAGAAAGGGATGAAATCTCAAACCACTATCCTGTACAATGCCCCGCATGGATGTAACACATGATGAAATTTGACAAGTTAGAGAAAACAATATTGGAAGGAGTGATTAATTAGATGGTGAGATGTTGCGTAAGTTTTACTTGTGCAGATGGCCAAGGACCTCATCACTTAAGATTTCATGTACAAAGAAATACGGAAGTTTAGACAACCCTACTCAGAATTGGAGAAAATCTTATTTCAAAGATGATGCCCGATTTGGATTTGCATGATAAGCAAATAAAGCTGTTTCATCTACTGCAACTAAGACAGTGAAGAAGGAGGACTGGCAGAGGAAGAGAATCTGCAGTTTAACTCCTGTGATGCATAAGCTGATGCCTCATTTACACAAACACTTCCAGAAAGACAAAATAAGATTTTAAATTGTGACAGAAAACAGAACTAGGTAACACCAGAACTGCTGGTATGACCACTAGTTTCATGCTTATGCAAAATGAGGCACAGAGGAAGCAAGATGACAACTGTGGTCTTTGATTACATACTGAAAACCAAAACAGGGACAAACATAATATAGTAGGGAAGCATCTCGGAAGGTGAGAAAAGAACTGGTAGCAACCAGGCACAGATGCCATGGGAAAACAGAAGTCCAAGAGCATGACTGCTAGTGGCAGAAGCAAGATGACAAAGGAAATTTCTGCTTCTAGCTAGTGGAGAATCTTGGTCCTCTTATTAGGGAATAAACATGTTTGCGTTGGCTTTGCACCGCATTATATGTTGTAGACTGACCAGTGTAAATAGATTTAAGAAAATCAGACATCATAACCTCTTCTGCTCGGAGATAAAGTTCAGTTTTTGACTTGAACATCACTACAGTTGAGCTGTGAATCACAACCTCAAATGATTTATCACCTGCGAATGGATGTTACAAGACCATATGTCTCAAGGCAGAATGGATGACTGAGCCATTTACCAAATTTAGTTGTAATGTTACGTGTTAACCCCCAACATTCACCACGCTTGCCCGCCGAAAAAAACGACACTTTCTTGTTTCCCAGGGGACTGTCTTCACCTGCAACTTTATGAAAGGCTGAAGCAGCACATAAACCTCAAGTAGTAAAATAGGGTGTATACCAGTAAACTTTAAAATGCATTACATCTATCTGGAGGGCTAGAACAAGGCAATCACATCATCATTTATATATTCCTACACAATTAAAGCAAAATCTTTTGTTCACATCACAGAACTCAGCTGTGTCAATTGAATTGCTCTGATTGAACTAATTGAATTTCAATTGCTCAAGTCTGGTTTTGAACAGTTTTGTATGACATTCAGAAGACTGAAGACTTCCTTTATAAATGGAAGTGTGTGTGTGGAGGGACAACAAATGATTTGGCTGTTACCCAGAAAAATAACAAATGTGTAACATATTTCACTGGAGCAGCATACAGAGTTTTATCTTTTGGTAGAGGCCCCCATTTACTAGGGTGCTGCAAGAAGCACTTCCTATGTTTTAGGGTCCTCTTTCCATGAGGAAGGAGGTAGAGACCTTCACTCTGCAGACTACTGAAGTAAAACCGAACATTACTTATCCAAGTCCTGCTTCACCCCCGTAACTACTATTGTGTTAGAAGGCACGAAACGTACTTGAATTACAGCTTTGCAGGACAGGGTGCATGGACTACTTGTACAACTCCTGCTTTTGCCACCCAGAAACCCCATACCCACCTAGGAGAGAAAATAACACAATGCGGCCACAAGAGGATTAGGATTCTCAATTATTTCCAGAAAAACATTTATTTAATTAAATTTTAATTAAACGCCAGGCTAGATCTCATGCCTGATGTCTACCAGCAGCTTCTGTACAAACTTGCTGATCGTTCTTTATTCTCACTGCAGAAGTGGAACTGTAAGCGACTTACGAGCCAAAACCAAAGCGCTCACGAAGCCAATGGCAACAATTCCATTAACGCTATGAGCCAGGCCACCACGTCCAGTGCGCACTCAACCTCCTATTCAGCACCAATTCATTATACTTGTTCCAGTGCATCACTTCCACTTGAAAGGCATCAACGGTGCAGGCACGCAAGAATCCTGCTTTGTAGCCTTCTAAAAAGGCCCATCTACTTTACTTTTAAAATTAATTTGGTTTTGATAACAGCTTCTATGCTACAGAATTTTCTTCCTTCCCCCTTCATTCGGTCTCTGAATAAAGAAAGTATCCACGTATTCTAGCACAAGTCAAGTCTTCAATTTGTTAAATTAACTTTTCCTTTTCCTCCTCTGTGTCTTAAAAGTAGCTGCATTTATTTTTATAACTGGGCATAAAAAAGGGTAGAAGGCACACCACACACTTGAAGACTAGCACACTATGGAGCACCAAGTACCTTTGGGTGGACAGGAAGGGTAGTGCTACTGTCAGTTAGGATTTATAAGTTCTAATCTATCTACGTTTCCCACACGATGGACACACCGCTTAGCTCGGTTTACCCATCTATAAAATGGACACAAGTCTTCCTCCTAGTTTGTACATCTCATGGATATTATTCATAATTATAAATGGTTCTACAATTCTTCAGTTATCAATCCTTTGGCCAGCTTTGTCTCTGGCTCAATGATTTTTTGAACCATTACAAGAATTGCTACATCCTCTTTCAGAGCGCCAGCTAAAACAGAAGTTTCATACCCTATCACCACCTGTGACTGACCTCCAAGGTTTACAATGGAATTATTTATCTAAATGAGCAAAAAAAGTGATGGACATACAATGCATCATACCCTTACATTAAGTAGAAAAATTAACAAGTCACAAAGAAAAGCAGAGAAACGAAAGGATTATTAAAGTCTATTTGTTAACCTACTTTGGAGGCTGTGAAGACCTAATTGTTAAGGAAAAACACTGAGATGAGCTGATCTCCTTTTACTCTGGCTGAAACTGTAGTTTTCACTTCAGAACTAGAATTGTTTTCCTTTAGCTTTAAAATGAGATTATTTATTTTTTAAAAAATAATCAGATTTCACCCTGCTTTCCGTAGTGGAAAGAGGTTTGAAGATGGCACAGAAAAAGGATTAAACTACAATTTTCAGGCTTGGGGTTTTCATTGTTTAAAAAAACAACAATAAAAAAGAACCACAACCTTCAGGCAAAAATAAATTTTGTAGAGAATTTTTAATGGCATTTTCAAAAATGCTGTGTGACTCTCCTTTCATAAACTGACGGCCATCTATGGTGAAGAAAATATGCAGTTTAACTGCCACAAAAAAGGTCACTTTATATGGGCTGAGCCCCACTGCATACATATACATACCAGACATGTAAGCTACAAAACTACACTACTTACTACCACTCTGTCTGCAGTCAGGAGGAGTACAGGGAGTCTCTTCTTGCCCTATAGTGGAATTCAATCCTATAGTAGGACTACTGATGGACTCAAGTTGTGCCTGAATTTAAGTCTGTAGGAATTGTACCATAGCAGTCAACAGGGGCAACAGCCAGGGATGCTTACAGAACATTTTCATGAAATAACTAACAATCTTGTGATAACTTCATATATTGGAACTTCTGCTTCCTTCTTTACCTCTTTCCTGAATCAACCCACAAAAGCCTTGGCTCAAGAATGCCAAACAAGCTGCAGGAGGTAAGTTCTTAAGAAACAGAAGGTGGAAATGACAAAAGTGAAGCAACAGGCAGATGAGAGGTTGAGAAGTACAAACCTGATAATGCTCTGAAGGGAGTAAGAAAGACTGAATAAAATCAGGAAGGTTGCATGTATGTGTTGCTGGTACTCACAACAGCTAGGAAGGAAGCTAAGTATTCTCTTAAATAGGACAGTAATTATTTCTACTGCACAGATGAAATTTTATGATCTGCTAATGCAGATGTTGGGGCTAGGCAGTTAAATAGACTGTTCTGACTATTAAAAAAAATATCAAGAGTTCCTGAATTCCTGACCCATCTTTGTCACTAGACTGCTGCATGACCTTTGGCAATTCACTTTAAGAATTTTAAGTGATAACTGCACTTATTGAGTGCTAGAAAAGTGAGTTCTGATGATACATGTTAGCGAGAGAAAATAATGTTTTGGGGTTAGTATTTCAGAAGTCCCCCATTTCGCAGTAGAATATTTTTCTCATTTGAACTAGAATATTAAAAGGAAGCCTGGGTCTAGCAGAACATTCCTTATCCCTCGCCCCCGCCCCCCCCCCCCAATTTTTCAAGAGCTCCTCACTCCAAATGCCCTTTTGGCTCAAATCTGAAACATTGCATTCAAAATAACTGAAAACAAATATTAATAAATGAAAGGTCTGACCTACAGTTTAAAGAATGGCAAATAGAAAGTATTATCACATAGAAAAGTAGAAAAGTCCTATGTATTACAATACTGAAACAGATTAATTTATTGCTGAAGTAAAACCTTGTCCAATGAAAGTGTAATAGAAGCTATCTGTGTTTAAGGGTTGGGTCTTTTTCTTGCCTGAATTCAACAGGTTTTACCCATTATCAGAGTAATTAAGTCCCTCTGAATCCCTGCCCTTTCACTAGTATTTACAGAAAACACAAAACAAAATCTTACCACTTCCAATTCCAAAATTTAAGCCCACTCTAAACACTTTAGGAAATCTGGTGAAGCTTTGGTGTCAGTTTGAAACCTAGCAGAAATAGCTCCATCTGCGTACATTGGTCTGAAGTTGGCAAGTGGAACAAGGTATGAGACTTCTGCTGCTGCCATCTCTATCACTTACACTACGACCAATAGAGCACTGGACATGACAGATTTTTTTTTCGTATTGGCAGAAGTTACTACGGCAGCTGCACTGGTAATTACGCTAGTAACTATGTCCCATGAATCACATTCCTCTTGAAGTCCCCTGCCCAAGAACTGTCCGCACTTTCATCTTCACTACTTAAACTGTCAAAGACTTGAAAGCTCCCACATCCACTGCGGCAGGTTTCATACAATACGCTCTTTCTACAGCAGGTGCTTCTTATTTTGAGTGTAAGGAAGAAATGCACTCTGTTCTTCTGAAGTACTTCTGCTAAATCAAAACCTGATCATTCTGTAAAGTATAAAAACTACAAGTACATTTCTTCCCCTTCCCCCCCACCCCACTCCCCCCCCCAAAAAAAGAGCAGAACTGGTCAAATAACTCCAGAAAGTTTTCTTTCCTAGAATCATAGGGAGTTTCCTAAAGTCCTAGCAGAACAGTAAGGCATACTTTCAACTACATTCAGACTGCTGGTGTGCAGGCCTTGTAAAAACCTGACATCATGCTCTTATTGCTTTAAATTATGCAGAAAAACTGCTATTAAAAAAAAACAACAAAAAAACCCCACCTTTCTATCTATCCCAACACACAGAGATTTGACAAGAATCTTCAAATTTTCTATTTTAATTGGAGTCCTCCAGATGTCCCTTGTCATCCTCAGGAACAGTTAAATCAGTCCTGCAAAGTTAATGAATATTCTTAAGCAGCCTTTTCACAAAAGGGACAATACACAGTGCACCTCCTGGTTAGAAAAGAAAAAGAAACCCCCAAAACCCCCCCAACTCCACAACTCATCTAAACCCTATCCTAAAAGCACGCCAACTACAACAACTACTTTTGGTAGGAAATGAAAAAAAACCAAACATATTTGACAAACAGAAACTTGAGGGTGTATGTGGGGGGGTGTGTGATGGTGTACTGCAAAAGACCTGCAGAAAGATATTTAAACTATTTCAAAAACTGGTATACAAGTTATGGAAGATTTATGGGTGTATATATTGATCAGTCTATTCCTGCAGACCAGCAAAAATGTGTGAAACAATTTCTTCCCTTGTTTTGTTAATTATGAATTTTTAGGCTCCACTGGTATGCCTGATAATATGCAAATAAAAAGGCAAATAACACCCTTCACTCAACTCTGAAAAAAAAAAACCAAACCACAGTTTCAGGACATACCAGAAGTATTCACCTCTTCCTCTCCTAATTTGCTAACTTAAAACAGCTGCTTCTCATTCTATACATTGCTTTAAATAACCTTTCTTCATTTCTTGTCTGAGCTTCCCAGCTGAGGATCAATTTCTTACTTAAAAGACTGCCAGAAAACAGAATATTGTGACACAAATGTGGAGTATTTGCAAGCAATTAATGCAGAAACCAATGGGAATCACTTAGATGCCTGTGCAATTATACACTAGTCCCAGAAGCAAGCACCAACAAACATATTATTTTGAACTTGCTCGACTCCCTCAAAGGGCTGATTATGTTTAAAAAAAAATGAGCAAGTAACAGCAGACAAGAACCCTTCTGGGTTTAGACTTGACCACTCAGTTTACACCTTGCTAACCACTACTGGCAGAGATTTAAACAACTGAACAACAGACAGAAGGCACAGCACCAACATCCAAGCCTCTTAAAACGGCACTAAGCTCCAGAGCTTATTCATCCAATGCCTTGAGCTCTTCTTTCTTTTTTTATTCTGCCTATAGCACTCCCCTATTGATTTTAAGGGTCTCAAAGCGTAAATTTGTGTTGTCAGGAAACTTATGTAGTTTCCCAATGCTGATTTTTGTCCCTTTCCCCCAGAATTCCTTGATACCAGCAATCAATCCTGTTCGAAATTCTTCTTAATGACCAATACTCCAGCTGTGCTGGGGGCTGGGGAAGTTAAGGGTGGGAGGAGGGACAATTTAAGAACAGTATTTTCTCTTTCCAGTTACTATATCTACATACACAGAAATGACTGAAGATGTTATACAAAACATGAAGGAATGCATTGTCTAAATGCAGCAGGGACAAACAAGATACCAGAAGATCTACAAAGGAGTATTATAAACCACAAAAAACAATCAGCAGCTCATTTCAGCAAATGCTCTGTTACCCAGCAATTTTACAGACATAGAACACAGTAGGATTTCACACGATGCATGTGCTTAATGTATAGGAGCCCTTCATATGAAACTTTTGTTAACATAAGGCTGCAGTATTCATGTTTTTAAAAAAATCAACAAAAATAAAAGGAAAGAAACACGGAGAGCTATCCATAACAAAATATAAACTGTGGATGAAGTCACCTAACTGGCCAAATTGCAATTACATTAAATAGTTTTTAAAGCTAGATCAGAAAATACCTGAATGATAATCATAGAGAAGCACATAAAACCTAACTCCGGCTCAGTAGCAACTGCAAAGTGCCTATAGCAAGTGTTTTTCGTATTTTAGATTTTGGCTTGGGATTCCAACATACGATCAGCTTCAACGTGCAAACCTGTATTTAGACTTTCCTTTTCATACAGTTAACAACAGATTACTTTGAGGAATGAAGAAATTGGACAAGTATGTGAACCATGTACAAAAATCAAACATTAACTGTAGCGATTACAGCAATTACTTCACAATATTAACTTCTTTGGACTCAAGCTTTAAAAACCAGAACACACAGATAAGAACACAAGAGTATTTTGATCTTCCAATGGGAGACTGACCAGGGATCCTACAGAGCAGTTTCCCACCACCGTAAGCAGGGCTCAGACCGCTTTTGCTGCTCCGCTCTAAGGACTCTGACAAGGCAGGATTCCATACACTCTGTCAGTATGCAGTATTTCTAATCAATCACATCTATAACAGATAGTTGACAGCTTTATTCATAGAAATGCATAATAAAAATTCCCCAACTAAGACTCAGTATTGCTTGATCAAAATATAACAGTTTCTTCCTCTATGACAAAGAGAACAAAACCGGATCCTTAGTTTATATGGCATAATCATATCCATTTTTAAAGCTGATTTCCTTTTTTTCATATCCTAAAAGTATTAGTCAGTCCGGTAACCAGACTTTTTTTGTTATTGTTTAAGAACAACTGTACTCTGCAAAGATGTCGTTTAACATTTATTTACCATTGTGATAGAATGCTTAGATATTTGGCCTGTGGAACATTTCCATTCATTTTCAGTTGTCCAAATAGTTCTCAAGACTTCTCAAACCCTTGCAATACAAACAGCGTGCACATGAATGGGGCAGAGGGGAAACCAACAGTTTTAAACATTTAATTTTGTTTTTGAACTTTGAATAAGTTTCCTTATTTTATACAACTTTATACAAATTAGAACACACAACATTCTCACTTCTGAGAAAACAAAGGAAAAATTAAAAGTGTCTCTGGATTCTCAGAAACTTTTTTTTTTAATATTATGTCAGTTCAGTTAATACTTATAGACACTTTGTTTCCGTGATAAAAGTTCCTTTCCAAAGGTCTTCACCTGTGTCATGAAAACAAATTCCAGACCAAACATTCCTTTGTGAAGCCTCAGCCCAGTGGCCACCTTTGTTCACACCTGTAAAGGAGAATTTAAAACAGAGCTAAAAATAAAATTTACCCTAATCCTGAAATCCTAAACGCTCTGTAAAGTTTACATTCTAAAGCTACTGCAGTAACTTCTATTATGTTGAAATCCCACAGACGAAACTGAAATCCAATGGCTCTAACAGCTAAATCATAATGAGGCCCTAAACCATCACAAAAATATGAACCTGTTGCAGAATACTAGTGGTACCATACTACAAGTTACACTTTTTACCTTAAACTGGATCCAGCTTGACCTTTCTCCCAGCTCGCACACTCTCAAGAGAACTTGTGCTTAGTTGTCAACTGCATTCATTACAGTTTATCAGCAGACGACCCAGGTAAAAGAAGTATCTCCATCCTGCACTGCAAAATATTTTGACAAGACGGACAGTTTTCTAGCAATTCTCACCTTTTTGTTAATACTGAATATCAAATGTTTCAAACAACTCTTAGGGATTTTTACAGCCCTGTCTTTTCCAACCACCTGAGGCAAAGGCAAGGTTAACAAGTCCACCGAAACTCCAGTGACTGCACGAAGGGACAAGCAGGAATCTCATTAAGCAAACGAAACACATTTCACCTACAGAATCATTAAGGTTGGAAAAGACTTCTAAGATAGTCAAGTCCAACCGTTAACTATCATCTGCTACACCCAGTGAAAACAGTTCCCTCTGATAAAAACCAGTCACAAGTACACAGGAGCCAAGCAAGCGTGGGGCTTCGCTGCTGTCAGAATTGGCTAGTGGATCCAATACCTGATGCAGCCAGCAAGCCCTGCCAGGACATATCTGGCGCCTCATTTCAGAAGCCCGCCTGGCAAAAGATACAGGTGAATACCCCTCCGATTGGCACCACAGGCCCTGCCCCACCACTTCCCCCAACAACCGGACGGGAGTAGCAGCAGCAGCAGGCTTCTGAGAGGCGGCAAGGCTGCTGGCGAGACACTCAGAGCCGCCGCAGGCCCCTCCAAGGAAGCCTTCCAGAGAGGGCATCGACGGACTCGGGATTTCTTTGCACGAGTAACGCCTCCCTGCCCGCCCTTTCGCCGCCCAGAGCCCTCAGCAGCCCCCTCACCCAAAGCGGGGCACCCCGCGCTGACCAGGCGCCCCCCGACCCAGCACAAGCGGCACCGACACCCTACGCGCTCTCCGCCGGGGATCGCCGCGGGGTCCCCGCTCAGGGAGAGCAGGGCCCGGCGGGGCAGACCGGCTTCGCTTCGCCTTCCCTGACGGCCGCCGCCGCTGAGGAGATCGCCGCCCCTCCCCCGCGCCGGTCGGTCCGCCTCCCCCCGCCCCCCCGCCCGCTCTCCCCGCCCTCCCGCCGCCGGCGGCCCGCGCGCCATTCCTCGTGCTCCACCGCCCCTCAGCCGCCCCGCTCCGCACCTTTCCCTCCCTCCTGGCTGCGCGCCCCTGCCCGGGCGGCTCCGGCTCTAGGGCCGCTCCCCGCCCCGCGCCTCGGCGCCTCCCCCAGGATCCGGCAGGCGGGGGAGCGGAGCGGGGCGGGCGAAGGCAGAGCGCACCCCATCCCCACCGCGGAGCCGCCGCCGCTCCTTCCCCATCAGCCACCAGCACGGAATGATCCTCCGCTCCCAGCCGGGCTGTCCCCCTGGCCGGCTTCGCCGCTCCCCCATTGGCTTCCACCGCCCCTTGCCCGCCCCATTGGCTCAGGCCTGGCGTTGCGGCGCCGCGGTTGGTGGGGACGGACGTCAATCAGGCCGGAGCCCCCGGGAGCGCCCGCCTCCGCAGTTATCAGGTTAGTGTTCGCCGCGGTGCTGGGGCTCGGGATTCCGAGCGGAGCTGGTTGAGCCCTCAAAGTCCCTCACCGCGCTGGCCTTGGGGGGGTCTCCATCGGTGTCACTGCACGAGCGGAGCCGGGGACAGCGAGCGACTCCCGCCAGCCACGGCCATGGACATGAAGAAAAGGATCCACTTAGAGCTGCGGAACAGGACGCCCTCAGATGTAAGCAATGCAAAAAAAAAAAAAAAAAAAAAATCCATCCCATGGTTTTTTTTTTTTTTGGGGGGGTGTACATCCCAACCCCGCGGGGCTCGGAGGGCAGCGGCGGCGGCGGCGGGGCCGCTGCTGCCCTTGAGGTGCCTACCTCTGTCTGTGTGTGTGTGTGGCTGTGCACCCCAATTTGGGGGTACCTGAAGGCGCACGCGTTACGCTCTAGGGGGAAACTAGAGGCTGCTCCTGACTCTGCCGGTGTGCGATGCCTTCGAGGGGGCTCGCCGTGCATTAAATAAAAATAAGTTGGTGCTCCTCTCTCGGCGTGTTTAGTTCGCAAATATTTGTACTGGGTGCTGGGCAGGGAGAGGCAGACAGGGACTGCGAGTGAGTTGCAAATGGTTTAGTTTAAAGTGCGTCTTCATTTCTTTGCAGTGATCAGGCAAGAGAGACTGGGGAGCCATATTTGTAACTTTGTAGTCCTCATGAACGCGCCCTTTCTCTCTCTCTCCCTCTCTCCAGATGCTGAGAAGATAAAAGAAAAGAATTTTAAACCAATGCTTAGCGTTTTTGGCGATCGGGTATCGCCGCCGGTAGCGCGAGCGTTGAATAAAAAAAATATTGCAAGAAATAAACGCACTCTCCACCCCCTCCATCCCCACACACGCACAAAAAGGCTGGATGTGTGCGTGTGCGTGTTTTTCTCCCCCCCCTTCCCCCGGGGCCGGACTTCAGGTTGTTGTTCCGCGTCTGGCGGAATAAACGAGAGAGAGAGAAAAAACTTTGTCAGGACAAAAAAAAAAAAAAAAGAAAAGAAAAAAAACCCTAAAAAAAACCCCAAAACACCCAAAAGAGTCGGCGGCGGCGGGGGGGGTGCCCGCAGGCAGGCGGGGCCCCGATCCCGCTCCGGCGGGGCGCGAACTCGGGGCGCAGGGAGGCCGAGGGCAGCGGCGGGGGAAGCCCCCTCCCCTCCCCTCCGCTCACCTCCCCGCCATCCCCGGTGGGGTCCGCCGCCGCCGCCAGGCCCTTGTGTCATGGCCGGGGAGGGCGAGGTGTGCCCCGGCCCCGCCGCGGAAGGGGGAACGGGAAGGGGAAGAAGGGGGGAACGTACCTCTTCGGGGGGCGCTGGGGAGAGGGCGGAGGCAAGGCGGCGGGACGCGGCCCCGCGGCTTTTCGGTGGCCAAGCGCGGTGTCCGAGTGACAAAGGCGGGCAGGTCGATGTAACCTGCTCTTTAAAGTTTAAAAAGTCCTGGGCGAGGAAGAGGAGGACGAGGCGGGAGGGGAGGGGGCAGAGAGGAAGGCTCCCGCCACCGCCGCGGCACACGCCGCCGTCCCCGGCGGGCGGTGAGGCCCGGCCCGGCCCGGCCCGGCGAGGCCCGCGGGGGCTCATTGTTCGGGCGCGGGGGGCACAACGAGGCGAGCGGGGCCGGCCGCTGAGCCGCTCCCGGCCCCGCGCTGTCAGCGCCACACCGCAAGTAGGACGCGGCGCCATGTTTTTTTCCTCTTCCCCCCCTCCCTTCCTCCTCCTCCTCTTCAGCTGCGGCGGAGGGAACGGCCGGGCGCGGGCGGCGGCCCTGCCCGCCCCGCCGGGTCCTCAGCGCCGGGCCGTGAGGGGAGCCCCGCCGCCCCGGCCCGCCCCGGCGGCTCCCGCTTTGACGGGCCGTGGGTAGCGGCGGTGTGTGGAAGTGCGACATGAGGCGTTGGCGGAGGGGGCCTTCCCGCCGGCACTGCGGCGGCGGGGCCGGGCGGCGGCGGCTGAGGGGCGCCCGGGCGCCCTCTCCGACATGACTGCCAGCCGCCGGGGCTGCCATTTTGTCGCCGAGCGCGGGGCGGGAGAGGCTCGGGACGACCGCAGCGGGACGAGCCAGGAGGGTAAAAAAGGCGCCGCTGTCCCCTCCCGTCCCCCTCCCCCCGCCCTTTATTATTATTTGTAATCATTTAATCCCGCGGGTGCTGCTGTGGGGAGCGGGGAGGCCGCCTTCCCGCCCCGGCCTGCCGCGAGGAGCGGGCCCCGCCGCGCCCGCCCGGGCGGGACCGGGACGGGGGCCGGGGGTGCCCCTGCAGCCCCCCCGGGCAGGGAGCACGGCGCTCGGAATACGCCTTCTTCCTGGGCAGGGCCCTGCGGGAAGGTAGGTCTCTGCTTTTGGGGCTCCTTTTTTTATTATTTTTTTTTTTTCCCCCTTTTTTCCCCTAGTTTTGGTCGATTTGTCCGTCGCTCCTACTGCTGGAGGCTTATTCACCATTTTTAACACAGACTTACGGTTTAAAGACTTGATCCAAAGTGTGTTGGGTATAAACTGGACTCTCTTTTTTTCCCCTGCACTCTTGGATTTTGTTCAGTTTTTGCTTTGTTCTGGCTTGTGCCAAAGAAAAATTGGAGAGCTCAGATCTGGTGGGGGTTCACTGTGCTCCAGTAACTCAGAAGTCTACAGCAGTTAGTGGTAAAAAAAGGCTTATTTAACCCGTCACTTTTTCTTTTTACCTGCTAGCTTTTACCTTTGTCAATGAGTTGGGTGTATCAGTCCTCCCAAGGCAGCAAAGGTGACACCTGCGTTATAAAGTCAAATCTTTCTGGTTTCATGTGAAGGGGGAGAGATGCCATTTGGGAAGGCTGCTCTGTTTATAGAGTCCGCTTCATAAAGCCATCGATTACAGATGTGTGCACGTACTTTTATGTTGTGGAGAATTCAGTGTACGGTTTGAAGCGTGTTTCTGTAAAATACTTCTTAAAATAAAATTCATTTAAAGCCAGCTAGTGCTTTAGGTAAAATACTTGCAACTGGGGTTTAGAAACAATTCTAAAGCCAATGTCATTTATTTATGGATTTTACTAAGTCTTTGGCCATTAACAGGATGGTTCTGTGAATTGATTTCATTAGTCTCTACTTTGATAGATTGGCAGTATTTCTCCTTCTTCTGCAGGGGATCATTCTTTTCAAACTTTCAAGTGTAATGTAAATAAACCTTGGTGAAAATAGCCATGACTATACTTGTTTCGGAGCTTCTGCCCTGTATGTGCTTAAGTTTTGTGGTACATCTCGTATTTAATATCAGAACATGAAGGATCAAAACTTTCTGTAAATCATAGTTAGATAAGAGGATGTTGATAAGGTGTTGTGGTTCTTTCTGAGGCTATATTAATACTTTGTAGTTTGATCTGCCTAATACAGTTCTTGTGTAGAATACCATGTGCTACTGTGCAGCTGAGCTAGCTACTTTGAGCTGTTAAGTCATATAATCCTATAAGGTTACATGTTGACTAATAAAACATAATATAAATGTCCTGAAGTGGATTGTGTAAGAGCTATTTCTTCCTTTTCTCCGTGTTTTTTTTTTTTTTTTTTGAGTTCCCCCTCTATTTTTATGTGAACTCATTGTTGGTGAGAGGTCTGGGGTTTTGGTGCTTGAAATTTGCTTTTTTTCTGTGTGTTATACAGCCAGAGTTGAGCTTGCGATCTACTTTCTGCCCAGATATTTCAGCTTTTTATGCCATTACACTTAATGGTCACTTACGGTAGTGCACTTGCTGTAGCCTTTGTCACTTTGCTTATCTGATCAACGTGGTTTTCGATTATAATTAATTGCCTGCTAGAAGTAGGCCAGGTACAATTATTTTCCATGGGTTTCCTCCAGAACCGTCAGCCGGTAGTGGTGTAACTACTGCCTTCACAGAGTGGGTGCTAACCTGGGCATGTTTGTGGGCATTCTTCTTTATTCCCATCGTAAACTCATCAGTAAAATGCAAAGATGGTGAAACAGGTTCAGTGCTAAGGCTCTTAGGCGTGTGACACGGAGGTAGGTTTGTGAAATTATGCACAAAACTCATCTTCTGTGGTTTACAGCTACCACGCCGGTTAGTTTAGTCTGAGGATTTAGTGCTTTATCAGCTCAAAATTGCGACAGTGATAAAATACCGACTGTAGTATCAGGTATTTCTTACAGTTCTTGTAACTGTCTGTTGCACTTTAAAGCTTACTTGGCTGTCTGATTTCGCTCTGGTTTTCTGTAGATTTTAACACTGAAGGGCAATACAGGACAAGCATCTATACAAAGTGTTCTTTCAAATGAAGAATATAAATAAAAAGGCTCTTTTCCCCAAGCTAGTTCCTTGTTGTGACGCTTGCAAGAGCAGGAAAGAGTTTAAAGGACCTGCATTTAAAAAAATACTTTGGTCTTGTGCTATGATGATACATACTTTTTTACTTTCCCCAGGCCATATAACCTCAGAATGGGAAGTGGATGTACTCTAGGTTTGAAACAAAGTGGGATATGGTTGTGTCTAGGGCAGCTTGAGATCAGCAGGTACAAACTCTGCACGATGTGTGCGGATTATCACAGATCCTTGCAGACTTGTATCGCTGAACCACTTACGTAGCTGAGAGCAAGGTGTAAGTGTACAAAGAAGTAGCTGTCTTTTTTTGCAAACTTCCCAAGTTTGTGTAACAGCTGGTTTTCACGGCTCTGAATTTGCAGATGCAAACCTCTAAAATGAGCATCCTGTTGGACGGATGGTTGGACAGGTGGATGTTCATCCTGGAGGGACTGCAGCCCAAAAAAGTCTGGCTGAAAACGGGTGTGATGTGTGAACTGTCCTCACTGAAATTTAGGCTAGTTTCACACCTGACTACTGGGCTGACAAGGGAAGTATTTGCCAAATTCTCTTCTCTTAACCTGGACCAAGTTTTAAGTGTATGAAAGGAACTATGAACATAGAATTCAAAACCACCAGTATACGGATCTAAATCTGGCTGCCTAATTTTCCCGTTTCTCCATGATGCTGCTAGAAAGTAGCAATGGTAGAGTTTTATTCTTTTAACTCGTAACTCTTGAGAATTCCCTTTTGACCAGCAATATGTAAAGTACATTCACAGTTACAAAATTTTCTGTATGATTCAGGTTTGTGTCCAAATACTGGTTTCATAAAAATGTATGAAGAGAAATAGCTGAGGTTTAGCTAATAGAATTGTGTTGTAGTCCATCAAGAAATGCATCTCCTGAAGAAACAAAGGTCCTTGTCCTGCCCACCAAATGAAACAAGTTCTTGAAACAAGGAGCAGGGAGGAGACACAGGACCAAAAAGTTCTTAGTACAAACCTTCTAGGGTTAAGCCTAGCTATTATAATCCGTCCTTGCAGCAGGGTTTGTGTGTTATGTATCAATAAATGGAATAGACCTTTCTGCTGTTCAGCTCTAAACGTATACCAAAAACTCCTGAATGTTTCAAGGTACCACTAATCACGTGCAGGAATTTAGGACTTTTAAAATATTTTAGTTTTTACGGTATTTAAAAGACCATATTACGTACATGAGTGATGTATCTTTACATTGAATGGTGGCACAAATACCAGTGGCTCTCTTCTTAAATATTTGCATTCCCTAAGGCTGACATTGACTGATTCTCCCCATTTCGTTCATTCTATGGATTACTCCCCTCATCCTCCTGCCATAAAGGTGCAGGTATTGTTAAGTTGGAGAAGCCTGAAAAATAAGAACCGGACCTGAGAAACATGAGTGGGTGCTATATCTCGAACGGTTTTTGAATGAATTAAATGTAAGGGAAGGTTATGGGAGTAGTTCTGGTTTGCACACCAGAATTCCTGGTGCCTCTGGGAGGGAGCAAGACTCACCCAGGGTGCCGGGAAAGGAGGGAGGGAGATTTTCTCCTTGCCACCCGCCACAGCCAGCTTGCCACTTGCGGAGTGCGTGATGGCTTTCAGCAGTCTTGATTGACAACCAGCTCAGCTCGATGAACCAAACTCTGTCTGCAGCGAGGTACAAGTCTCAAGTGGGAATAGAGAGCAGTGATGTTTTTGTTGTGCTTTGGACTGATGGACACTTCTCAGCTATTTATGTGACACTACTGGGCTTGTTCTGCATATAATTTTTTTTCTTGTCTCCTCTCTTGCTCTGCTATCCTTCAGACAAAATAGCTAGTAAATACGTAGTCTGTATTTTTTGACTAGGTTGCTAAAATCAGTCCTGAAGCCCTTGCATATGTAAGCATGACCTTTGAAATATTTCCAAAAAAAAAAAAAAAAAAAAAGCCTCAGTGGTTTGCCTTTACGCCACTGTGTACAAGTTGTGTACTCTATCGGAGCACTCATTTGTCCATCGACTCAGTCGATCGAACACTTTCCCTTCAAAGCCATGAAAAAAGCTAGGAGAAGCTTATCTTTTGCAAATATGATTTGCCAATGCATTCTATAGCAGCTGACATCTTCAGAGACTGCTTTCTCTACTAAATATGCAGCTCTTGAAATTGGTCTTAATTTAAATGCAGTGTTTCTTTTTTATGTATGTCTCTACATCAGTCCTTTGTTGCTGAGGGCAATTTGGAGTACGTGCAACTGAACAAACTTAAGTGTTTCAGCTAAACGCTCAAAATTTCCAGCTGAAAATTTTTCAAATTAAAGGTGCGATGCAATCTTACATTTTGCTTCTGTTTTATTTAATAATAGTTGGCAGTGAATGAAAAGCACTTTGGATGTGGTGTCAGGCACTCAGTTTCTCAAACTGAGAGAAACCGAGACGTGGAGCTGAAGTGACCCATGTGAAGTCACCCACCCCAGCCAGGAGCAGAGCCAAGTGCTCTGCCGGTAGGTGATACCATCTGTAGAAAAGGGAGAAGCAAGCAACATTAATGTGAATATTTAAAAGCACTTAATGCAAAGATCCAGCAATTTAAGTATTTGAAACAGTCTGTCTAAAGAAATATTTGGAGTTTTTACAGGGTTATGCTGCTAACAGTAGAAACAAAAAATCAAAACTAGCTATATGTTTTTGAATGAAACAGCTTTCCGCGTCCCTAAAGTGTGTTCTCCATTTATTAATTAGCGCGTTGCTTATGCATATGGCTATATTGACCCTTGTAAGTGTGTGAAAGTATATTTATGTGACTCATGGGGTTTCTTAGCTGGGGGGCTGTTTTTTGAGAAAGACAACGGTGCATTATTCTTTCTGGAAGTTTTTTAGTTCTGGAGATGCCTTGTAATTAGAAGTGTAAGATGCAGTCAGAATTGCCAAGACTCTTCACCTTTCTACCACTTAGGTATTTCACTTCAACCTTTAGTTGAACAGAGCAAAAGGATGTAAAATTAGTTGGAGCCATATGTATTGCTCTCAAGATTTCTAGCTATGCTATGTAAAAAAAAAAAGTATTGATACTGAGCCAGATTTTTTCTGAGCTGTGCAAGCAGCCTTAAGCTGTCTCCGAACACAGAGCAGCTTTGATTAAAAAAAAAAAAAGCCCCAAAAAAACCCCAACCAACCAACCAACCAACAAAAACCCCAACAAAACACACACAACAACAACCAAACAAACAAAACCACAAAAATTTCCTGTCTCTCCTCTCTCCTTCCCTGCTCCTTTCCTTTTGCTGTGTAGGTGTGATGCAGGGTCCCCCACACATGCAGAGTGGCCAGCAAAAAGAGGACACTAACTATGCTCATCCTTGTGGGAGTTAACATAAACAGAGCCCAGTAAAAGGTGGCTTTAAACTGCTATTTTACTGAATCACTTTGAATTTGGGTACAGCAATTTAACAAGCTGCTTGAGTCCAAACTCTTACATGTCCACGGAGATGTCTGTGTTGTCACTAGATCATTCTTGGTCTGTAGGAAAATGTTTTCGTGCAATTCCATGGTTGCACCCACGTCCAGAGTAAATCCAAGTTTCTTCATCATGAGATTGTTGGATCAACTAAATTAAATACAAAGTGCTTGCTTGGGTATAGTTTGCAAACACAGAGTAAACCTGTATGAGAACCATGGCGTTACAGTTCAAAGGCAGCAGTGTTAGGATCCGTGCACATCCATGCGTATTGGTACTTGTAGTGAAAAATGTGAGAGGCACCAAAACTGTATCGGCATGATGCTAGAAGTTCAATTTTTGGGCTTCTAAAACCCTCTGCTGAAGTGTTTGAAAGTGTTGATGGGAGTTTCCGAGAAAGAGCTACAGAAGGGGAATTCTAATATGAAAGTTTGATGGGGTTGTGTCATTCTGAGAAACCCTAGATGAATTTTGAGGTCCAGTAGTAGTTTCACATGACCTCATAGCAAGAATTTGGAGTTCCAGCTGGGCTGAATGGATACAGAATAGGCAAAGCAGCTAGAAGTGGAGCGGCTTGCTGCTGAACCAGGCTGTGCTGGAAGCTGTTGTGTTCAGCAGTTGTGAATTGCTCAGTATCGAAGGGGCCAGTTGCAGAGTGCTGGTGGAAGAGATGCCGTTGTTCAGGTGTGGGGAGTGTGCCTGGGGGAAATCCTGTAAACTTGAGCTTGAACTGCTTTGAAGTCCTGACAGGCGCCTGGTGTTCAGCCGCAGTGAGGCTCTGCGCTCATAGCCGGTGTCCGTAATGGTGATAATGGAGCACTGCTCAAAATTACAAGGTATACACATTAATCCCATCCAGTCTCTTCCCAGCTGTCAGTCACTGCCTCTGCTAATACGATTCTTGACTACGCTGGCTGCTAGATCTCTTGCCCGTATCTCAAGGGAAGTGGTTTGTGTTACGTCGACATTTTTTGTGTGCAGCATTTCTCCCTGCCCCTGGAGTTGCAGATTCTCTGCCCCACACAACCATGACCACAGTCTGGGCAAGGTAAATGGTCATTGGCTAACTAGTTGGTGCCTGTGAGCTTTATTCTGGTTTGCTTTTTGTGTATTTTGGGGGAGGGAAGAGGATGTCAACACTATTGGAATTTTCCCTTCCCTGTTAAATTTAATTCTGTTTCTGGCTAGATCCTCATTGCCAAGCATCTCCACTCCGCGATGCCCAGAAGGAGCAGCTGAGGATTGCCCCGCTGGAGGGGAATCCCCCGTGGCACCAAGCCAGCGCGGCCGGTGCTGCAGCACCTGCCTCCCTCCCCTGCCTGCCTCCCTGCCTGTGGGCAGCGTGCCAGAGGTAGGAGGGGGCACAGTCCAAACGGGCAGCACTCTGGCAAGCCTGGAAAGGTGAAACAGCTCTTGAGGTGTGTCTGAATTGACATACAGCAGCCCAGTGGCTGCACTAATTTGGGCTAGAGATTATTCTGTCCTCCGTCTCTTACCGTTTTCCACCAGGAGCTGAACTTTGCGTTAGCCTGGCTCCTCCGAGTGTTTATATCACAGGGTGCCCTAGTGTGGCTGAAGATCTGTCTTGAACGCAGGTGGCAAATGGCATGTGGTACTATCTTTATTAAAGAAATGCAGTTCTTCGAGTTGGTTAGATTTTGGTGATCAAGAGCAGAAATTGCATCATGTCTTTGAGCCTTCAGAGCAGCTTTGTTAGCCCAAGGTATTAAGTAGGCTGTTCATTCAAGCATTTTTTGGCCTAGTCACATTCCAGATAGTATCTGAAGTGGAAATTCATGCATCATTTATCTCCTTCAGTAGTAACTTTGGGGGGAAGCTTGTAACACAAGGGTGGAGAACATCATATCCTTACCATCACTAAGGAGCTAAGCATGATTGATGGGCTCCTGCAAGTCTTGGGAGTTATCTTGAGCCTTGTCAAACCCACGCCTTCCCCAACAAATGAGAACGTTGTGACTGCGGAGGGCTGGCTTCTCTTAAACTTTGCTGCACAAATCGAGTGGAATAGAAACCCTAGGAGATCAGTTTCTGCTCAAGGATCCCCGAATCTGCATGAGTACAGATCTAGAATGCCGTACAAGAACTAGGACACAGCTCTTGGCGGTCTGGTTACAGCAGACAGCAATGGTCATTCTTTACGGCAGAGCGATGCAAAGCTTTGCATGGACTGTGCAGGCTTTTGAGACCAGAAGACTCACAAAGACGGAAACCTAAGTGTCTTTAAGAAGTGTTTGCACATCTGGGAGAGAATAAAACTGTCTCTGCTTTCTAAAGTAATTTGGACTTTGCTTCCGCTTACGACAACAGGCTTCTCTTGCTCTCCCCTCCCTTCTTTCCACAGCTCTGCCCTCTTCCACGTGAGATTTCCATTGTGTTAAGAGGTATGAAGGATTTCTCTCGATGCTTCCATGGAGTATTTGGTTGGGAGCAGTGCAAGGCAGAGTTAACACCCTCATCTTTGCCACATAGTAGGATATTCCTGTCCTAGGGGGTACCATATGCAACGTATACTTCAAAAGCATCTGGTCCATTGTGCTGAAAATGAGATGTTACAGCCTTTGCTATTCCTGCTTGTAAAGCCAGCAGAATGATATTTGTACTTGTAAATTTGCCTTTCATCTTTGAAAATTATTTTCACAACTGTGTCCTTCTGTCACCTTGCTAAGCCTTCAACTACAGACCAGGATTTGGGAACTTAGTCCCAAGTTCACAGATCTCCCTGCCCATGGGTTGTAGGCTTTTTGAAGTAGAGACTTTGCCTTTTTACCAGTTACAATGGAAATGTAGATTAAAGGTTAAGGTGATAACATGTGTGGCTTAATAGTTGTATGTGTGTAATTATAGTCTATTAATGGTGTATGTGTTGATAATTTGAGAATACAGTCCCTTCCAGAGAGGCAGCCTGCACTGGGGAAGGGAGGCAGGGGAAGGTCTGCCAGGTACCGGCACAGCGAGTGAGTCCCAGATGTCACTTGTGAGGAATACCGTGAAATCCAGTGGCTGCTTACACGTGGTTGCCTGTACTTACCCTAGGAATAGGTTGGAGTCTCGCAGTAGACCCCATGGCTATATTAAGGAGGTCGTATATGCATTTGGGAACGCAGCTTAATGCAGTAACCATGCTAGGAAACAGATAAGAGTCCCTGGTTATCAAGCAGGCAGTAATGTAGAGTGTGATGTCATGAAGAGATACAGGGGATGCTGTAATCCCCAGTTAACAGTGCAGTGTGCCTTAGCAGAGATGTGATGTCATGTGCTGAAAGCGTCTGGGACAATCAGAAATAGAAACTTGGATGACCGCAGGAGAAGGGGTCCAAGGCGAGAGGTTTGAAGGGTTTGTTGGAGAAGCAGCAATGGCCTAGCTTACGTGTGACCTGCTGAAAACTAAGGACTGATACCAGCAAACCAGAGCGCAGCGCTCCAGCAGAAGCACGCAGACAGCCAGGAAGCACCTGCTCGAGCAGATGGCACCCGCTGCATGGGGGAGAGGGGCCGCAGAGCCTTGAGCCACCCAGGGAATGCAGAGGAGAAGGCAGAACGGCAGGCTGGGCAAGAAACGCTTGGCAGCTGAAGCTGTACGATGTGTAAGATCCCTACCCAAGCATCTGATGCTGCCTTATCATAAATGCTGTCAAAGACTGTGTATGTACTACAGGAACCAACCTAGCCACCTGCGTGTTAGGTCTTCTGCTAGACATTAGCCTGCGGGTGCCTTCTTAGCTGTTCAGGTGAGTATTACGGTGCTAATTTGTGGTGATTGGTTACCTATGGCATGTTGCTCTTTCACTGTTCCTTACTGCATAGCAGTTTTTTGGGAAGTACGGGTCATGTGGTTTGCCTTGTGCTGGTACCTAATATTGGTACTTACTCCAATTAGTGCTTTGATTTGCTTATGCATCGTGGCGTAGACAGTGATAAGGATAATGATATACAACTTCTGCAAGTTGTATCTTCTTGTCTTTGATGCAGCTAAACACAAATTAGCTGAGAATACTTAATCCCTTAGCCCCTCTCTCTCCAAATGTGTTCAGATTGTCCTCCCTAATTCTGACTGCTCATCTACGTGTCTGTAGTATGTAGTACAGAGGCTGCAGCGTGATACGACTAAATTGGTTTGGACCAGCTGAGGCCCACACACCTCGTCAGATCTGTAACAAGACTCAGAAAGGGTGCTCGCCCAGGCAACTTGCATCAGGCACATGTTCGTTCTGTGTGTTTGTGACAGAATATGAGGAAAGGGACATAAAAATTGTAGTGTTACTGTGCATTCTCAGGGAAGTTCAGTAGATGTTTGGAGGGTGATTCAGGAGCTGGAATTTTCCTTAAGATTACAAAGACTTCTGAAAAACAAACAAGGAATAGGTTTGTAGTCCTCCTGTCATACTTTTGTGGTAGTGAGCTGTTTTAGATGGAATGCAACTTGACTAAGGTCACCTTTCTACTTCTCCCTCTGTATACTGACACAGTTATGTGCTTACTAACTGTCAAGGCTGTAGTGTGCCTGGATGAGGCCCAGCATCCTCAGAAGGGGGCTAAGGTTTGAGAAGAGACCTCTGTGCAGCAGCCAGCATGTTGGAAAAGTGCCCCGGTAATAACCCGGAGGGGCCTTGGAGAGCCATGCCCTCTCCCGGGGGGCGCGATGCTGCCTCTCCGGTTCTCTGCAAAACAGCAAGGGCTTAAGGAGGAGTTGGCAAGTCGGAGTGGAAGGGGAGGAGGGTGGGATGTGCAAGACTGCAGGCTGAGAGGCTATGGGCAAATAGCTGCGGGTAATTCTAATACTTATAAAAACTGTATAAGCTGGTGGTAGTTTCTTCTGCTTGTGCTGTATGCAGGAGAATCGGGTGCAATGCAGCAGCAAGCATGCACATGGCAGTGAAGTTGGGAGAAGCCCCACAAGCCCAGTTCATCCTCCTTTTGTGCATGTGTATCTTCTACAGGATTCTTAAATTTCTCAGAACTTAAAGTCATCTTAATTTTGACTTGAATCTTATTTTGTGGAGTCACATTCTTTCGGAAGCGATTCAGTGTTTATATACTTCTGACCACATAAGCACCGAAATTACGTTGCTGCAGTTGCACTTCTGAAGTGTTAGGAGCCTGTGCTCTGCCGTTTCCTAAAGAAGCTTTTCGATTCGACCAGGCCTTCAACCACTTGCAAACCTGGCCGGTTTTATTCCATGATAGCTTCCCTGTGGAGCTGTTTTGACTGTACCTTTTCCCAGTATATCAGTATTGGCTGCAACGAAGAAGAGAGCACTGCAGTTCTGTATCAAACAAAGTTTTCTGAAAGGTAGAGAGGAAACAGCAGTCCTGCTCTAAAACGAGCAACCCAAAAGTAGAAGCCACTTGGCTCCTCTGCCACTGTATGAAAGGGTTTTTCTTCTGCATCCATGGCTATTTTCAGCCCTGCCTCAAATCTCTCCTCTACCCCCGAGGAAGCTGCGTCCAGTTCCCCATTTGCCTTGTCTCCATCCGGCTCTTGGGGAAGAGAGCGGGATGGATGTCCCACCTCCTGGGATGAGGGCAGATGTCAGTTTGTTTTTGGTGTAAGGTTTAGGTGCCGCTTCACTCTGTGCCTAGTGTGCTGCATAGCTCAAAGCCCGAGCTGACTCCAAACCATGCTGGCTGCTGCGGCTGTGAGCGTTTTCCCTCCCTGAACTCCCTCCTGCCTTACTTCAGCTTCTTATGTGTGCTCTTGTAAACTTCCTTTGCAAAGAGAGTAAGGCAGAAAAAGACCTCCGGGCTCTCCAGCCAGGTACCAATGTAGCGCGGTTGGCACTGTGGCACTCTCCTTCGCTGTCCTTGCTCCGAAACGTGTCCGTAGGTGGGTGCTGTCTCAGATGAGCCACCTCGCTGGCCAAGGGAGATAACGGGGCCGGCAGGGGCCTCGTGTGCTGGTGAGCAAGGATGCAGATAGAGAGAAATGTAGCTGCCGTATGGTCTGGGTTTGGGGTGGAGCTGCTTTTATTTTACTTTTTTTTTTTTTTTTTGGTCCTTTATTTTTTGGCGGGAGCTCTGTGTGTGTGTGAAGCAGATGACTGAGAAAACTCTGGATTTGTCCCCAAATTGATCTCACTGGAGGATTCTGATACTTAAATACTATTAGAGTAAGATGATACGTATGTTTGCCTTTAAAATTACTTTCCTGCTGTCCAAATTTCAAAGCAAAAAGGAGTTTTTGTAGTTTGTTTTGGGGGTTTGGGGTGCTCCACCCGAAGTGGAATACATGTGGGATCAGGAGCATTTGACTTCATCTTTGGTTTCTTCCTAACCAGCCTAAAATTCTTCTGGAAGACTTTTGTGTAGTCATTCCCTATCATAATTCTTCTAGGAAAATTGTAGAGTCTTGGAAAAATGTATTTCCTGTCTAATGCTGATCCTCCTACTCTCAATGAATCACTTGTACTCTCGTGTTGCTTTGGGCTGACTTCCCTATTGACTCCAGTGCCTGGGATTTAATTAGAAATCTAGGGATGTTATTTGGCGCTATAAAACTACATAGGATTCTTCTTTGTGCAGTGGGATTACAGTAATAAAAAAATTAAGAAAATTAAATGTTTGCATATTAACTGTCCTTGGTGTGAACTGAAGAGTTGCTTCATGTTTCTGCATACACCACTCTTGCAGACTTATTTTATCCCATCCTCGGTGTAAAGTAGCACCCATTCCCTTTCCAAACCTGTAAACAAACCTCAGGCACGGGATGGGGTCTGCAGTGCATGCAGAACCATGGGTTTTCCTGGGTATTTTGTAGGGGAGAAATAACCCCCGGAAGTTCTCCATTGATGTGAAAATGTCTGGATGTTCCCCGAGTGGGTGGGCCCTTCCTGTGGAGTCAGAGTCCTCAGTTGCAGAGCTTCCCCTGAGCCCAGGAACACTCACGTTGGCTGCTAAGGGACTTGAATCCTGTAAGGCTGACCTGGCTTTAGGGTGAAAAGGAGCAGTTTTATTCAGGGTGGGGTGTATTTAGGGACTCTTTTGCACTAATGCTGTCGTTTTGTGTCTGCTGAAGATAGCACCTGCAAAAAGAGCAGGGAGTCGGGGGGGGGGGGGGGGGGGGCGGAGAAGAAAAAAAAACCAACAAAACCCCTGCAGCCTGTAACTTGCTGTACACACCCCTGAGGCCGCTCAGCTTTGGCCTGTCAGGCAGGTCCTGTGTGGGTCAGGCCCATGGGGACGTTATCTTCAGCTCTCCCTTCGAGCCTCCCTGCTGCAACAGGGCAGGGGAGATAAGGGGTACACTGCTGCAGGAGCGGCTGTGCTCGCTGAACCTCCCTTGCCACCATCGTCTGACACATCCCTTGTAATTCCCCGAGCAAGGAGTTGCCTCCGTGGAGAAGATCTTCCCCTAAAGTACCATCAAGCTCCTGTAATGAGGAAGGTGATGGTAGACTCCAGCAAGACCTGGTTTAGTATTACCAGTGCCTGCTGTTGGGTTTCAGGAGTGTCTGAGCAGGCAGTGATCTCTCCACGCTTGAAAAGCTCGAGTAATTTTTGCATGCAGAATGAAGCTATTTTAACAACTGATGATATGTTGAAATAGCGCATGAGTTGTATGGAGCGCCAAAGTTGTAGGTTCATTTAAATAGATTGGTTTTGTATTTTTTAAAATGCTTCTTGCTTGCAAGTACCCAAAACAACGGTACTTCTAACAACCAAATGGGTTAGGCCAGGATTCATGTTTTTGAACTGTTTACACTGCTTACAAAACAACACAAAGGTGAGCAGTTGAAGCAAAGCCAAATATCTGTGGTTTTGAAACATTGGTAACCTGGCATGCCAGCAAAAGTGGGGATCAGAGACTGAAAATAACCCTTGGCATATTTGCCAATTTACTGGAATACCTTTCATTTTTGCCTGATCTGTGCCATCCTTTGTTTGTGAGTGAAATCTTTACCCTCCACACAGAATGTCTTACACACATTTTGCCTTGTTTTTTTTCCAGGTTAAAGAACTCGTTCTTGACAACTGTAGGTCATACGAAGGCAAAATCGAAGGCCTTACAGATGAGTTTGAAGAGCTGGAATTCTTAAGTACAATCAATGTAGGCTTAACCTCAGTTGCAAACTTACCAAAGTTAAACAAACTTAAGAAGGTAAGTAAAATATCCTGTGCCGTATCCCTCCCTCTTTGCACTCTACCACATGTTGGACTGAAGTTGGGAGTTGGACTCGATGATCCTTATGGGTCCCTTCCAACTTGAGATATTCTACAATTCTGTGTGTAAAATAGGCGTTGGTATAAAAACGTAATTTAGCTGACCAAACTGCTTTGTGATACATGTTTGCACTAAAACCTCAAGATGTTCATGTGCCTTTTAGCTCGAGCTAAGTGACAACAGAATCTCAGGAGGACTGGAAGTGTTGGCAGAAAAGTGTCCGAACCTCACGCATCTAAATCTAAGCGGCAACAAAATAAAAGACCTCGGTACAATAGAACCGCTGGTAAGTTGATGGTAGTACAGTGTGAAATCAAACCCTATTTTGTGATGAGTAGAGGCATTTTGGGCTTGGAAACTCCGAAGCAACGTGCAGTGGAGTGTCTTTGGTGCTTACCTGCCCGGGTTGTGGTGGGGCTCTGCCTGCCCCGGGCTGTCTGGCAGCCCTGCCCCGGGGCTGTGCTGGCAGCGTGAGCGGCTGCTTCCCTCTAGTGGCTGCTGCTGCGGCCCGCGGGCGCTGCGGGACGCGCCGTGCCTGTCCCCGGCGGCGTGGGCTGCGGGTCTGTCTCCCAGCCGCTCTGCCGGAGCTCGGTGTGTTTTCCTTGAAGCGTTGGGTCTTAAATCACCAGGCACCGCTTCCGCCCAGGGTGCGGCGTGTGCTGGTGGGGCAGGGGCTGGCTGCAGCACCGTGTGCCTCTGCTGGGTTTGCTGGCTGCGGCTGGGCAGGGGTCTCTGAGCTTCCGACGTGCCTGCTGGCTTCCATCACCTCTCCTGCTCACCGTCATTATACTTCTTATTTCAAGTGCCGAGTTCAAGTTTGTCAGGTTGTGGTGCCAGAAAGCATCCAAGTGTCAATTCTAGTTTTCTAGTTTTTTGTCTGTGTGCCCTTTGCTCTCCAGAAATGAAGAGTTTCAGCTCATGCTTATTTCCCAAATACTTGCTCTTAAAATGTCTCACGGAGCAGTTCTCGGATGAGTCCATCTTGGATCTCCTTTCCCCCAGCAGAAGAGGAGAGCAGACCAGTTAACCTCGTGTAGCAAACAGATGAGAGGGAGGATTGTTACTGCTCCTAGTTTCAGGCTTATTGTTTTCATGATGTCACCGTTGGTCTACACGCTAAACTCCAGAAAGGAGATATTTCATAAGGCTTGATACAAATCCTCCACTGCTTGTGCTTTTATTGTTAGTACTTCAAAGTGCTGTGGGAAGTGCAAACCTCCTCCTTCTCAAAAAAAGAAAACCAAAACCAAGACTAAATCCAGGAATTGAATTCCTGTTCAATTTCTGAGCCTCTTTTCACTTTTCCAAAGGTTAAAGTACAAGCATTACAATTTTTGAAATCTCTCTTAGCAAAACTCTCATGTCTGAAGAATAGTCTGTTTCTTCTTCCATTGAAAGTAGTAGTTTAAATACACCTAACTGCTGGCTCCAATATTTTGCCTTGTGCTTTTGGGATAAATGACTGGACTAATTCTTAGCTTGGCCCCTCTCAGCATGTGTGATATTTGCACCATTACTTCTTTCCAGACTTCAGTCTTCTACATGTGATATGCTGAACTCGAGAGAGACCATTTTCCGCTCTCGGCTACCAAAGCGGCAAAGGCCAGGCATGGCAGATTTCTGTTCCACGCCAATTTAGTAGGCAGAGACCAAAATTGACCCTTTTGTCATGGGAAGCTCTTGAGCACATTAAGTCTGGCTGCTGTTGCATTCTCTGCTCTGTAGAGAATTATTGTAACGCTGAACTTCAGAGACTTTTCTTTCTTTGCAGAAAAAGTTAGAAAACCTGAAGAGTCTAGATCTTTTCAATTGCGAGGTAACCAACTTGAACGATTATAGAGAAAACGTATTCAAGCTCCTCCCGCAACTCACATACCTCGATGGCTACGATCGGGATGACAAAGAAGCACCAGACTCTGATGCAGAGGGCTACGTGGAGGGCTTAGACGACGAGGAGGAAGATGAAGATGGTATGTGAATTGTGCTACTTAGTGTACGTAAGTTAAAAGGTCGATATGCTGCCTAGTACATTTTGCTTCCAGCTCTGACTTGTTGGCAAGAGAAGGGTGTTCTCAGCAGCTCCTTCCTGACTGATGTAAAGGAGAAGTACCTCAGTGTCCTCTGAAGGAACGAGGGGAAAGGAGATGGGCAGGGCCTGAAAGAGCTACTTTCTCAGTCTTATCTCTAGTGAAAGATCGGGATGACAAAGAAGCACCGGACTCTGATGCAGAGGGCTACGTGGAGGGCTTAGACGACGAGGAGGAAGATGAAGATGGTATGTGAATTTGGGCTACTTGGTGTATGTAAGTTGAAAGATGGATATGCTGCGTGGTACGTTTGCTTCCAGCTCTGACTTGTTGCCAGGAGAAGGATGTCTTCACCAGCTCCTTCCGACTGATGTAACACGGAATTATCTCAGTGTGCTCTGAAGGAAAGAGCGGAGAGGAGATGGGCAGGGCCTGAAAGAGTGACTTTCTCAGTCTTATCTGTAGTGCAAGGTGGGGAGTGAAAGGGTGGTAGAATAAAGGGGCCAGGAGGAGGAATAAGACACTGAAAGAGTTCAGGGAACAGTACACCCCAGGGGACAAGGATGTAAGGCAGAAACGGGTAAGAAAGGATGGCGTGCACACACTGCAGTTTTCCAGGAACAGTACCATCAGGGAAGTACGAGCAGTTGTGTAGAGCCTGATGGAGAAGTGTAGGATTGAGAGCCATATTGGGCATAGAAGAAAGAAGCTGAGTCAAGGAATTAAGAAGCCAGGGCATTAATAGGAGTTTGTAGCTGCTCCATGAGGACAAAAGAACTAGCTGAGATCAAGCAGAAGAGAGGAGAGTGTATCTATCGAAGTCTGCCTGGGGCAAGCTCTGTGACAGGCACTAATGAAGCAGCAAGCAACTTTTTTAATGTTAGGGAAATGCACGGTGGGTCCCACTGTGCTGTAGGTGCTGTGCTGCCTCCCCAGCAGACTGCACTCGGAGGCGTCAGTGTACTGGTCAGATGAGTATCCGGCTGAGTTTGGGGAATTTGCTAGACTCGTCAAACCCAGACGCACAGCAAAAGCAGAATAGCTGGACTTGCACTTTTCCCTCCAGTGCTGAATATGAGCTCTGGTGAGAGGGGCGAGTGCTGCTGCAGTGCCTGGCAGAGTGGTGCATTCGGCCAGGTTCACTGGGGAGAGGTTCTCCTCATCACAGCACAAGTCGGGGCGTGCATTCAAATGCATGAAAAAGCTCCAAAACACCATTCCTGCAGCATGGAAAACACTGTGGTTTGTTGCTTGGACTACTTGCATTTTAATCTCTTTCCTCTTGAAAAGAGATTGCAAAGCTGTGAGATGGATTGTGTTGTGTGACCCTTCTGTATTGCTCTGGCAGTATAAAGGCAAGGGGTGTCCCTTGGGGAAGGTTCCCAGTGCATGGTTGGCTTGTAAAGTTCTGCTCTATCCCTGGTGGGAGCAGATGGACACTTGCAGATGAAGAGCTTGCAAGCGTCCCACGGGCTCAAAAATGCGCATTAGTAGCCGGAACCGGAGCAGCTGAAGCTAAAGCAGTCCCGAGGCTGCCGTGACTTACTGTCGAGGCCCCTGCAGCCCTAGAGCGGCTCAGAGTGTGGGTGCAGCTGCCACATTACCCTGTCACTAGGCTAAAGGGGCACGGGACTACGTCTAGCCCTGTCTAGCAGGTGGAGAGCTGCCTTTAATTCTGTACCTGCCCTTAAGAAATGCTTTCAGTTTGCTCCTCGTGTCAATAGGAGATCACATCTCAGGTGGCAATGTTGAAAAGAAAAAAAAAAAAGTAAACTTTACATGTCTGAGTGGTTAATCTTCTTTGGCTGTGTAGAAGAGGAGTATGATGATGATGCTCAGGTAGTAGAAGACGAAGAAGACGAGGAGGAAGAGGAGGAAGGAGAAGAGGAGGATGTGAGTGGAGAAGAGGAGGTAAGGATCTACGCAGTTAATAATGGATGCGCGGTGAACATTCTCTAACTGAGAATAGTTGGGCCAGAAACAGACCAAATATTGGAGGCTTTTAGTACTTGAAGCGGGTGCTTTCTTCTTTACTGGAGAAGCATGGTGGTGGGGGTGGCTTTGAGGCCTGCCTGTCTATGAGCCAGCTGCCATCTAGTGACCGTTGACATGAAATCGTTCTGTTCATTGGGCTGTCAAAGAACGCTGTCGGGAGCATCCGCAGACCTGGTCTGTGGTGCCGTTGAAGGGCTGGGGCTACAGCCTCCGTACAGACGAGAGGGTGGGACGTGAATCACTAAACTACTCGCAGCAAGGTTCCTCCGTGGGCATGTATCTCGCGATTCTTCAGGATGCTCAGATTCTTAAAGCAGTCCAACTCCTGCGTGTAGGGCGTGATGAGCCAGTCACAGGCTGCTGAGCCTTTGCCGTTAGCGCAGTCACTGGGTATGGGGCTAAAATGTGGCTGTAGGCGGTCAGGATTATCTGTCCTCCGGCCAAACAGTCTTGGATACATAACTGCCGCTCCTGAAGAGGTCAGCCTCTTCCCAAAACCGGCAACAGCTCCTCAGGCTCTTGTTTTTGGGTTTGTTGGGTTTTTTTGGCTAGGGTATAGCCAATACACTGAAAATGGCAGGCATTTAAATATATATAAAAATATATATAAAAAGTGTTCCTAATTCCTGAGTTACTAGTGAAATGAATTTGACAGTCCATGTTTTAACTCTCTCTGCCCCTAGAACACATGCCTTCTCCTACTGACCAGTCATCAAGTTTTACTAGACTCAGGACATCACAGCAAAATTTGCAGCTCTGTATTAGCATGAAGTATAAAACTATTTTCTTGCTGAAGACCTGAAGCCAGAAGTGGCTGCTCTGATTGCTTGTGATTTTCTGCCATGAAACTTGGGCCAGAGTCCAGTTATGTTGTAGCAAAAAAACTGCACTTTTATATAAGTGTGTGGGAAGTGTCTGCCTTTTTGTTTGTTTTTTTTTTTTTAAGATGCTCCAAGGACTGACTCTCTGTTGTAAAATGCTGTTGGAAATTGCCGAATTGTGAAAAGTCCTGCACCGAAACACGACTTTTTTTTAATCCTTCCCTTTTTGTGTTGTTTTGTTGTTGTTTTTTTTAAATCCAGGAGGATGAAGAAGGCTACAACGATGGTGAGGTAGATGACGATGAAGATGAAGAAGAGCCCGGTATGGCAGTAATCCAGTTTTCGCTAGAGATAAAAGAATTTCTTTTCTTTTTTTAAAAAGCAAAATAGCATTTTCTAAAAAGCAGGCTCATGTTTGTATTCCTGCTCCTTTGATAGCAAGCCAGTTGCCAAAGTAGAAACTTGTCGAACTTGTTCAACTTCTCAGCAGCGTGAGGGAGCACTCATATAATTCAAATTGCATTTTATTTTCTAGATGAAGAACGGGGACAGAAGAGAAAACGAGAACCTGAAGATGAAGGGGATGAAGACGACTAAACTGAATAACCTATTTTGAAAATTTCCTATTGTGATTTGACTGTTTTTACCCTGTATTTCCCCTCCCCACACCCCGAACCTTTTTTCTTTTTTTTCTTTTTTTTTTTCTTTTTTTTTTTTTTTTTCCTGATTGTAATGTTGCTGTGGGAACGAGAGGGAGAAGCAGACTGGGTGGGCAAGGGAATAAAATACTATTTTTACTGCCACTCCTCCTCCTATTCATTTTAAATTTTTTCTTTTCGTCCCTCTCTTAGTCTCTGTAACTGCAATAGTAAGTATAAACCAAGTGGTAATTTGTTTCTTATTATTGGAGTGGATAGTTTGACATCTTGAAAAAACAAAAAAAAAGACAAAAAGTGTTTTAAGATCAGTGGATGATAACCCAAATATACATACTTTGTTCCGAGACCGCTGAATAGCGTTGGTTGTTGGGATTTTTCCACCGCTGCCAGTCACTAAATACAGCATTATAAGCATTTTTTTGGGGGATGCTGCAAATCTAGGCAAAGCATCCCTCCACAGCAACAGGTGTGAGAATGGCATATTGATAAAGTGATTTCTTTGTTGCCTGTCCGTGAATGACTGCCATTTTCAGCCAATGCTTTCCCTGCTTTTGTAGGTACCTTTTATTTTGCTGTTTGTAAATAGTGACCAAATGTTTTTGTTGGGGTTTTTTTTGGGGTGTTCCTTTGGATCTGGATTGTGGGGTGAATTTGCAGTCCCCCCCCTGCTTCCTGCCCTGTGTGTTGTGTGTTTTCCTTTCTGTTTGTTTTTGGGTTTGTTGGGTTTTTTTGGCTAGGGTATAGCCAATACACTGAAAATGGCAGGCATTTAAATATATATATAAATATATATAAAAAGTGTTCCTAATTCCTGAGTTACTAGTGAAATGAATTTGACAATTGTAATAAAAAAATGTTTCAACCCTTTTAAATAAGGTGTGTACTATTTTGGTCTGTAATATATAACACCTAGTCAATTTTAAGTGATGAGAAACTACTTCCACTTGTGCTATATACTTTGAAAATTTTTACAAACCTAAATACAGGAGGCAGTTCAGCATGTAGGGTAGGAGGTTTCTTTTCATACACTCAAGCACGAGATACTAATACAAAATTGTATTTTCTTACCTAGTGGAAGTCAGTAAAATGACTGAAAATACCTAGTGAATGTACAGTTTTACTTTCATATCCCTCTTTAAAATAGCTTTAGAAGTGACTTGTATTTCCTAGTCAATATTTCATCTGTATAAATACATTTGCAACAGTTTTTTTTTTTTTTTTCCCAGAAGAGCCAAACTTTGAGTTTTATGTCTGTTTGTCATTGATGAATTTCAATAAATCTTTTTATACAATTTTTCTGTGGCTTATTTGAGTAAAATGGGCCACTGGGAAGGAATCACATACCTTTTTAAAAAAGGCATTTACTAAGCTATTCTGGTAAATTCCCTGATATTTTTAGTAGCTTGATGATCCGTTTTGCTCCATAAAAACTACTCTTAGCCATGGTTGGGTGAAACCAAGGGAGAGGTTGTGGCTTTAATGCAAATTTGGTATGCCATTTTTCTTTCAGAATAAGGTTTTTTTCTGTATTACCAGCATGATAATTGCAGCTAAGCGTGTTCATTTCTACTGTTTAATCCTATCCCTATTTATCCAGGCCCAGAAGGAAGAACTCTTGACTTTCCTTCGTCCGAGTGAAGTGCTGAGGTTCGGTGTGTGCGTTCTGGGTTAGTCTGTCTAGGAGCTTTGGTCGTCCGAGACAAGGGCTGTCTGCCGTGACTTACTGCCAGGCCAGAGCTAAGTCGCCGCGTTCTCCTCCCTCGTGAACACATTGTGTATTGAAGTTGAATGGCATAGCAGGTAGCATATACTGTATACTTAAAAAAACCCTTCTGTGCCGTGGAAGAGCATGAGAAGCTGTGGAAGATCAAGTGTTGCTCCTTAACTGGATCTCTTTGGAAAAAAACACGCCTTTTTTGTAGGTGGGAAGCCCCACTATCCCGATCCCTTTGTGTAGGGTGGGGTGTTCTGTTCAGCTTTTCACTCGAGCTGTTGGGAGGGATCGGCAGCCACCGGCCCTGACCTCTCCTGCACTCGGCAGGTCCCAGAGATGTAGCAAACGAGGACGCCCAGGCGAACGTCCCCTTTGCAGGCAGACGATGCAGCAACACCAGGCTCAACGTGGTGACGCTGATACTGTGAAAAACCTCTGTACTGAGAGAGTGGCCAAGCATTGGCACAGGCTGCCTGGGGAGGTGGTGGAGTCACCATCACTGGCGGCGTTCAAAAAACGTGTGGACGTGGCACTTCGGGACATGGTTTAGGGATCGACGGTTGGGCTTGATGATCTTAAAGGTCTTTTCCAACCTTAATGATTCTGTGATTCTGTGAAGTGACACTTGGTTTAACCTTTGTCACCCCTGGGCTCTAGCAAGCTACTGCTGGCTTGCAAAGCAGTTTTTCCTCTTGCCCTGGAGGCGTTCAGAAACCCTTTCGCTCTTCACCCTCTAAGCAATGAATGGCCCAGGTGTCGTTTAAGCGACTCTTCTCTTCGTACTGTTCATTGTTTCAAAGCTTACTTTGGAATTAATGAGTTTTCCCAAAGAAAACTGCAGCAGGAAGACCTTTGCTGCCCATGCCTGGTATTTACTGCTTTCCCTGTGAAGCGGAGTCCCGTTCACAGTTGAGTTCTGCTGAAGCCCTAATCTTCTGGGAGATGGGAGAGGGAAGAGGGGAGGCAGGTATCTGATGAACAGCAAGGTTTTGACTCTCTGTGCTGGGAAGGGGGAAATGAGGTGACTTCTGCCTGCCTGCTGCCACTGAAAACAAAAATGGGGTTTGCCCAATGTGGATAATTGCATCGTTATTTCATATTTTCTAGCATATAAGTACAGTCTTGTCATGCTGAGAACCAAGGGCTTGTTCTCCCAAGGGCTCTCTGTACATCAGTGCTGGCTAAAGTTACTTGGCAACTCTTGGAAAAAACCCAAACCCCAGTATTTTATAACAGTTCAGCAGGAAAGCCCAGGTAGAAATATACTGTCAGAAATGAATAATGGGAGAGTTCAGCTCAAGTTTTTGTGTCACTTTTCTCTTTTCTGCACACGGTAACTCGAAGAGCCCTGGTCATGGGGCGGTCTGGGGCCGATAGGTCTGCCTGGGCAGGGAGCGCGGGGATGGAGCCTGGTATTTTCTAGGTGCCCAAACTATTCTCATTTATGCATTTCTCCTTACGTGTAGCATGAAACTTGCTTTACCTGGAACTTGTCAGGTGCTGGGGGCAGCCTGTCCTTCATGGAAAAGCAGAGCTCTCCCTTGACTTCTGTTTCAGAGACGTCCCAAGGGTTTGTTCCCGGGCTGCTTTATTTTGCCTTCCTGTTCTGAGCCTGTTGTAAAGCTCAGAGCACCTAACGTGTCCTGCTGGGGCTTTCCAGCCTTGTCTGTGACCCTGCTTCGCAAACAAAACCTCACTCCTGGGCTGCTCGGGGGTGGGCAGTGCCGGTCAGTGCGCGTGTGCCATTCGGGACCGAGATGCTCATGGGCAAAGTTGTTACGTGCCAAGCCGAACGTATGGGGACTGGAAATCCATATAGTCTTAATAACATAATGGCCTGGTGTTTGCATTTCTGGCACCCGTGAGAACAGCTCCTTGGTTGATTTGATAATGCTTTCTTGTACCTGAACTATTCCTGGTGCTTAAAGCAAGGCCACAGGACTCTGGTGAAGGTCGGGCAGGCTTTCCAAGCCCAAATAATTGTCAGCATTACCTAATTATACAGCAGGAGTTGTCTGCAGGCGCTGGTAAGCCAAGGCTCTGTCTAGACCCTGCAGCAGGTCCCCCACCACTAGTTTAAATGGTATTTCCTTAAAACTTAAGGAATATTAAGGTTTTTTTAATTTCCCTGAATTGGGAAGGGAAATTAGTGGTAGTGGTATTCAGGGAAAGCTGTTCCTTCATCCCATTGCCCCGGTGGGGGCAGTGACTTGCTTGACCACATACATATTCCAGATGACTTTGAGATTTGGATATAGAGAGAGGCAAATCTGCTGGTCTGCAGGCACTTGGAACAACTGACCATCCCTGCCAGAAGTGGGTTCCTAAACCAGTGCTAGTCTGGGGTCTGATCCTGCCCTGCCATGCTTTGCTTAGTATCAAACCACTGCCCTAGTTCTCTGCAGGACAATCCCTGCTTCCACCAAGGCTCTCTTAGTTGTCTTTAAAGATGTCTAAATGTTTCAGTAAGAATGAATTATCATGTGCTGAAACTTAGGAGTCTCTGATGACTACAGACTTCAGCCCGAGAGCGAGGTAGCCGAGGACTTTTCAGTCCCTGACACTGGGGGAAGGAATGTACTGCAGAGCACTTAAAAAATGGGACTCCATGAAGGATCCAGCTGGATGGAGCTCATCCTGATGTGAAAACATCTGTGCCTCGGCTTTCTGGAGGTCCCATCAGCTTTAGCCGTTGATGTGCCTATACACCAGCAGCGAAGGTGCAGGCTGGGCAGAGGTTTGGGCTGGCAGTGGCCATTTCTGCAGCCGGGGAGGACGCCCCAGCGCTGGGTTTGCAGTGACAGGAACCCCCCCGCAGCCGCGCGGCCGCTGCCGGCCCCTCCGGACCACGACCCAGAGCTTGGCTCTAGCAGAAAGAGGTGGGCAGCGTGGAACGGGATGAAGGCGCTGCGCTCGCCCAAGGCTGATGGCAGGTAGGTCTGAGAGATGCTTTCCCGGTGCCCGGAGGCCAGGGCAGCAGGCGCTGCTCTCCCTGGACTTCCTGGCTCGCTGCTCTCCTCTTCCAAATAATTCCTCCCAAAACGGAGCTGGGAGAGCCCTCCTCCTCTCTCGCGCTCTGCTGCGCACGGACAAACACTTGCTTCGCTGCGCCGGGCGAAGCCATCGCCCTGCGCAACCCACGGCTTCGCTTGCAACAGCCCTCGCGCTCCTTCCAGGCAGCAGCAACGCCCGATCCGCTGCCGCGGGCGCGCCCCGGCACGGGGGAGTACTCGGCTGCTCCTTCGGGCGCTGAGCAAGGGGATGGGGGGTAAGCACAGTGTGGGACGAGGGCTGGAGTCGGAGTACGTACGTGCGTGGTGCGGGAGCTGCGGTTACCGCTCCCCTTTTAACGGGAAAACCCGACCAGCGTTTTTCTTGTCTGAGCATCTCCCCTTCGCTCTTACCGGTGCTTCTCCGAAGGTATTTTGACTCCTCTTCCATTCTGCTCGGCAGTTCTCGCTCTGCCAACGCAAGCGCTCGGTCCAGATAACGTCACCGCGTGACTGCTCCGCTATCAGCCGGTTGTTGTCACTGCTGGTTTTGTTCCGTCTGCCCAGAGCCAATAAAAACCCGGTGAAGGATTTTTTTGACAAGACTTCCAACGCTCTCGGGTTGGAGTTTTTATTTTTCCATTACACCTGGACGTTTTGCACTTGCCAGACGTGCGTGGAGAAGGGAGGCGGCGGTGGCAGAGGTAGCGCCAGCCCATCGTTTCACCCTGGGCATCTTCCCACGAGAGAATACCACCGGCCCTCGCTCCAGACACCCCTGTAGATCAGCTTTGCTGTGATTGCTGATTTTACTGTGCTTTTCCAGTGCCGCTGCCAGGCAGCAGGGCAGGCGATGGGGTGTTTCCCTGCTGAGCCCTTACGGATGCTGCGCAACATCTGGAGTGGCCACATCTGGCTGGAAGCGGGTACGTCCAAGCACGGCCGGTGGTCCTAGCAGGCAGGTGGACGTGGCACGTGCCTGGGGCTCGCCGGGATGCCCAGAGAAGTGGCCATCTGCTCCACAAAGCTCTATTTGAGCCCCAAATTCCCCTTTGGGTGTTTGAAAGCCTCCTCCCGGAAGAGGGTGGGAAAGTCGGATACTGGGGATCTTGCTTTAGGTCAAATGGTAGCCGTGCATAATTTTTAAAAACACACTAAATTTGTAAAAATTTCCAGTGATTTTTTTTGCTGTGAGGGAGTTGAGCTCCCAACGGAGGGTCCCTGAGTGAGCAGCTGGAGCTACTGAGCCAAGCGGGGCCAAGTTTTGTGAGTGCAAAGCACCCCTTGATTTTAAGGATGTCAGAAAAAGGAGGGACCAGCATCATCCTCAGCAAATCGATGGGAAACTCCCTTTTTATTAAAATAAAACCCATAGTGGCTTCTCCTCTGTGTTTTCTTAATTTTAGATTTAAAAAAACAGATCTTTTATCTTCGTCTCTAAATTCAAGGGCGGGGGGGGTGGTAATCACCAGAAATCTTTTCAAGTAGGCACTCGCAAAATGTTGGAAAACAGAGAATTAATAATGCCACAGCTAGGAAGTGTACGAGGAGGCCAAGCCTCAAACAAAGCAAAACCTCCAGGAAGCAGAAAGTAGGTCAGGTTGATAAGGATGAGCAGAGAGGGACGGCATTAATATGGAGGGGAACGACAAAGTAGGAGAGAAATCGCCCCGTGGCCCTGTTTGGAGAAGGAAGGGGCCGTCTGCTGTGGACAGTTGAGCTCTTTGAGCCTTTTTCCTTAAAACCTGTTATGCCTGAAGATGTCAGCTCTATGGAGAGGTAATTGCAATTAGCAGCAGTACAGGAAGGGTGAGACCTCAGCCTGGGTTTGGACGGGGACAGCTTAGGAAACGCTGCAGATCAATTAGGTGTGAATTACTGAGGCCGGATGAAGTTCCTGGAGGGGTTCTGGAGGAGCTGGTCCGGGGGAGGAAGGGATGAGCTCTGCTAACGCTGCCGGACCAAGGAGCAGCTGGGGGAGGCTTTAAAGGAGCCGTAATGCTGCCTGCGAGAAGGATGGGGGGAGAAAGCGGGGAGGTTCCCGACCCATTGGTCTCATTTAGACCCTGGAAAATACTGCAAACTACCCAGAGGCTCCTAAAAACCCCACAACAGCACCACAGGCTCAGCAAGAGCAAAGGGCAGGGGTGTGGGGCAGCGCAGGAGGAGGTCTCACGGTTCCCACGGGGCCCAAAACCCTCGGGCGGAGGGGGGACGCCGCGGGTCCTGGCAGCGGCGCAGGATCGCACCCAGCTGCACGGGGTCCCTGCTCCGTCGTCGAGTCACGAGGTTGCAGCAGCGCGGGGAATTCAGTGCTAAAACTGGCTGCATCAAGTGCCCCAAAAATGGGCCTTTCCTCTTTAAATAGCACCCAGGCGGTGCAGGAGGAAACGTCGGGAAAAGCTGGAGCTGCTACCGAGAACGCGGAGCTCGGGGGGAGCGGCGCAGGGAGGGGAGCGGCGAGCACCCCGAAGGGCTCGCCCTGGAACCTGCGCGGCCGCGGCTCGGGCTGGAGATCTTCGGCCAATCCCAAACGTTTTGGGAGCCCCGTGAGCACGTTTCCGCCCCGCGCCGCACGCTGAAGCCCACCCAGAGCCGCCCCGCGGGGCCGCATCCTGCAGCGGTCGCCTGTGCACCCCGCGACGTCCCCCTCGCCCGCAGCACAGGCGGCAGCCGCCGCCAGCTGGGTGCAGGTACGCTGACGGGCTCATTAATCATCGCCTCCCACGGCCGTAATTGGGTTCATTTCGCATCGATTCAAGGGGCGTTGGAGAAACGTCGCCTCTTCCCTTACAAGAGAGAGCTTAGTACAGTAAGTCCCGCCACACCCCCCTCGAATGAGGCTGGAAGACCTAAATAACCCCCGCCAGGACGGAGCCATCGCTGCTCTGCGCGGAGCAGCCGAGCCGTGCTTCGACAGCGGTTGATAAACCCGGGGAACCCCCGTCCTGACACCGCATGAGAACACGACCCTTGGCACCGGAAAATGAAGGAAATAAAGCTTAAAGCTCTATTTCCACCTCAACATCCCTCGCGCTGCCCTCTTGCTTGTGCACGCCCGGCCGCGGCACCGCAGGCAGCCGCGGAACCCATGTGTTTTACCTGCAGATTTGGGGCATAAGAGGCTGATAAGAAAGACGCGGACAGACTGTTTAGCAGGGCCTGTAGCGACAGGACAAGGGGTGATGGTTTTAAACTAAAAGAGGGCAGATTTAGACTAGACATAAGGAATTCTTCACCATGAGGGTGGTGAAACCCTGGCCCAGGTTGCCCAGAGAGGTGGTGGATGCCCCATCCCTGGACACCCCCCAGGCCAGGCTGGACGGGGCTCTGAGCACCCTGCTCTGGTTGGGGATGTCCCTGCTTGCTGCAGGGGGTTGACTAGATGGCCTTGAAAGGGCCCTTCCCACCCAAACCCTGCTGCGATCCATCTTTGGCTGCTTCCCCCATCCAGCCAGCATCTCCCCCCACGCTGGGTGCCCATCGCCCTTGCAGGGAGCCCAGCGCAGCGCGGGGCAGCGCCCGGCGCCTCCTTCCCTGCAGCATCAGGGCTTCGGCTCCTCGTGTCGCACACCCCGGCCCCTCGCAGCCGCCCCACAGCCCCGAGCCGAGCCTCCGGCCAGCATCGCTCAACGCTGCAGGGACCTCCAGCCCCGGGGAGAGCAGCAGTGCAAGCAGAGGACACTCTTGTGCACACCCAAAAATGCCCCTTCGGGTCCCACCACCTTCCCTTGTGTGGGAGCCAGCGCTCCTGTATGGCCCCTCGGCAAAGAAAGGAAGGAGCGGGCGAGGTTTTTGTATCTTGAAAACCTTTTATTTCATCACTATTCCGTGGTAGCATAAATAATAGGCGATGACAGCACACGTAACGTAAGGGGGGGAAGCAGGGGGTGTGGGGCACAGGGTAAATTAAGGGAGAGGAGAAACCGTTGCACTGGGCAGTCCAGCAACTTGATTTAGTGAAAATATATACACATACAGGTAAACTAGCAGTATTTGGTGTCGTGCCCTGTGCTACAGGCCTAATCCACACAAAAACGTGATTGTACACACGTGCTGAACCTACTGAGCGCCCACACAGCTCCAGCACCCGCTGGGTGCCTCCCTCCACCCGGGGACCCTCGGGGCGAGCCGGGCGACATCCTTCCCCCTCCCATGGCACCGGCACGTGTCCCAGCGGAAAGGAGGAGGGTAAGTCTCCCTTCGCAGAGGCGGAGGGAGCAAAAAATCCCTCTCCGGTTAGGAAACTCAGCCTTTTTTCTTTTGTTTTGTTTTTTGTTTTTTGGATAGAGGTGCATGTGCAGGGATGCACGCAGACACGGAGCGGCTCCCTTCCTCAGGCTGGAGCCTGGGGACACTCACAGGCTGCTCCTGCCAAAGCCCAGCCGTGCCGGAGCGTGCGGGGCTGTGCCGTGGCCCCCGCCCCCGGCAGCACCGCCGCCACGGCAGCGTGCTTTCGGGAATTAAGGCCCTTCCCGCACCCCGTTCCAGTTCTGCACCCGCTGTCACATTTTTGCATAGGAAAAAAAAATTAATAGCAACGAAGCATCGCGCTTTCCCGGGGAGCCGCCGCCGCCTCGGCTCCCGCGTGCCGGTTAATCCCGACGGGGGGGACGCGGCTCGTCTACTTACTCCAAGCCCGTGGCTGGGGCACGCGGATGCCCCGGCCGCCTCTCATGCAGTAGCTTTCAGTTACAGCGGTTTTAGTGCTAGGCGAGACTAGGAGGACGTATTTCCAGTTAGCGAGTGGGTTCTTGGCGGGTCACTTGACTTCTGGCTCATGTTCTGTGTAAGTGGATACAATAAAATTAAAGAGCGAGTATAAACAAAGTAAGTTTATTTATAAAACGTCCCTGGAAGTTAATTATTCTTCGGGCTGTTACGTAAGTTTTTTAACTCCAGCTGTAGCTGTCGGATCCGTATGTCTTTCTGCGAGAGCTCGTCTTTCAGCCGCCGGATCTCGTCCTGCTGTCGGAAGAACATCCGAAGGAGCTGGAAGGGAAGGAGGGAGCTGGAGGGACCGCGGCGGCCACTCGCCCCCAGGCCTTCGCCCTCCTGCCAGCCCCCGGAGCCACACCGGGGCCGCTTCATACCTCGGCTGCTTTGGCAACACGACTTCATCTGCCGTGCTGCCCGCTCTCTCGGATTTAATATTTCACCCTCCAGCTCGGGGATACCCTACGTGTGCAATCTGCAAACTCAGCCCCAGCAAAACAAATTCCTCCTGGGACCAAATGCTGATGTTTCCCCAGTGCCTCCGTACGTTGCTCCCGGAGGAGGATTTGAATAGAAATGAAATAAAAATTAGGAGCTTAATGCCGCTCCTTTGGGGTGCTCTGTGGTTAATGCGGAGCGGGATGCTTCAAGCCACATGGAAACAGGGCCCCCAGGTACCTCAGTTTGGGAGTACAGGCAGAGACCTGCAGAGCGGCGGCTGCCCGGGCTGCACCCAGAGAATGTCCCCCCAGCCCCTGCCCGTCCCCTCCGGTCCCCGTGCCGGGGCCGCGCTGCCCTACCTCGTTCTCCGTCCGTGGCGGCACGTTCTCCAGCAGGTCTATGCCATTAACAACGACGCTCTTCTTCTCCCTCACCGGAGCCTTAAAGACGATTTTGGATGTCTTCTTGTAGCCCTCCTTCAGCGACATCAGGATGGGATCTGAGCGGGGCAGAGCACGGGAGGGGGTCGGGGCGGGTTGCGGCCCCGTCCCACTGCCCAGCCGTTTTCGGGGCTCCGTGCTGCCCACCCGGCACAGCACCGGTGACTTTACCTCTGTTGACCCCGCTCAGCCATTCGTCTGGCGTGAGGGCTGGCTCCGTACCCGGAGTCATCGGGTAAATGTCCTCTTGGTACGTTTCTGACTAAAAACACGGGGGAAGAAAAGCAACCGGCCTCCGTGAACCTGCTCACAGTTGTAACCGCACCTTGCAACGCGCCGCAAACGCTCGCACTCGCTCCTTTGGCACGCAGCGACCAGCCACCCGGGGAAGCAACGAGCTGGGGTTTGCACCGTTAAGCCGGATGAGAAACGCCAGCGCTGCCTGCTCCAGGCACGTGTGGTGGGTCCGGAAAACACCGGCCAGCTGCTGGCAGCAGGGCCGAGGGGCCGGAGGAGGACGAGCGGCTGCTGAGCTGCGGCATGCCCGGGCCCGGCTCCTCCGTGCAGCCCCAGCCAGCGGCTGGGTTTGCATCCAGCCGCAGACGGTGCTGGGAAGGCAAACGCCAAGGAGCCTTTGGCATTTGGCAAATGCCAGGAGCAACACAGAGATGCATTTCTTAAAAACGTTCCCGTTAAGCCTTGGGTAAAAATCCCCTGGCAATCCCACGCCCGGGCAGTGTAACACTGGGAGGTCCAAGACTGGTGCCAAGAGCCGGCAGTCGGACTGGTCAGCAAAGCGGAGAATCTCCATCGCACCGGACCCGCTTCGGACACCCCCGGACGCCGCTCGCCCCCGCCAGCCTGTCCCCGCACCCCGAGGGACTCACCCTCCTCGGCACGATCATCGAGATGGGTTCGATCAGCCCCTTGAGGGTGACGAGCTTGTAGAAACGGAAGACCTCGCAGGCCGACACGTCCAGCCCGTGCTTCGGCATCACCCCTGCGGAGGAGGCGCAGACGATGACCCCCGGGTGCTGCAAACCGGGACCCAGCCGCCTGCCCGGCACGAAGGACCCCAAACAAGAGGTCCTTGCTCTCCCCGGGAGACCCAGATCCTTGCTGAATGAATCCCTGCCGTCACCGTGGGGACCTGGGACACGGACCTGGGCCGTTTGCAGGGACACTGGGGAAGGGATGAGCGGCTTTTATTGAGGACAGATCACAGGAGTCACTGACTGATGTCCCCTGGTAAAGCCGTGGCACGTGTGACAGCAGGAAGGGTGTCACCGGGCGTGCGTGTGGCCGGGACGCGGCCCCAGCGCGGCCGCATCGCCGCCGAACGGCGGCTCAGCGATGTGAACGCCGCCCTGCAAGCACGGCAGCCCCGCGGCAGAGCCAGCACAGCACCCGCCAAACCCGTGCCAAACCCCTTGACGAGCGGCATTTAACCGAGCACCTTCCGCACGTTCAGAGCGGAGGGCCAGCAGCACAGCCACCCTTACCCAGTCCTTTCTGCGGTGCCGGGGAGCGAAACTCCATGAGATAACTCAGGTAGGGCTTTTCCGAGCCGATCTCGTAGTACCGAATGTTGCCGTCGCCCTGCAGCGAGCGCAGGGAAGAGACAGGGTTTACTCAAACGTGAGGTTGAATAAAGACCGTGGTGACAACCCCCAGCACCGCGTCCTGGGGGGAGACAGGCTGGGGACGCCGCGGCCCCGTGCACCACCCGGCGGGACGCTGCTCGCTCACGCGATGGCGGCGGGCACCGCTCCAAACCAGGGCTTCGCGGCCGAAGGGCTGCGCGAACGCTTTGCTGGGGGCTGAGCGCAGCCCGGTCCCCGCCTCCGGGAACCCTCGCCCCCCCGGGGGGTGCTGCAGCCCCCGCAGTGCGAAGGGCAGCCCGTACCTTGCCAGCCAAGTACAGCATGTGAGTGTCGGCGTCGTAGAAAGGGAAGAGGAGGCCCGAGAGCCCGTCGATCTCCTCCTCTATCAGGGGCATGGACAGGTCCTCCTGCGCAACAGGAAAAAAAACCACTTTATTAACCAAGAGGTCCCGGTGCTGGTGCCGAGCGGGGGTCCCGGCGGGGACGCAGCGGGGGTCCCGGCACCCACCTGGTCCCAGAGTGCGATCTGCCGCGTGTTCCAGCGCGACACCCCCGTCGTCAGCAGCCGCTTCGTGCTGCCCAGGAAGACCACCCGGTTGACGCGGTGGTTCTTGCAGCTGGCCTCCTGCAAGACAGGACCGTGCTCGCCGGCGGCCCCCCGCCCCACCGCCCCCCACGCCTCTCCCACCCCGTCCCGGTGCGACGCCGGCTCTGCGGAGGAACCGCCATTCAGCGCCTGTCCCCTGCGCGCAGCCCATCTCCCCGAGTACTAGATGTCACCTGCGCTGAGAAACCACCATCTTCCTCCAAACTGCGGCTCCTTCTGGAACTTTCTGCTTCTTCCCTCCCTAATTTCTGCTATTTTCCACAAATCTTTAATTACTAAAAGGACAAAAGCCTCCAACTCCAGTGCCTGGGGTGAGGCCAAGCCCTCCCCACCGGCCCACCTAGCCACGGCAGCCAGTCCCCCCCCCAGCACAGAACTACACGCAGACCCCGAGCCCTGCACATCGGCACATCACGACGACGTACGGTACCTCGCAAATGTCGTGACACGTGTCGGTGGGATCCCCCCCTGAGTTCCTGCCCCTGACCCCCCCGTGCCACGCAGCACCCGGCGCGAGCGCCGCACCTGCAGGACCCTGCCGGAGCGCGGCTCCACGACCCGCAGCTTCTTGTCCTTGCAGGTGGTGGCCAGGAGGCTGCCGTCGGCGTTGAAGGACATGCAGAGGATGACGTCCGTGTGGCAATCGATCATCTTCACCGGCTCCCCGATGTCCAGGTTCCAGATCAGGACCTGCGGGAGCAGGGGGGAGGCTGCCCTCACATCCCCACTCCCAGAGACCCCCCACCCCTCCTGCAACCTCCACGTCTGCTTCGGGCATCTTAATGTCTCCTGTTTCGGCTGAAATCGCACCCCCCCCACACACCTACGGAGGTGCAAGGGGCGGGGCCGGGAGGGGCTCACCTTATAGTCGTAGCCGGCGCTGAAGAGGATGTTGTTGGTGGTGGGGTGCCACTCGACGAGGCCGACGCGCCGGCTGTGCCCGTACAGCTCCAGGACGGCCTCCGTCATGTTCCTCTTCAGGCCGCCCTCGGGGATCTCCCAGATCCGCACCTGCGGGACGGGGCAGGCGGTGGGATGGGTTTGGGAGTCCCGGGAGGACCCTGGCACCCGCCCAGGGGGGTCCTGAGCCGCTGAATCCTCGCAGTGCCCCGATGCCAGCGGCCTCATCCTGCTCCCTCCTGGGCGGGACCTGGTCCCCTGCGAGGGCAGGGGAGAGCGCGGAGAGACCGTCCCATGGGAGCGCAAGCGCCCGCGGGAAGGGTGGCCCAAAACAAGGCGGCGGTTTCACCCCTGGGCTGCGGAGAAGGACCCGACAAAGCCGACGCAGCGCTCCCGGGGAAGACCCCCCACGGCCGTCAGCCTCGCCCGGAGCTGCCGCCCGCCCAGCGGGGAGAACCCGGCTTAAAAACAAGCCAGAAAAGCCCCGGCAGAGAAGGTGCTTGCCGAAGGAAGGGAGGCGATGCGTCGGGACGGAGTAAGGCTTCTACAGTGTCACCTCTTCGGTCAAACAGCTCCAGATACTGCTGTCAAAGAGCGGTCGGAGATGCTTTCACCTCCGTGGCAGGTCACTGGTATGACACGCCGCATTTACCTAACCCACCTCGGTCTGCTCCGCGCCCTGCGCCCGTCTGAGCCGCGAGACCCGGCGTCCCGCCAGCCCCGCGCTTCCCGGAGCCACCCGAAACCCGGCAGCGCTCGGTGGTGCCTACACGTCCCCCGGTGCAGGCGAGGGACGAACGGACTGAGCTCTGCGCTCCCGTCCCCTCCCCAGGGCAGGCTGCCTCGGCCGGCGCGCTCGAGCTTCCCGAGCCTTCGTCTCATCCCAGCTCTCGTATCGGTTGCAGACACATCACGACGCCTTTCAGTGACGCGCGTTAAAAACGCCGGATGTCGAACGCGGCGCGCGGGTTCCCTTTCGCCTCCTCCAGCAGCATCTCGAACGACGAGCTTGCCTTTGGGCAGACGCAGCGGCCGGGGCCGTGCTGCCGCAGTGAGCATCACCGGGCTGAAGTAAAGCTTTTCCAAAACGTAGGGAGTACCTGGGAGGCTGCTGCCCGGGGAGGACTGCCCGCACTGGAAAACCTGCGTAAGGATGTACGGGTGGAGTGGGGAGTTTTCTGCCTGAACCTGCACATTTAGGGGCGGGTGACACTGCTCTTCGGGTTGCACGGGGCGCAGAGGACGCGGCGTTACGAGACAGACACGGTTAAGAGGCCGGTTTGGCTCAGAGAGACGATTCCGAGAGCATCGGCCGTTTTCAAACAAGGCACAACATGAGGAACAAGCAACACGACCCCGATCGCCGCGCATCAGAGGAACCGGTTACGAAAGCGGCGGGTTACGAAACGGCTGTTACCAACCCCCCCGGCTGCGCCTCGCTCCGGCGAGCTGCACCCGCCACGGCTCCGAGCGAGCTCTGCCGCACGCTCGCTGCTCGGGGCACGCACCGTCAAAGCGGGGGGCACAGGGGAGCCTTCACGCGCTCAGCCGCGACGCCCCGGCTCCCCGCGTCGTCAGGAGCCCGCAGGATGGTTACGCAACGTGTCCTGCACCCCGGGGCCCGGCACCCGTGCTCAGCTGGGACGCGTCGCGGGGGCTCTGCGGCGCGGCGTCACCCCCACGGTCTGCTCCTAACGGACTTGCGCGGTTCCTCGTGTCTTGTGAAAAAAGGGGGCGAGTGCCGGGGACAGGCTGCTTCAGGCAGGTTTCCCCATTACCACGGTCACCCCGACCCGAACACAGAGGTGTCGGAACTGGTGGCAGTACGAACGCCGTTCCGTCGCCCGTATAGGCACAGCTGGGGCTAACCTAAAACTCAAGCGCTGGGTTTCACAACCTCGTCCCACCCTGGGATGGAAACGATGCTTTTGGAAATTTATAATTTAAAAGAAAACCCAGAGGAACAGCCCTAGAAGCACCTTTCCCCACCCTCCTCCCACAACACCGGGGAGAGCAGCCGGGCTTCCTCTCCCAACCCATCCTAAGAAACCCTCCTGATAAAATTTTCCCTGAAACGTGCCTTTCCACAAAGGGATGCATCCTGCAAACCAGACACCGTGCTGCACAAGCCCCCTTCGACCTCCGTGAGCCACGTCAGCTCTCGCTGCGCCCGGGCGCGCAGAGAGCCCCGGCACAAGGGAAATGCGGAGCCTGAAACGCCGAGCCGATGGAGATCGGGTTAATTCCCCTTTTAATCTTCCCGCTTGTTTTGTCCCGCCCTTCCAAAGCTCCTTCCCAAAAAGCCTTCACAACATTCCAGCAGCTCGCAGCACCGCGACGGGCACCGGGAACTCCAGCGTCAGCCTTGCCGCTAATTGTCCCACAAGCACAAATTAGGAATTAGCGGCCCCGGCGCCCCACGGGAGAGCGTCAGGCAGGACAGACGCCGTTATCCGAGCGGGGACAGACAGGTCGGACGGATACAGGTTTGATAGCGAGGGAGTAATTACAGGAGGGGTTCCGAGCAGAGCGATAACCCGGGTGGGCTGCAGGACCTGGGCATCTTCTCTCCTTGAGAAAGACGTGGGGCCTGGCCCCGGTTAAGCCCCCCGGGAGCGAGCGGAGAGAGCCCGAAGGTGCGGGACCTGCCCGTAAGCAGGACCCCGGGCGGCACCGGGAGCCACGAGCACACCCGGCTGCGGGGCCGCTCCCCTCCAACTCATTCCCATCGCAGGGGGGGACCCCCCCTCACCAGACGGCCTGAGCGGCAATTAACTTCATTTCTCAGGTTTAACGGTGGCTCATCAAGTCTTCCCAGTATCTTCCCTCCCTCCCAGCACCTCCTGTTCCCTGGCGGCTGCGTATAACAGGTTATGATTTAAAGTGGGAGACAGCTCACCGTGATTCACGGCCGTGAGCTGAGGCTTTTCCCCCGCTCAATACCCTCCTTGACAAGCTTCCAGCTAATAAAAATGCCAACGTGCTGAACCGAAGCAGAGATTGAGACGTTAGGCGATAATCCAGCGAAACGCTAACGATCAAGCGAGGCACATTCGTAACTGGTTAAAAACTGGATCACCCCAACCCCAGGCTCTGCCGTGCAGAACGGGCGACGGTTTCCGCTCTTGTGCGAAGGCTTTTTTTTCCTTTACGATACAGCCTTTGGGATGGGCTTGTTTGTGTCCAGAAAATACAGAGGAGGAGGATTCAAATAACAGCTACGTAAAGGTGACCCGGTGCGTTACCCCCAGCCTGCAAAGCTGCCTTGTGCTTGTATCACTCGACGGCTCAGGCCACGAGGGCAGCTGCAGCCCCTGCGGTCCCCGATAGCAAGCGGGATTAATAATAGCATTGCTGTTAGGCTTGAGAAAAAATAAAAAAAAGCCTCGCTGTGCACAGCTGCACGGCTTATCTGCAGCGGGGGACGCAGAAAGAGCCGCGCCGTGACAGTGAGTGACACCGGGGACAGCAGAGGAGCCGGGCACCGACCACGGCCCCTGCACCGATGACACCGGAGCCGGGGCTTGGCACAATTTGCCTATTGCTCTGCATTAGTTTCTTACCCCCCTCTCCGTTCCTGAGGCTGCTGAGCCATCACCCGCCCGCAGTGCCGCCGGCAGCGCCTTTCCCGCTCCTCCGGGTGTATAAATTAAGGGCAGGAGGGTGCAGGGAGCCGCGAGACTGCGGCCACTCGTCCCGCCCGGAGCTGCCAGCCCAACGCGCCCCAGCTCACCGAGGTGTCTTCGGAGCAGGACGCGATGATGTTCTCAATGAAGGGATTCCACTTGATGTCCAGCACGTTGCCCTGGTGACCGCAGACTTTGGGGTAGTTTGGTTCGATCCGGCCTGTCTGTAATTTAAAATAAAAAGAAAAAAAGAATTCGGTGATCAAGTCGGTCTTTTTAAGGCTGGAGGCTTGTTAGGGGAGAGAGAGCTCTGTAGCTCACGCTGGGATGGGGCTTTTGGCCGGAGGAGATGCCTGGCTGAGTCGGGATGGTTTCACCCCATCCGTACCGCCGGGGCGGCTGCAGGCGATCGCGTGCGAGGAGGGATTTCGGCAAACACGACCCGTGGGGCTGCCCGGCCCCGGGGAGGGGGCACCACCAGCTGGGGAGCTCAGTAGGGAATCTTCGCGTGACCGCCCAAAGCGGCGGGCAAAAGGGCTGGAAGGGACTTGAAAGGCTCCAAGCCAACCCCCGGGCCCCGAGGCAGCTCAGCCACGGGTTGAGAAGTTTGGTACCCTCCTCCCAAGTTTTGGAAGTGACGGTGAGCGAGGTAGGCACGTGTGTCCGCCGGACACATCTCCAGCGACTCCGGGATCGTCAACGCTCTTGCCCAACGACGCTAACAACCCAACCGTACACCGCTTGATGGGACCCTCCCCGCCGGGCGCCAACCCTTGCAAGACTTCAGGGCCAGCCCGGTCCCGCCGCCCCAGCACCTGCGGAGCTCCGCAGCAGCGGACGGCGCCCGGCACAGCCTCCTCTGGGGGTCGCCGTCACAGGAACCCCCCGCTCCTCGCAGGGACCTGGCAGGGTGCTGGCGCGCTCGGAACGCGCAAACTAACCGGGTCAGCGTGGCACAGACGCTAAATATTTCATAGCCCTTCCGGCACCCACCTCCTAAGGCACCGAGCTCCCGGCTCCGTCTAACGTGAAGGAAGAAACGCGCCGAGGGTAACGCGCCGCACGGTCGCCACCCACCGCGAAGGGCCGCGGCCAGGAGCGCTCTGGGCAGCCGGATCGGGCCCAGGGGCTCACCCCCGCGCCGCCGCTGCTGCGGAGGTTTATTTGAATTAATTTGCTCCCAGGGAGACACGGACCATATATAAAATGAGAACTAGGCTGGCCTTAAAACACCGGGGACTTAGTTATGTGGGTCATTTCGGTGATCGAGGTAAAGGGAAAAAAATAGGTGCCTCCTCCCGCTGCCCTCAGTTCGTGAAGGGACACCCCCAGCCCCACGGCCGGCCGGCTAACAGGGGCACGGGCAGCCATTCCCCTCCGCTTTTCGATGCGGTCTCTTACAAACACTCATTAATTCCCCGGCGCGTGACAGGCGCGGGATCACGTCCCCGTTAGCTGGTCCGTGATGAGCGTTTAACGCAAGACTGATTTCCAACTCATGAGTCTCTAATTAGGGCACGCTACACAAATTCCCCACCCACGTGGCGCATTTTCCCCTCGGCGACCGATACCTGCCCGTGTGATGTGAACCTGCGTTAGGGCCAGCTTCAGGGGTGCCGGGGCAGGGGTGGATGGAAGAGCCGGGACGGGGCGGCTGTGCTGACAGCATCACTTCGGCTCCCTCAGAGAGCCTAAACTTTGATAATTCTGCCCGTCAGCAACACCCTGGCTCAGATCGGAGCTGCCACATCAGCCCCGGACCCGTAACTGTCTCCTCCATCCGCTAATGCCTTTTCTGCCCTGCCTTCACCGGGCAGCTTTGCCCCAGATAAGCAGCAGCGATCGACCTACACAACATTTCTGACCTCATCGAGCAGCTGAAAGGGCGTTTTCCTGGTTAATGCCCCAGACTTGGGTTTTATTAGTGCCGTTACAAATCAGCCCAGGCTTTTCGGGATAAAAACAAGCAAAGTGACTTTCTGACAGTTTTGCCAGGGTGACCCAAACCTCTGGCAGCTGGTGGCTCTGGATGATGCCACGGCCAGAGAGACAACCCCCTGAATCCCCCCCACCCCTCACCCCCCCTCCTGCCCCCCAGGATACTTTGCTTTGCCTAATTACACCAAGCATCGCTGCAAACACCGGAGCATCCCACAGGAAGGGCAATACATTAACGTACGCATCACCCAGGGATTTTAAATTTTCCTTTTTCTCAGTGGCAAAGACAGCCCCTCGGGAAGTCCCCGTCACACCACACCCGCACGGCGGGGGGCAACGGCCCCCAGCATCGCAGGGACCCCCCCAGGACACTATGATCTCCACGCTGGGAGCCAACAGTCCCCAGGAAAAGCGGAGCCCAAGGAGGGGCATCGCCTGATCTGGCGCCCAGGGTCCGCAGGCTGTAACGCAAGGGAAATCATTAGAGAAGACCAGCCCTTCATTTTAATAAAAAAAAATAAAGCCCTTCTGACACAGAGCCTAGAAAACAGCTTTGATCAAAAAGGTAGTTTTCCGCTAAACTGAACGTTCCAAAGGGCTGGTGGGAAAATGTTGCTTTTCACGAAAAACATCCCAATATCTAGAGCCAACATTCACATTCACTCGAGGCCCCGGTATGCCGGGTGCCCTTGCTGGGCTGGGCACCCAGGAGGGGCTGTTTGCCCCGATGGGTGCTCGGGACGCGGGGCAACGGCTGCCTGTGGCCTGGGGAGACCCACAGAACCCCCGGGTGGGCTGCTGCCTTCACCCAGCCTCCACTGCAAAAATCACGCCACGAAAAGTTATGAAGAAAAATCTGATTTTTCACGTTCTTTAAGTTTTCCCATGGGAAAAACAAATAATTCTGCCCTCCGTCCACAGGCGGGGAGGAGCTGCCATGGGTGGGGAGAGCTCAGCCCCGTGCCCCGCAGCCCTGGAGCGAGGACGGGGTGCTTTGGGCCTCATCCTGCACACGAGCATCACACGGAGCAAAGCGCGAGCTGCAGGGATGCAGCCCCGGCGATGTGCAGCCAGGATTTGGGAAGGAAAAACCCAAAGGTGAGACACAGGAGGTGGAGGGAAACACAGCAACGCCCGCGCTTCCTTAGCGCACAAGGCTCTGCCTCCCAGTACCACCCAGCGACCCTCCTGTGGATTAATGGGATGCAAAGCACAGCTTGCTGGGTTAATATATTAAGTCCGCTGGCAGACATCGCTTACCTAAACGGCTCAGATTATCTAGCTTTCCCCCCATTTTCATATTTGCATTAGCATGACATTATTAACACGCTGCCTAGAATAGAAATTCATGCAGCAGCTGCTAAATTCCAGGCGGACAAACCTTTTAACAGCGCAAGTCAATACGCAATCACTTGAATTTTGAGCAACCAGTCAAGTGATTTCCTTTGCAAAGTAGATTTGATGGTTTTGTCAAAATGCATTAGGCTTTCAAGGAGACAAACCAGAGCTTGGTTACTAGGGATAGTTTCTGCGCAAGAAAGCAGGAGTTTTGGTTAAAATAAGTTGAAGGCAGCCAGTGTGCAGGAGCTGCCACGGTGCCCGCAGCAAGGGACAGCCCTTGTGTGAGAGCAGCAGCGGGCTGTGCCCATGCCCAGGGCACCTGAAAAAGAGGAGAAGGAGCCAAATAAAGGAAATAAAAAGGAAAAAAAAACCCACAATAAAAAAATCAGGGATTTATGCCATAGCTTCCCATTTAGTCATTCTTAGAGGGACCTTGCCAGCAGCCACGCATTAAGCCGCGGTGAATCCTAATCGCAGGCTCCCTGACCCCTGGCCAGGGTAAGCTCGGTGACCCAGATACCGTCCCCGCAGCGAGAGCCCGCTGTGGCTCTCCGGGCTCCAGCAGCTCTGACATTTTCCACAGCACGGACTGGAAGGAACAAATCTTCCAGCAACTTCAGCCCCTCAAAGCCCTCCCTTTGCCGCAGCGATGAGGAGCGCTTGAAAAAGAGAAAGTTATTCGTATTATGGCGGGGGGAGAAAGGACAACGAATTTTTTAAGTTGGTTTAACACGGTTATTTTGCTGTTTGGTGACCGAGGAAGATGCCTTCCCCTGCAAATGGTTCAACAGCAGCGAGGGCGGAAGGACCAGCAGCGTGCAGAGCCCCGGGGCTGGACGCACAGCCCCAGGAAGGGGAACACCATCACCCGGAGGAGCAAAGCCTCTTTATTCTCAGAGGCATCACGTTTAAGCACTCTAAGTCACCAAAGCGTTGCTGTCAGCGGTGTGAGCTCGTGAGCAATTCTGATACCCGGGTCCCTCCCAGTGAACCTCTTGGCCGCCATCAGACGCAAGCGACGGGAGGTGTTATCGCTTCGCACAAGCGGCACAAGCTTCAGTCGCGCGATGGCAGGACTCCACGTTCGCTTTGCGACCACTCGGCAGGAAGCTCAGATAAATCGTTTCAATATATGTATTTCACAAAACCCGCTACAAGCCCAGAACGTTTCCAAACCCTCGCGTTTCCGATGAAGCTCTACAAGCGCGGCGAAAACCTTTCTTCAACTCTACCCTCAAACCAATCGTGCACGGAAAACTTTACAGAAACAACAGCAGCATCCACCCGGCATCGATGCCAGCGCCTCTGGCGCCTGTCCCCGGGTGAGGAACCTTCCCGAGGAAGGAGCACCCACCACCAGCCCCGGGGACCAGCCAGGCCACCCTTCCCCACCCAGCAGCTTCCCCCAGATGCTCCCTGATCCCTTCTTAGCTTTCAGAAGGGGATCAGGGAAGCGCTGCCTGAGCCGTAGGGGATTTACAGGGTTTCCCAGGAAATCCTTGAGTACACACAAGTCTCCCGTGGCTGAGATTAAGAGTAAATACATTTGCTGCTGTCTTTTTAAAAGAAGGTCTCTCCTACTCGAGAACCGAAGAGGAAGAAAATTACAGACTCCCCTGACCTGGGGCAGCCCCCCGGCTGATTTCGGTAGCAGGGAAGGTCGCTGCAGGTTAACTGACCCTCATTAGGAGCCAAGTCAAACAGACGCAGCACAAGCAAGAGAGAAATTGTACCAACCCTTGGCAGGGACCCAGAAAACCCATCGCCACGATGCGCTGCCGGCTGCACACTTTCCCACACGGTAGCGGGGACCAGCCCCGGCTGAGAGCCCAGGGGAAGGGGGAGGCAAGAGGGGGGCTCCAGGCACAGCTGGGCATCACATCCGCAACAGGAGCCCTTTCAGCAGAGAGCGGCGAGAGCTTGAACGCGAGGGGACGGGTGTCTGGGCAGCGGAGCCTTGCCCCAAGAAGCGGCACTCGCTGCCCCAGTCGCTCGTGCAGCTGGAAGGGTGCTGCTGCTGGCGATGTTTCTCTCCAACAACTGAATAAATATAAAGACAGACGCCTCGAGCCTTTCTCCACGTTTTCTGTTCTCCCCAGCAGCATCCCTTCTGCCAGGACACACATCCAGCCTCCAGCGGCTGCAAACCACCAGCCAGCAGCGATTGCATGGCCCCAGTGCTGCCAGAGCCAGCCGGGGCCGAGGAGATTGGGCAACCACACGTGCTCCCAGCAGGATCATCCCCCAGGAGGGATGGGGCACACAAGTGACCTGGCTGGAAGCTGCTCCAGGGATTCTCAGTAATACAAATCCATGAAAAATACCAAAGAAATCCACGCATGCAATCAACAATATTAAACACGAAAATATCAATTCCAGGCACTGGAAATGTCTGAACATGCTTCTGGGTCCTGCAGAGAGTAACCTGGTTGTCGTGAACACACTGCCAGACCGCTCTGTGAACGGGAGCAGCAAGAGCCAGCTTTCTAGTAAACAAATTATAAAAGCCCAGCTCATGTTCTGGCACCTCAGGGCGAGGCGGCTCTTTAGCCAGATGTGCACCTCCAGGGAAGCGATGCCACAAGTGAGAACTGCCGCCCCTTTTCCCAGCCCGTCACCCCCGGGCAATTCCAGCAGGGAGGCGGAGATGTGCTCCGGGCAGCCCCAGCACCTGCTGAAACAGCGCAGGCATCCTTTAAAGCAGCAGCGGCAACACACGGGGCTGCGCAGAGCCGGGCAGGATTCCTGCCTAGCCCTACGGCTTTTACCGCCTGGGCATCTCCCACCCCCGTGGGTCCACGGGCACCTTCCCCGGCCGGCCTCGCCACGGCGGCCGAGAGCAGGGAAGCAAGAGAGGCTGCGGTCCCAGCAGGTTTTGGTGATCGTCCTCTGCACGGCAAGCACCCTCAGCCGTGCCCTGCCCTGCAGAAGCTGCCCCAGCAGCGGTGCGGGCAGACGGCGTCTCTGCCTCGCCCTCGGCTTCCCACCACGCTCCTTGAGGGAGCGTCACCGGCCTCCGTGCCTCAGTTTCCCCAGGAGGGACGACGCTGTCGCTGCCTCTGGCAAACTCCGTGGTCAGGAGTGCTTCGGGATAAACAAGCGGTCCCAGGTTTACCAGGGTATTTGCCACAGAAATTACATCAATTTAGAGGTGACTTAGTTACTCTGAGTTACAACTAAACCACGCAAGCCATAAAGCGGGAAAAGAAATCAGCATTGCTTAATGCCATTTTTGCTAAGGATGAACATTTCGACACTACTTACTCCTCTTGTGTGGCTATAAATACTGTTAAATTAAATATAAATACCGCTGTGGGCTGTAAGTCTCCCATCTCCTTGCCCAGCCAGACAGCAGCATCCCCGCTGCATGCGCTCGGGGTAACCGTCAGCACAGCTTCTCCAGCCGCTCTGGACCCACAGAGCCCTATAGCCCTAAAACCCACCAAGCGACGCACACAGCAGCTTCTGACAAACAATTTGCACAAATTAAAACCCCGAAGCCTTGCTGCAGAGGTATTTATCTGCACCATAAAAGCAGTAGCCAGGCTCAAGCTTGTTAATTAAAAAGACAAAAGCCCATATAATGTCCCTGTTAAATTGGATTATGGAACACTAAAAATAAATCCATGTTTATTGGTAACAAAAAGCCACTCTTCCCCAGCGAGAACCGGCTTTCTCTCTATTTTAACCGGCAGAGGGGGCAGGCAGGGCTGCACTGCCACGGCCCAGGCAAAGCCGAGCTCTCGCTTCCCCAGGCTCGACACCAAGCGTTGCTGCAAATGCAGCAGCACTAATGGGGCAAAAAAATCCAGATTTCCCCTCCTAAGCTTTTGTTGGCCCAAGGACCCGTGTTTCCAAACCTCTTTTCCCCCTCTGATCCAGCACCAGCTCTCAGAGCGGCATTAAAATTTTATGCTGACACCTTTTGACTGATCCAGGTGCTTAAAACCAGGCGGACCCTCGGTCTGGGCTTCCCACGGCTGCTCTCCTGTTATCTCCTTGACAAATGCAGGGACATCGGGTTGTGCTGCAGTGTGGAACAGTAATGCTGAAGTGACAGCTTTTTTGTAAGCCTCAGGTTTTTTTTTTTTTTTTTCTGGCCAACTCTGTGCTGAAGGAGATGTCTCCTGCAGACTAAAAGCAGAGAAAAATTCACAGAAAAAACACCCAAAACCATTGTACAGACCGAGGCGGTCTCCCGTGTCCCGGGTTTAAAGGTAGAAAAGCTTCAAGGACATGAAAATTGGTTCATAGTACAGAGAAATCTCTGTATGTTTTCTTGCAGAAAACCTCCTGGTACTTTGAAGTGCAGCATCTCCAAGCAAGGACAGCAGCTGTGTGATGAGCTTGCCCGTCCTCTGCCCAGTCTGGGCAAGTAGGTGCCCGCACAGAGGCAGGCAGGCACGGGGGTCCCTTGGGCGATGCCACAAGCACACAGGCAGAGCAGATGCCACCAGGACCTGGAGCCAAGCCCAGCCATCCCGGCGCCCGGGCGGGCTGCCGGGGGGCAAGCAGCCCACTCCTCCCGCTCGCCAGCTGCCACCCGGCGGGCGGGGGAGCATCCACGCGGGTTCCGGCCACTGACCCCAGACGGACACGGGACGGCGGCACTGCTCCTCCGCTGCACCCCTGCGTGCTGGGTCAGGGAGGGGCGGGCGCTCCCCGACCCCCCAGGGCTGCCGGGGCGCTTTGGGACCTCTGCGGCAGTCGGCTGTCACCTCCACGGGCTGCCCCTGCTCCCGGCTGGCTTGCGGGGGCCCCCACGGCAGCAGAAAGGGACATCAGCGTCCCATGGGGATGCAGGGGGGCTCAGTCCCCTGCCCCCCCCCCCCCAGCACCCCCAGCTCTGCACGCCGGGGCACGCGCCAGCGGCATGGCAGCCCCGAGCCACATCTTCGGGCTTCAGCCTCCCACGCGTGAGCAGAGCCCGGCCCCCCCCCCCCCCCCCCAAAAAAAGAGCTCCTCCCAGCACCCTCCTGCTCCTCCCAGCACCCTCCTGCTCCTCCCAGCACCCTCCTCTGCCACCCTGCCTGGTTTATACGAAGCCAACCAAATCAGGCACAGCTGAAATAAATCCACATACTACTGTTTCAGCTAGCCCAGGGCTAGCAAAATCCTGGCACTGCCCAAAGCATGTGGGCTCGCCGAGCTTCCTTGGTGCTGGTTGCTGTAGTTGAGCTACAGCTCAAACATGCTGTTTTGTTTTGGGTTTTTATTGTTTGTTTTTTTTTTTTTAATTTAATAACTGCTGCCAAAAGCTGTCATGGCTCTGGGGCTGGGAGGAGAGCAGCTCTCGGGCTGCAAGTGCAGCATCTTTCAAAAATGCCACGTATTTTGTCCCTTCCCAGGCCAGCGCGCTCCGGGGCTCCCCGCGCGTTTGGATCAGGCTAAAGCATTTTGAAGACTAAACAGACCGAAGCTGAAGACAACAATTTAGGGAGGGAAACCCCCGGGGAAGGGGAGAGCGGGTGCTCCTGGGGCTGCACGGCCCCGTCCTGGCTCTGGGGTCCCACATGGATGTGGGAGCCATGGCTTTCATCTCAGAGGAAGAGAAATGCTTCATCGCTACCGATAAACGCCTGGAAATGCCACGAAACGCACCCTGGGGCGTTTGGAAGCCCAGAAGAGGCGAAGGCTCCTCCGTGGGTGACTCCGTGCTGTTGCAGACGTTGGTGGGGATGCTGGGTTTCAGTGTCGGCGTTAAGGGGTGTGCAGCACTGGGGAGAACGCTGCTGTTTGGGCTGTGAAACGTCCGACCTCAGGTTCTCCCAATTAAGCACGCTCTCTGCTAAAAAAAATGTAGCCACACCATTCCTAGTATTTCTGGGATTTTTGCACAGATTTTTTTTTTTTTTAAAGTGGAGCCCAAATGCTGTCTTTTCCATCATTTCACGGGTCCCGCTCTCCCAGCCCCTCTCCATCCACACAGCTCTTCCCAAGGCAGAGGGGAGGGGGGTGGCTCGCGGGGGGACGGCCGGTGCTGGGAGCGTGTCCGCAGCAGCCGCGGCAGGTCCGCGCTGGACCACAAACGCGGCCGTGATCGCACCGAGCCGCTTTCCTGCGGAATCTGAGTCTGAGCAAGGCGGGATTCTGCTGGTGATGACGGAGTGATGACGGAGCTCGACCCAGGCTGCGTTACCGCTGACCCAAAAAAACCATTTCCGAGATGGTTTCTTCTTCCCTTCAGCCTGGCCCGAATCCTCCTGCCGCTACGGGTTGGGGAGCAAATCGTCATTGTCTCGAGCCTCAGCCCGAGCACCCGCGCACAAGCTCTCCTTCGCCCACTCTCCGGGGATATTTATAGCACAAAACCTTTGCCGTGCAGGGGAGAGGCTGGTTCCCAGCGGCCGAGGCTCCAGAATTTGGGATCCTGCCCCAGCTCTGCTGCCGCGCAGGGTGGGGGGACGGGCTTGGGGAGGATGGGGGGGCAAAATGCAGCCGTGCTCCGTCTTTGCAGCCTGTGCAGCCTTGCAAAAGTGGTTCCGCATCCCCTTGATCGCTACGTGAATACAGCGAGGACCCGGCACTTCTGATGTGCCGGCAGAGGAACATATGGCCCAGCGTATGCAAATGCATTGTCACTCGAAGCATAAAGCAAGAGGGGGTTTTGGTGAACATTTCTGAGCAGAACAGAGGGCAGAAATGTAAAAAAAAAAAAAAAAAAAAAAAAGATGGCAGCAAATCAAATCCTGAGTAGATCTGCAGTATCTAGGTTACCTTAATTATGTTCAGCTAAATATGGATGCCAATTAATTAGAGGGCTGCCGATTTCCAAAGAAAATTAGTTTACTCTTAATGAGCTAATCAGTCTCTATTTAAAAAAAAAAAAAAATTATTAGAACGTACAAAGGCGCGTGCAACCACTTGACACGGAGTGCCGAGGTCTGCTCCGGCTGGGATTTACTGGGTGCAGTGTTGCCAGGATTTCCGCACGGGGCCGATGATCCCTTCGGAACAGGTTGCGAATGGCGTCGCGCTCCCTCTGCTCTTACCTCACTGGGACCGGGCTACGTTTGCCAGAAAAAATGGGTAATTTGCTGGCAATCCCGGGTTATTGGCTCAGGATTTAGGACCACGAGCGAGTGGCGTGTGGATGAGCATCGTCCCAGCTCGGGCTCGGTGGCGTGGGGAGGGAGGCAGAGACGGAGGCTGGAGCGCTCAGACAAAGCTCCCGGTTTTTCGAATATTAATAAGAGTCAAGCTGTGCGCTGCAATTAAAACGTTGATTATAATTTCTTCCATCTGCAGCTGATTCTACCCCAGAAATCCAAGAAAAATTCAGAAGAGATGTGAACATGGAGTGTTACATGGAGAAAACATCTAAGAGGAATGCTGGGGCGTGGGGAGACGGGGTGCAGAGGGGCTCGGAGGGGCATGCTCCTCTGTCCCGGCACGGCTGGCTCCGCCAGCTTCGCCTCCCGGCTGGAAAAGCCGGCGGGTTTGGCACCGTGACTTTGCTGCCTGAGCGACAACCACCTTCTCCCCACGCGCGTCGCACGTCTTCGTACGCGGCGCGTCTTCAAGTTACGTGGGGTAGGCGCGTCCTTAAGGGGAGTGAGCGCAGCTCCTCCGATGTCAAAAATGTTCCCGAGAATGAGCGACTGGGAGCCCCCCGTGCCCCCTCCCAAGAGCCATGGGGTGAGGGCAGGGTGCCGGGATGCCGCCACCAGCTCGGCATGGCTGGTCCACATGCTGGAGCCCCGGCGGGAGAGCAGCAGCAGCAGCGCAACTGTGGTACCCCGCGGCAGCGCCCTGCGCCCAGGTTTCGGGAGCAAAGCAAAGCAAGGCAAATAAATAATATTTATTTCATTTTCAAGGTCGCGGCCGCTTGGCTTTTCCTCCGAGGGACGCAGCTCTGCGTCCGCCGCGGGGCCGAGTGCTCGGCCAGGAGCCGCCGCTGCCAAGCATAGTCCCCCGGGGCAGCTTCCGAAGCACCGGCTGAATTTAAAATTGCACGAGCGAGAGACGTGCGGACCCTCGTGGGCGCTGATGCAAAGAGCTGGGGAAAGCCTTAGCGCTGGGGAAGCGACAGCACAGCGCGGCGGGGAGAAAGGACGCGAGCTGCAAACGGGATTGGTGACGCAGAGGCGCGCGCGCCGCTTCTCCCGTGCAGAGGTTTAGACGGGTGCAGCTGCAAAGCGAAGCCCAGAGCCCTCGGCGCGGTGCACGGAGCCTTAAAAACACGTCTTGTGTGAGGCGGCATCTGCTGCGGCGCACAAAGCGACAGCCCCCGGGGCTTTGCAACAGGAAAACGGGGTGCGCAGCCGTGCTCTCCTTCTCAGGCTGTCCAGGGCATCAAATTTGAGGGCTGAGATTATATGGACGAGCTCAAATAAAGGGCGAGGACCTGCTACCTGCGCGGCAGGGCAAGGGGCTCCACGGGGACCCCCTTGCTTTCTGGGAGCGGTGTCAGGGACACGCCGGGGTCGCAAACCCGAGCGGCCGCTGCGAAGGGGCAGGACGGAGACGTGCCAGCGCCCGCCCTGCCGGCACGTGCTCACCGAGAGATGCCAAAAACGCTTTTAAGAAACGTTTCATTTTCTTCCTCGAGGAAAAACCCAGTTCACTAAGGCAGCGGTAAATCCTCCCTTCCCCGCGCAAGAAAACCCCCGTAAAGGACAGCAGAGGCTTCGACACACCCTGCTGCAGGGGGAGTTCCCGGGACGGAGCGTGCATCCGCGCTGCCACGCTTAGGGACCGGCTCGGGATCGGAGTCGCCTCCGCCAGGGCCAAACCTCTTACCTGCTCGAGGGGGATGACGAGGAAGGAGCCCCCGCCGGCGCTCTCCGTCACGATGGCGAGGAAGCGGGCGTTGACGGCGCAGAAGTGGTTGTCGTGGACGTTCTTGGTGATGGGGACGCCGTCGAAGCAGTGCTCCCGGCTCGCCACCTTCCCGTAGACGTTCCGAAACTTGGAGCTGCGGTACTGCGGGCGCCATGACATCTGCCGGGCAAACGCAGAGGGCTTAGCCTTCCGAAAACCCTCCACCCCGGCTGCTTCCCAGTTGCTTTCCAGTTTCCAACCCCTGCTGCAATAGGGCCTTGCCTGATGGCAGTATCGCGGCAGCCCAGGTCTGCAGATATAACACCCTTGAAAAAAATATAAGATGTCTGCCCAGAGCACGGTACAAGTCACAAAAGGCATTAAAGGCTCTCGACTGTTGCAAAATTTAAGCTGATCTTTTCGGCACGAAGCGCTTCTCTAGAACATACCGCACTGCTACTTCATGTGCATATGACAAATGAATTAAGGCTTTTAACGCGATGACTGGGAAACGGATCGGTCTGGGTGAAAGCGTGCGGCCGCGCAGGACAGGAGCGCTCCGGCCGGGAGCGAGCGCCGGAGAGCTGGTCCGCGCTGCGTTCAGCCGTCGCGGCTCGGTCTGCACGCGCGTCCCTGCGCGGGCTAACTGCTGCCATTGCTCCCGACAGGGAGGTGCTCCCAGCGATCCCAGCGGCCGGTCCCGGCCGACCGGGGATCCCAAGGACCCACCAGCTCATCCTGCTTCCCCTGCAAGTCCGAGCGCTGCAGCTGCCTGCACAGAAGTGAGCCTGCTTTCGCTCGCCCGCACTACTTCGCTTTTCCTAAGTAAATAAAAAAAAATTTTAAAAAAGTCGGCTGTTTTCATTTCCGTCGTCTTCTGCACGATCTTTATGCCAGCGCAAGTGTTCACGGTCAAATCTATGAAGACTTAAGGCACTCTGAGCGCGCAGAAGAGCACAAGCGTTTAAGCCCCCCGAGAGCGGCGGAAAGCACTGCGCTCCCCCGGCCGCGCGGCGCTCGCGCGCCCGAGGACTCGCAGCCGCTTTAACCAGCAGCTGCTGACAAAAGCGGGTAAGCGTGAACGTAAACACCGCGTCACGTGCGGAGAGCGTCTCTCGGCGAGGGGCAGCACCGGAGAAACGCTCCGGTGGCTGCTCCGATCCTAAATAAACCTGAGTCCCAGGCGGGGACTCGCATAGACACCGGGAGCATCGTCCTGAGGACGCACGGCAGCACCAGGGCCGCGCGTTTGCCGCGGAGGCGACGCTGTCGGCAAACCCCAGGCTGCCGGGAAAAAGGACGCAGACCCGTGAGGCTTTAACCCGAAACGAGAGCAGAGAGACTTTTTTGGCTGGAAAGGCTTCTGCTCTGAAAAAATGCAGACTCACGTCCAACAAAGCACTGTGAATCTTTGCCAAACCTACCCAAGCGGTCGGAGCCAGGCAGGGCAAGGAAAAACACCCTGACCGCAGCTTGAGGAGTGGCTTTCGAGAGTTCCACTTAAATCTTACGTTTTCCTTTGTCTGAACAGATGAGTTTTCACAGGGAAATTAATTTTTTTATAATGTCAAAAAAGCACAAAAATGTACTTCGATATTTTTTATGCTCTGGATTTGCTCCATGATCCCAGGACTTTGACTTCGCTCTCGTTTCTGCTGTCCGTGCCCCTCCGCTCCAGACCTATTGCAAAAAAGCCCCAAATTCTACCAAAAGGGCCATTTGCTCCCTCCTTCTCCCACTAAGCTTTTCCGATGCCTCGTAGCATATCCCCACGCAGGAGAAAACCCACAGACCCCCCGGGGCGGAAACCCCTCCTGCCGTGCGGGGGTAGCAGAAAAGGGGCTCCCAATACTTTGTGCATCCAGAAATTCCATTTAAGAAGTCGCTGCCAAACGAAGCGCCAGCACAAACGAGCTCTGAGCAGCCCGGAGGTGGGTTTTTACCCTTGATGTGGATCCTCACACGTGTGCTACGGGTGCTCCGTACCCACGGCGGAGCCCGGCCGCGAGGGCGATGCTGCTTCCAGGACCTCAGCACTTTCACATCTCTCTCTTCCCCCCCCACCCCCCCAGCCCTCCCTCTTTTATTCTTTCACCAAAAACTGGGCAAGTCTCCACTCAGCCCCCGCCACCCCGGGAGGAAGCAATAAGCTCAAGTGGCTGTTTCGCTGGAGAAATCCAGAATTTCTTTCCTTTAACCTCAGTCAGTATTTCCTGTAAGCGGCGTCGCGTCGCCCCGCGGCCCCGGGGATGCAGACAGCCCGGAAACGCCGGCAAGATCCTGGCAAGGAGCTGGGGCTGCCCAGAGCCGGCATTGTGCGGCGGGCGGCTCCCGGCCGGGCCCTTTCCTGCAGATTTCTGGTTCTGGCAGCCGGCGGAGGCTTTCCCGTGCCAGAAATAGCTCCTGTGCCGCGTGGGAGAGCCACGGGGAGATCGTGGGGGTCCCAGCCCCACCGGCTGCGGGGAGCATCAGCCTTCGGATGGAGCTCTGCGCCGGGCGCGGGGGGAGCGGGGAAAAGCAGCCGACGGGACGGTCTTGCACCAAGGGGGGATTTGGGGTGGCAAACGAAAAAGCTCAGCATCCTTCGCTCCTTTGCCGGGCTGCGGAGCAGGCGGCTCCTGCCGGCGGTTTGTCCCGCGGCTGGAGCAAGGTGCTCAAGAGGTGGGTGGGCAGGAAAAGTCCACTCTCCAAACACCTTCGTGCCTGGTCCTTCCGCAGACGGTTTTGGCAGAGGTTGTGCTCTCCGGTTGGAAAGCGTCCCGGGGAAAGCGGCGTCTTGCTCCGCGGCGCTGTTCGCACCTCCGGCTTTGGCTCCGGCGAGGTCTGCCCACCCGGGGCTGCCACGCTCTCTCGGAACCCCCTTCCCCCGGGAGCCCACGGGGCTGCAGCGGGCATTGCCCACAAATAAAAACCTAAAAATATTTTCTGGCTGAGAAAAAAAAGGCCATTTTCCCATTGCATTATCTCATTGGGGTGTTTTTGTGAGCGATGTTTCAGTGGCGGATTGACGAAAACTTCAAGTTGCCAAGCAGATGCCAGCTTTATTTTTCCATTTAATTTTATTATTTATTCCTCCATTTATTTTTCCCCACTACATATATATTTAAGCCTTCTCTTTGAAGCTAGTGTCATCTCATGGGGCTTCCAAGCATCCAAGGGGATGGGGGAAGCAGCAGGAGCCCTTTGGTTTCTGCTGGCAGCCCACGGTGGCTGCGGCACTGAGCCCACGGCAGCGCTGCCGCGGCCGCCACGGCTCCGATCCGGAAAGATTTCTCTGGCACCGGCTGCTCCCAAAGGATGCGGACGAGAGCACAAGCCCACAGGCAAGGCCACCAAGGGCCCTCGGGGATGCCAGGAGGAAGAAAGCCAGTCAAGGGGCGAAGGGTGACGCACCACCCTTACGCTGCAAACACGGCTGCTGACGGGTTGCACGTGGGAAGTCTTCCCAGCAAAATACATGGTTTCACAAGAAAAACCATTTTATGATGGAAAACTGTTGAAAACGAGTCGGATTTTCTAGCCAGGACGACGAAAATCTCTTATCCCGCAGCCTGCGCCATCCAGGGGAGCGGTACAGTTTCAAACGGGAAATAGTTTTGTTATTTACTTATTTATTTTCCCTCCACGTGCTGCTCTGCGGAGTCCGTCGCTCCCCGGGGTTTCCGGGCTCGGAGGGGGCACGCTGGAATTCGGCACCGGACAAACATCCTATTTCCTGGCCAAGCCAGCGAAGGCTTTTGAAGATGAGGAGGGGTCGGAGAGGAGGGGGGATGCGGGGACGCTTCGGACACCGGCGGGATGCTGCTCAGCCGCCGCCGAGTGTTTTGCAGGTGGTGCCGACATTTCCCGGCCAGGGAGGAAAACAGCCCCTTCCCCAACGGAGCTGGACTCGGGCGAGACAAAGCCGGAGAGGAAAGGCTGGACAAAGCGACCCGGCCGCCCCGTGGACCCACGCCGGCCCCTCTGCCCTGTGCTTCCTCCCGGGGGGATGGCGGCAGCGGCCGGGGGCTTTGCACGGTGTTGCCATGAGGAGACCGAAGCGCCTCGCGTCCCACGGGATGCGGGGAGAGGCGGCCGCGACCCGGCTGCGGTGGCATCGCTGCGGCCAAGGGGACGGGGGCCTCCCCAAAACCTAACGGGAAACGTTGCATTTGCTGTCCTCACCTCCAGTTTCAACCCTTGCTCCATCGGCCTTTTAGCAGCCGTGGAAATGAACAGCGCTTCAAACTCCTGGGGGCTTTTTTCCAATTTTCTTTTGCCTTTTTCTCTTCCTTTACAAATGATTTGACTTAAATTTTGCAAAATTGGGTCTGTTCAGAACCCATCGTTTTCATTGTAAATTATTTCCCCCCCGCTTCTCTCTGCTCTAGAACCGAGAAATGAAAAAAAGAAATTTGGGGTGAATTCAGGCAGCCCCCCAGGCCACCAGCCCCGGTGCGCTGCTGCCGGCTGCTCTCCGGGGAGACGGAGCATGCTGGAAGACAAAAAAATCCTGCGAATGTTAGCTCCTGCGTGCTGCTGGCGCTGGCGCGCTCGCACGAAGCCGCAGACGTCCCCCGAGCCCCGCTCGGCCCCGGCTCAGCTCGAACTCCCGGCAGCGAGGGACCAGCTCCCGCACCGTGCGATGTGCCACATCCAGCACTTCTGGAAGTTATTATCCAGAGCATTTGCAATCCTACGGTATAGAATTTTTATGAAACTGGCTTTTTGAGTAATTCTCCACATTCTGCTGATGCTAACGGGCATTTTTGTTTTTCCATCACCTCACTCTCAATGGCTCAGAGGCATTAAAAAAATACTATTGATTTATTGGAGTCATTTCCATCCATCTCCCAGAATCAGACTAATGTGCCACCGCTTCCAAGGTTCATTCGAGTTCTGCATTTTTCTTGGACTCGGATTTCTCCTTTCGTTACAAAACTCCTCCCTTGTTTCGGGTTGAGCAGAACTTACATAAAACCCGGGAATACTATGAAGCGCTTTGAAGTGAGGCAATAAAACAAATCACATCCCCAGCCACGACATTCAGCATCAACCTTAGCCTCACGAAACAAGCAGCAGCAGAGAAATTCTCCGCTCCGGCGTTTTTAGGCTCATTATGTTTTTGACTTATTGAAGCGCTCGAGGGGAAGAGCATGCCCCAAAATCCCAAGCTGGAAGGTGGAAATCTGCTTTGTAACAACAGTTGGAGCAGAAAATGGGTGAGCTGGGAAGCCCTGAGCAGGGATACAGGCCAGGGCAGAGCATCTCCTTCCTCCTCCTCTCCTGCCCCGGCGGCCGCGGGGAGGGGGGGCAGCGCCGCCGTCCTGCTCCTCCTCGCTGAACAAACGAGCAACGCGGTTCGTTCGGATTCGGTTCATCCAGGTTTCGTAACTGGAGCAGCGATACCTGCCGTGGCCGGGCGTCCACGCCGAGCCGGGCACCCAGGCTGGGGGGGAACGTCCCTCGTCTGGGGAGAAAATCGCGTCGAAGGAGAAACGCAGAGGCGCGCCGCGTTGCTTCTCTGCGTCGCGGCGTCCGTGTGGGTGCTCTTCCTCAAAACCGGAGGAGAACACACGGACCTGAAGGTGGGGAGAGGCCCCAGGGACAACGTTACAGGCAAGGAGCCCGGCGCCGGCAGCTCTGGGTGAAGCCTGCCGCGCGCCCGGGCACTAATACCTTGCTCTGACCCTGCTGCGCTGCAAACGCAGACACAGGCAGGAGGCGAGGAGCAGCACGCCACGTAGGTCGCTCAGCCAGAGGCTTTCGTACGCCATAGGGCTGGGTTAAGGCGGTGACGCTGAGGAGCGGCCGCAGCCCCGTACCGGGGAAGGGATGGGCAAGTTTTCCCCTCCGAGCGCGGAGGCTGCGGGGAGCTGACTTCCCTCTTTCTCCCCGTCTATCCTGGGAGCCGCAATATTGCATCACGTATCGCAGGGCTGACACGCGCGCAAGGAAGGCAGGCGTGCGCCCGAGCGGCGCGGGGAGTCCCCGGGACGAGGAGCGAAGCAGCCCTGCGGCTGCGGAGGGGTCGGAGCCGCCCCGTCCTGGGCTCCTGCTTCTGGCAGGGCGGGGAATGAAGCTTTTAAGTGGGTGTTTCAGGCCTCCGTTCAGTTTTACGGCAGAGAGCAGCTTCAGCAGCAATTGTAGTAAAAAAAAAAAAAATTCTTATTTTGCAGGCTTTTCTCTAGGCTGGGGGACTGGCACCCGCCCCACCAGCTGGGCAGAGGGGATGCCGTGGGGCAGGCAGATCCCACCCGCGTGTCCCAGCAGCACAACCCGCGGGGACCAGCTCTGCCCGCATCCCCCTGGGAACGGCACTGCCCTTCGCCTGGAAAAAAGAAAAGGAACCAAGAAGCGAAAACCCAGCCCCTCTCCGGAGGCTTTTCTGATCTGTTGGCAGCTCCAGCCTTTGCCTACCAGCAGCAGCAGGACACGGCTCTTGTCTCTGTGCGTTTATTTTTAAAGGCATCTTTTCCAGCATCGGGAGTCTTGGCAACAGCGGCCGGGAGGGAGAGCTTGCGCAAAAAGCCCCTAACGCCGCAATAGGCGGTCGCGCGGCACAGCAGCCTGTAATCCCTAAAAAAAAAATCTGTGTGGCCTATATATAGCGCCGTTTAATCTGCCTCAACCGTGAAAGCTGCCAGAGAAACGAACTTCTGCTTTCACCTGTACGAAGCGGTGGTTTTGGGGGGTTGGCAGTACCAGCCCCGGTGCAGCGCGCACCCTTTCTCCGTCGCGCCGCGCAGCGGTGCGCTGGCGGGGCGACGAGGGGGGCCGTGGCACCTGGAGCAGACCTTCGGGTCGCCGCGATGGCACGTAGCGTCTCCCACGGCCTTAGAGAGGTTTTGAACGGGAAACCGGTGCTCTTCCATCACGACTCCCCGATTTGTTGTTCTGCACGTGGTTAAGTATCAGGGTTATGGTTGGCGAGCAAGAAAAAGGTATTTGCATGAAAAAGCGTGCTGGGAAAAGGGAATGCAACACTCGTCGTTTGCCTAGAAAATCTGGGGCTTTCAGGAGGTGTTCTGTGGCACCCCGGGAGACCGTGCCTTTCCGAAATCCCATTATTCCCTCTTTTCTTGCCTCCTCCTGGCGCAGGCAGAGGTTCTGGCGAGCATTGCCCATCTGGGGCTTTCCAGTTAAACTCAAGGCACAGCTTTGATTGAAGAAAACCAAATACAACCGAACCCCCCCCCGCTGCCCCTGTGCCCCCCTTGCGTGGGGTTATTTCCCCTCTCTCCGCTCCGGAGCCAACACGTCACCTGCGCATCCCTGGGAGCTGCTGGGCAGAAGCTGTTTTCCATCAGAAAGGTCAGCGGTGCTTGAGTTTGACTTTTCAAGTGATCGAGCAGCCACTAAGGCAGCGAAGTGTCACCGGGCAAAAACAAGGGCTGCTTTTCGGCAGGTCTTGGCCAGGGAGGTGGCTTCATCTGTAGGAAGCGGAGGGCTGCCTGATCCCGCCGTGCCCTCGCCCAGGGACACTGCTCACAGCTCCCTCATGCAGAGAGCGGGGAAGAAAGCGTCAAAATAGCTCACCGGGGCTTATTTTAGAGGAAAAAGCTACTACCCGACTCACTGCCACGCCACGCTCCCGAGGACGCTGCCGTGTGCCTTCCAGGACGGAGCCATCGTCCCCAAAGTCCCCGCGAGGCGGACGCAGCCCTGCTCCGGTCCCGATGCTCCTCCGCACCCCGTCAGCGTCGGCACCGGGGGTTAAACCCCTTCCCCAAGGACGTGGTACATATCGGCCATGGCCTGAGAAGCCCCGGGGTGAGCAGGGCTGTGCTCAGGTGCTAAACCAACGCTGGCAAACAGCAAAGCGCCGTCCCTGCGACCACCACGCGGCGGGCGAGCCCCCCGCAAAGCCACCTCCCCGCCCCGACTCCATCCCCGCTCGCTCTGCTTGAGCAAAGCCGCTATTTTTTCCGCTCGGAGGGGGAAAATGCACAAGCAGGAGCCGGCGGAGCCGCTCGCGGGCTGCGGCAGGACGATGCCAGCCCGGGACGTGTCCTGCCCAGGCTCCTCCGGACACGGAGGGTGGGATCTGCTCAGTGCACGCCCCATGCGTTAGCAAAGCATTTACACAGGATTTATGCTGCTGGAATCCAGTCCCTAAAGAAAAGCTTGAAATTAAACAGCTATATTTTGATAAGACACCCCGCATCGCCAGAATTAGTCATCAAATGCTTACTGTCCCATGCACTTTATATCAGAGCCAAACAAACGCTGATTTTAATCTCTCCAGTACTCTAATGTTCTGGTGCTTCTCAATTCAACCTTGAAAACGGTTTTTGTTCACATTAATGGCTTTCACGCTAACGAGGCTCGGTAAGATTTAACGTTTAGGCACGTCCCGTTCTTCATTTTAATAACAATTCCGCCGCAGAGCGCGACGCGTTCGCAGCGTGCAGAGGTAACTCAGCCACGAGCGTGTCCGACAGCCCAGGTTCGGCCCCGCTCGCGACCCACGCTGCGGCCGGGGCTCCCGGGCGCGTTCGCAGCCCCAGCTCGACTTAAAAGCAGGCGGGCTAAGAAACGCCGAGTCTCTGGTGTAAATTAAGTGGTTTCTCTTTTGTGCCGAGGGACCTTCAGAGCGGAGCCAGCCCGTTGGGCTCTGGGCTCGCGTGGGCTCAGCCGCTGTTTCTATGCATCTCTCTGTCCCAGCCTTATTAAATTTCCTGCGCGGGACACTCACCAGGCTGCCGTGCTTGCTTCCCAGCACGCTAGACTTGTGGAGGTCTCTCATTGACTCGACAAGAGCTCTGTGCAGAGAGGGAAAGCAAAAACATTCAATTCACCATGCCGGCAGGCTGAGATTAAACACACAAACCCTCCCGCGGCGTCGGGCAGCGCGCGGCAGGACCCGACCCCCGCGGGGCCGCTCCCGGGCAGTTTTCGCGCAAGCCGGAGCATCGCCGGCGGCCGGGCACGGGGCCGAGCCCCCCGAGCCGCCGGCAGCAGCCCCCACGCCGGCCCCCACGCCCTCCTCCCCGGTGGCTGCCAGCCCCGCTGGGGACGATGCCGCGTTGCCGCCTGCCTTCTTCTAGAGAGCAAAGTAATTCCAACACAAATCGTTTTCGCTCCCGAGACCATTAGCGAATGGAAGCATTTACGTACACGGCACATTACCTGACTCATACGCCGTTAACGTGCTCGTCAGCCTGTCCAGAAACCCTGGGATCAGCAGCGGGATGTAAAGCAACGACTATGTATATACGCAGGTAACCAGGCGAGGGGCTGGTCCACGCAGCCGCCACGCGGCAGCCCCCTCCTTGGGGAAACACCGAAGGGGGAACGCTTTTTTGCCGGCTATTTCCAGTGCATCTGGCTTTTGCAAGCACCAGAAATGGGGGGGGTCGCACCGAGCCGCGGGGAGAAGCTGCTTTGCACGCTGCCGTGGAGCAAACGTGTAACACGGCGCGCCTTCAGAGGCTTCGATTTTAGAATTCGCGCTTCTCCGCACGAAGCACTTGCTTGCCCTTCGAAAACAGGCGGTTTGCACAAAACCCAGCACAGGCTGACGGACGCAGCTTGTCGACAGCCCAGCCCGTGTCGCCCCAGGGCGCAGCCCCAGGCGTCGGGGCCGCCGGCCAGAGCCCCGCATCCCCGTACCGGGCTGCCAGCACGCAGCGGCGCGGCAGCGATGGTGCTCAGAGCCCCGAGACCAAGTCCAGCCGGCCCGAGAACGTTAGGGGGGCCGGAGGGGAGGGGCGGGGTTTAATAGTTGTACGAGGTCGGCTCAGGATATATACTGACCACTAAAAAGCAGATGACGGGTATTTATGAGACAGGCAAAACTGCACGTCCTATTACAGGATAACAATGTCAATAATGAAGAATAAAGCTCCCCGTTAAGCCTCCATGCAGCTATTATGGTTTGGATGGCTCGTTGGTTTTGATTCCAAGATAACATCAGCAGTGCTGCGGGACCTCATCCATCTCCGGCTGCCGTGAGAGCGCGGTGGCTCCCGGGCCGGGGGGGGGGACGCCTGGAAACGCTCCATTGCCGGGGACGGGCACCGGGGACGCAGTCCCGAACGCCATCAGCATCTTGAAGCTGCTTTTTCTTTCAGATCCAGTTTTTCCACGCGGTGCTGGAGCGTCTGTCCCATGGCTCGTGCGTGGTTGTACCACTGACCAGAGACCCTGTCTACCCCATCCCCACCAGTCCTTCACACATATGCAGTCCACAGGGGAGGGGAGAGCCCTTCAGCCTCCTCTCGACAACACTTTGGAGACCCAAATCCTACAGTAACCAGCAAAGCTCCTTGTCTTCTCCTTATTTATGCATCTGGCTGATGGCACAAGCAGCTGGAGCGGCAGAAGGAAGCTGAGCGAATGGCTTCAGCTCCGCACCCAGCCGCAGGAAACACCTTTGGGCTCTAATAAACACCGGAATAAATGCACCGAGCAGGGCCTCCAAAAGGGGCACGTTCCTACAAAACAGGCTGTCGCGTTCCCATCCCCTCATCCCGCTGGGCTTCGCCCTGCCCGGCACAGGGCTGGACAGCAGCGGTGGGGACGAGCCTGCAGACCGCACGGCAAAGCTAAAACCTCTGCTGGGGGGAAAGCGGAGGGGGCTGGGGGTCGGTGTGGGGCGTAGCTCAGGTCTCCCCCCACACAGCAGCCCGCGGGCAGCTCCCTGCCCGCCGCAGCAGCCCGGTTCACAGGCTGCTCCGCAGCGGGCGACGCTGCCAGCCCGCCGGAGGGCTGTGTGCTGGCGCGTGGGACACCCGCGGCGTGGGCTCGGCAGAGCCCCCAGACTGAACGTGGCGTTAAGATTGCATTAAAAAACCAGACTTGGGGTTTTGAATTCACCGTGCCCTTACTCGTGGGGTTCTGCAGCTGCCTGTTTGCTACAGCGAATGATGAGATGATGGATTTAATTGCCTTGCAGTGCAGGAGCACGTGGCCTGGCCGCCTCCGTCACGGGTGGGCTGGCAGCGTCCGCTCGTGCTGCACCCCAGGAAGGTGCCCCCCACCGACGCACCCACACACCGAACCTCTGCCCCCGGCAGGGACGGCGGCGGAGGGGGCTGGACCCCGCTGCATAGAGTCCGACGGCGAGATGCAAGCGCTGCAGGAGCAGCGGCTGCGCTCAGGGGCTGCGTTTGGGCTGCCGTGACCGAAGGAGCCGCACCAGAGCCGCCATGAAGCTCCAAGGGGTGATGTCCCACCATGAGGAGGTCACGGGCAGCGGGGGCAGGAAGGGGTCTGGGCATTCCCTGGGCTCGCTCAGCCCCACGTGCCCGCGGCCCAGAGCCCTGCCAGCGCAGCCCAGCGAAGGGGGCCAGGGAGAGCAGCACACCGGGACGCTCCAAAAGGCCATTCCCAAGGTTGCGCTGCAAATCTGGATGTCCCCGCATCGGCTTCGCCCTGCGCCAGCCCTCCAGCACCTCGGCAGACGCTCTGCAGCAGCCGGCGCCGACAGGACGAGCAGCGCCCTGCGCCCGGGAATGATGCTATGAGTAGATGTACGATGCTGTGATGATATTAGTACTGGGACAACGTCCTGGCAGAGCAGAGACCGGGGACACCAGGCAGTCGTACAGCCCAAGGCAGAGCTCCCAAGGGGCTGAGACCCCCCCACCACAGCACTGCTCTGATTTGGTCCCCCCAAGTGGGGCAGAGCTGCCAAGAGCCAGAGCAGATCTCTGCTTCTGCACCCATCGGGGCGGTGGGTGTGCCCCAGCTCCCCGACGGTGACCCCAGAGCAGGGCGGGGGGCCCCGAGATGGGATTTTTGGCAGGCATGGTTCGCTTTGGGAAAGCCATTTGTCCTTAGCACACAGGCAAGGAGAAGAGGCAAAGAGAGCTCCATGTTTATGCAACTTGTAAAGAGCAGTAGATTGATTTTACAAATATTACGGATTAATCCCATTAACATGGTCTAAACAAAGGACAAAAGACAGATGAACATGCCTGAAGCAGTATCTGCCAGCTGAGTTTTTTCCAGCCTGGAAGGAAGTGACTGGGATTTCCCTGGAGTTCAACTTTTCAATGATTTCTTCTGTCTAGAGACCCCTGACTGCCTGGGAAGAGCCTCTCCTCTCCCCAAGCCGCTGGGAAAAAAGCACCGAGCGAGGCCAGATGTCTCCTGGCCACGGGGCCGGGCTGTCACCACCAGTCCCCATCCCTCCTTGACCACGGTGCTGCTTCCCACCCGCCCCGGGCACCTCCCATGGCCCCACAGATGTCACGGCCCGCCCGGGAACGATGCGAAAAGCATCCCTGGCACCAGCACTTGCGGTACCGGCGGGGGCCCCGTTTTGGACCATTTTTCCCCCAGGAAACCTTCCGGGGGAGGCAAACCAAACCTCTCCTGGGCCCGCGTGCTGAGAAGAAACACAGATCTCACGCTCGTCAATAAATTCTGTAAACAAGCACAATTTTCCTCCCACTCTGTTTCCCAACTCCTTCCCACCCCGCGAAGCCGGCGGAAACATCCTGATGCAGCACAAAGCGTTTCTGGCCCCCGGCGCTGCCCTGCATCACTGACCACAGGGTTTTACCCTCCTCCTTCCTCCAGCTTCTTGGAATAACGTTTCCTTGGGGGCAAAAATATTGCATGCTTTTTCTCAGCCTGAGAGGCTTTTAGGAAACTCAGAGAGGGAAAAAAAAGTCTCTTTTCACGTGCTGAGATGAGCGGGTAACCGAGCCAGGCGCTCGTCCATGAGTGTTATTTCACATCGCATCGCGCATCAAGAAGACCGAGTCAAGAGACTTGGTCACAACGTTTTTTTTCCAGCCAGGATCACTCTAGTTTTAAGCAGAATAAGCAGGGCTGCCTGTATAACAAGAGAAAGCCTCTGATGGGAGGACGATATAAATCCAACCCCTCCTAAACTCACCTGCTTTTTAATTGTAAAGAGGTGAAAAGCTACACGCACGGGTATTAAAGGGCTGGGGGACAGTGGGGAGAAGGGCGGCTGCCGGACCCCACGGGTAACAAACTGCTTGGGAAGATGCTATGGGGTGGGTGAGGGTAAAAAAATCGGGGCAAAAGGACTGCTGGGAGCACTAACGTTTCTACTTTTGTGATAGCCTGAAAAAAATCCTTACTTAAGCCCCAGCTTTGTGCGGAACATGAACCACAGAAACTTATTTATCCTGGCAAGAAGGACTTTTCTAAAGCAGGGAGATAGTGCACGGAAGAGCAGCTCAGACACTTCTCCCTCACTTGCTGTATTCCACCCAAAAACCCCAAAGTGTTCCCCAGGAACGAGCACCCTGGGGTGTCCCTGGGGGCATGGGGCAGCATCTCGCAGCCAGGGCTCCCAGCGGCTCCTTTCCCATCCCGCCCGGAGCCATTCGCTCCTGGACAGCTTACAAAACCGCAACGGATTTTTGGAAGTTTGTCCCAGTCGGGGGCAAAAGTTTTCCAAAGGAGAAGAAGGAAAGGAAAAAAAAAAAAAAAAAAAAAAAGAAGAAGAAGAAAAACAAACATTATCTTCTAAATATTTCAGGCTTCAGAAAACCGTTTCCTGGCCAGTGCGAGGAAGTGCCAGAGCCTGTGGATGAAGGTCACAGGACGGCTGGGGCCGGGATGCGGGAGGCACCGACCGCCCCGCTGCCAGCCCGCGCGGTGCCCGCCGGGCAGCTGGAGCCCGGACAAGCCCTGCCTTGTGTGCCAGCTCCCAGGAAGGGGGAAACCATCCGCAGAAGCAAAACGGAGACTTGTTATTCAGGCACAAGAGCGCGGGGAAGCTCATGGAAGAACGACTGTGATACTTCTCCCCTGCCCTGTGATGTGCACGCATTCACCAGAGCCTCAGATCCCTATTTTTCCTTGTATTTCAGCACACGATGCTCTGGAATCAAGTTTCTTTGTGCTCAGTATAATTAAGAGAGCAGCTAAAGCGACTCTCTTTGCCAGAGGTTCATAGTGAACCGACCCGGAGCTGTAAGCCCCCCGGGAATGCACGGGAGCCGGCGTCCCGCAGGCTGAGCTCGCATGGGACGCTCGCCGCACGCCGCGGCCTCGCCCGTGTTCGCCCAAGCAATATTTTTGCACATTCAGCTTTTTGGTCACTCGCTTAAAGGACTCGACATTTCCACAAGGTCTGAGCCTTCCATGGATCTGCTCTCTTCTGTCATACGGAGCTTCTTTGGGGTACGGGGTCAAATTTTGGGGGGGGGAGTGGTGGAGAGCTGTGGCAACTGTGCACTCCTCTAATAAAAAATGCTTTTCTGGCCATGCAACCGGCTGCCCAGCTACCTGCAGCGCCACTGGGGATGGGCGAGGGGGGCTGCTGGTGGCAGACCCCCGCTCTGGGCACGGCATCATGTCCCTGGGCTGTTTCCACCCCACACCAGACCCCCCTGGGGCCGCCCCGGGGTCCATCGGGGCGCAGGCGCAGCGCGGGGTCCTCACCTGCCCTGCTCTGCTCCGCGGGCTGCTCGGGTGCCTCCTGACCCCCCGGAACGGACACGGGGCTCAGGGAAACGTGGGTGCTCCTCGACCCTGGAAGAAAGGGAAACCCTTTGGTTACAGCAGCACCGCCGCCTGCCCCAAACCCCCGCCAGGATTAGCTCCAGCCCCGGCTCCGGTCGCCAGCCCCACACAGCAGAACTGCCGCTTACGGCAGCTGCGAGCGGGTACTCCGAAGGGCTGAGCAGCCCCCCACTCACCGGCGGGGACGTCGAGCCCCAGAGCGCCCGGCGCAGAGGCTCCGGGTGCTGGCAGCTGGCACGGGGATGGTCCCAGCGTGCCCGCAGCCATGGGACCCCCAAGGACCACGGCCACGCTGCCGGTGCCGCTGGCACAGACGGGTCAGGATGTGGCCCCCGTCACTCTGGAGCTCCCCAGCCCCTGCGAGGGCCGGCATGCCTCAGAGAGGGTCCTGGGCACGGACAGAGAGACCATTATTCTCTGGGGAACTCATGGCGGCTATTGTACAGGCGGGGAGCAGGGATGCTCGGAGAAGGCATCCAGGGCTGGGCGGTCCGAAGGGGCGGCCGGGGCTCCGAAGGGACCCTCACCCCTGCACTGCCAACGCTCGGGCTTCAGCGACAGTGCCGGCACCTTCGGCCCCGGCAGCCAGCCTCCCAGGTCCTGCCGTCACCAAAACCAAACAGCATTAACTCTGCGACGGCGGTGCCCGGCGCTGGCATCCCCCGTCCCCAACACGGGCACATGCACGTCCCCGTGCCAGCCCCCGCCGCTCGCCCCGCTGTGCCACGGGGCTTTTTGGCTGGAGCGCAGCTATTTCCCACCCTTCGGCGCAGGAGGTGGGTGAGGATTTTTCCGTAAGGGCCCGACAGCTTGTTTGAGGGATTCGCACGGCAGGTTGTCGGCGGAAGAAACCACAGAGGGGAAAACCCGGGTCCGCACCCCAGCGGGAGGACGGGGCTGCGGTCGGCACCCGGCCAGGGAGAGCAGCACGTTGCGGCTTGCAGGAGCAGCTCCTGCCGCGGCGCTGAGCAGGAGCAGGCGCTTCCTCGGCCGTCTTTTTAAGTGAGCGTGGAGCAACAGGTCGGAAAGACTGAATTTTGGTGCAGCAAGGCGGCCGTCACCCCGCCTGCTCGAGGCTGCCCGGGTTTCCCATCAAGCAGGGTCCCGGTCGTGCTTACCGGCTGCGTGCCATGGCGGGACCCCCAGCTGGGCTCGGGTCCGAGGGGATTAGCCCTATTTCTCCGCTCCCTGCAACTCGAGCGATGTCTTGGCTGCTCCAGCACAGCCCCGGCACAGCCCCTCCCTGGGCAGTTTTGCTCCTGGGGCTTTTCACGGCGATGCTCGAGGCTCTGCAGACCGACTCCGGCCGGAGAGCCGCAGCGAGGGGGCTTTGCCAACAGCTTTGCGATGAACAAAGGAGCGCGGGATTTCTGGGAGCTGGGCTTGGCGCTGGTCCCCTCCCAGCTCGGGAACGATGGGATTCACAGATTTGTGGGGGACTCTAGCAGCTGGCTCCGTCACGTAGATTTTGCCTGCTGCCAGATTTGGGTAATTACACACTGACTCGGGAGATAGGAATCCAGGATTCGACTCCTTCGAGCTCCCTGCTAGCTGGGTAATGAATTGAGCTATTCATCATTTGATAAAATTTCCATGAAAAGAAGAAGAAGGGGGGGGGCCGACCCTGCCTTGCATTTGCAGGGTATGAATTGCAGCGCCCAGCGAGCCCGCTGGCCACAGACGGGCAATATGAAAGCGCCAGATTAATGCTGCATTGAATCACAATTAAAACTCATTAAAAAGCCGCAGGCCAGACAAGTTGCCTTTGATGAGAGTAATACTTCTTGAAATGGGGAGCTTCCATTTTTAGACTCAAAGCGGCCCGTTATGCTTGTGCCCACCCCCCAGAAATCCCACCACAGCTGAAGATCAGGGAACGTCATCCCTGTTGCAGACAAGGGGACTCGTTCTGTACTTCATTAACAGTTCAGTACTGGCTGCCTTGTTCCATCCCGGCCCAGCCGGTAAGCAACGCGAGCTCGTTACCCCCGGCCAGCTGCGGCACCACGCACCGTTACGTGACCTCCACCCACCATGAAAGCAGCCCCCCCAGAAGAGCCGCCACCCCCCCGTACCTGCCTCCAACCCACCTCGGGAGCCCGTTTCGCACCGTTACCTATTTATGAGCAGCGTCTGCCTGGGCAGCCCAAACGAGCGAGGCCTTCCCGACCGCCGCGTGGCTGAACCCTAACTAAAAATATATGGTAGCTTTGATTTTAAGGCAGTGAGAGGCAGAGAAAGCCCCGCTCCCCCCGCACCCTCCGCGGGTTGTTTCTGCCGTCACCGCTGCGGCCGTGCCCCTCTCCCGCCGGGAAGAGCGTCCGCCCCGCGTCACGGCGCCGTGCCGGCGGCTCGCCGTGACACTCGCTCCTGCGCGGGGACCCGGTCCCGCTCCCTGCTGCGCAGCCCCGGCTGGGTTCGGGGGGAAAGGAGCCCTCTTGATCCAAACACCATGAGCAAAACCCACGCTATGATAAATCCCGTGAATCCCTGGAGATGTTGGTTAGCCGGCACCTAATCCATGAACGTGAGCTTTATTAATGTTACTCGGAGGCGTTTCTCAAGCTTCAGAGCACGCACAGCGCTTCACCAAATCCCTTTTCAGCGAACCGCTGAGAGAAGAATTCACCCACTATTTCTCCAAAAATAAAGTCAAGCCGTGCCGTCCAAAGCCTCATTTCTGCAAGGCCATTTTCCCTGATAACATGGCCCAGTGCCTTCAGTCAAGCTTCCTATTGATTGAACCGGGATCAGCTTTTCCATGGGATCAGCGTTTGCCCCAGACACTCTAAATCTGCCCTTACGGCCGAGGCAGAGGACACTGCGACTCGCCGTCACGAACGTCATTTCGGCTGCCGCCGTCACGGCTTTGTAACCGTAACCTCCCAATCAAGGGCCGCTGCGGTAATTACTCTTTACCCGTGTTAACGTATCATTTATTTACTGCGTTTGATCACGACGGGCCATAGCTGCAATTTCCTCTCTGCGTTTTGGTTTTGGCTTCATCTGCTCACCGAACTATGAGGACGAGCCGTTATTTAGGCAGCGTGGCTTGATGACTAATGCCAATTAATACACAATAAAGCCAGAAGAGACCATGGGGTAATTCAGGCTAACGCACGTTGCGGGACCTCCCAGATGGCATTTAAACTGCGTCTTTTAGAAAAACCTCCAGTCATTTAAAAACTATATTCCCAAAATTAACATGCCCCCAGGCCCCCACTAACTTGTGTTCATGGTTAATTATATTTAGGGCTTTGGAAACGGCCTCTGGCGATGGGTGGGAGCTGGAAGCACCATTGCCATACCAAGGGACTTCTGCCGTGCCTCTGCCTGCCAAAATACACCCAGCACAACCCCGGCTCGCAGGGTAAATTTATCTAGTCCTTCCCTGACTGCAGGATTCCCGCTTGTGTATCTCCCCAAAGATCCCGTTACCTTTTTGACGGCAAATGAATTCAGAGAGCCCAGCCGTGGGCTCTTCCCTCCCGCTTCTGTTCTCCATCCTGTGACTCACATCCCTTCTCCCCCGAGCCCCGTGCCGCCCGCCCGCCATCAGCCGGGCTCCGCGCTCTTCCTGCTGGCTGGTATAAAGCAGAAAGTCATCCGGGGTGAGGAATTACTCACCCAGCCCTGCTAAACCACAGCCGTCGAGAAATTCCCCGTTTGCCATGAGACCCGGGCCTGTCAGCACTGTTTGCCTACTGCCTTTATGAATTAGCTTCATAACACGGCCCCTTTTCTTTGTACAGAAGACATTTGGGCTGGTTTTCTGTTTGCAAGCAACAGAGACCAAAGGCGAGCCCCAGGCCCTCACAGGACCGGCTGATCTACAGCAGGGATGAAGCTGCCCCCAGTTCCTGCAGCATCTTCTCAGCTGAAGGCCACCACCTCGCCGGCTCTTACTGCAGAGCCTGGAGAAAGCCCTGGCCAGGCAGAGCTGGTGTGGCATGGCGTGGCATGGCATTGGTATTGGCATGGCATGGCATGGCATTGGCATGGTGTGGCGTGGCATGGTGTGGCATTGGTATTGGCATGGCATGGCGTGGCATTGGCGTGGCGTGGCATAGCATGGCATGGCATGGCATTGGTATTGGCATGGCATGGCATTGGCATGGCATGGCATGACACGACATGGCATTACAGGGCATGGCATGGCAGGGCACGCAATGCAACGATGCCAGGGAGGTATCATAGGGTTTGGGCAGGTCCCCAAGCGTGAGGCGTGGGCTCTTTTTGCCTGTCAATCAGTCCTTCTCCGTCCTATTTATAACCTGCTTAAACTCTCCTGGGCAGCAAACTCCCCCAAAAGAGCGAGGTCTGGGGGTGCGCCGCGGCTGCTTGCGTTTCTTCCCGTGGGAGGGAAGGGGGTGGCTCGGGACATGGATGAAACCAGCTTGTTTCGCACACTGACAGCAGATATTTCTGCCCCCATTCCTTGCCTTCCCCCCAGTCCCCCCACACACCGAGAAAAGCTTTTCGTGCCTCCCCATGCCTCAGGCTCGCGCTGGGACGGCTCTGCCTGGCGTTAGGCATCCTGATTTTCAAATCAATCTTCCTCTAAGGATGAATTGCTCAGGAATATTTGCAAAGTTTGTAAAATCCTACCCATGGCTCCTGTTTTCAGCACCACCGGGGGAGCGGCCCCAGCATGGGAGGAGTTGTTGCTGGAACGCCATAAATGCCTGTCCCTGACAGCACTGGGAGCTGTGGGCTTTACTGGTTTTAGTGAGACACCATTACTGGTAATTAGACACCCACAGCTAGGCATGATGCGAAGACCCCAGAAGTCCCCCAGTTCTCCCCGGTTCTCCCCCCTTCACCTGCCCCACCATGGGAACACACATGCAATTCCGGGTCCCCAAACCTCCTCCTTCCCTCCAGGCTTGGGTGCCGGACCTGTCCCCGAGTCCCCACCTCACGCTGACTCCTGGCACCCAAAACCACAGAGAAAACACATCTCCTCTCCCACGGGTGCTCGTGCCACTTTCTTTTTCCCCTGCCACACCAGCCCGGGCCGTGTGTGCCAGCCTCGCGCCAGCGGGAAGGATCCAGTGAGTTGAGGACACATTCGGACCCAACGCTGTGGCAGGTCGTGAGCCGGCTCTTGGGGTTTCTTTAGTTTTCATCAGGATAGTCCATATTGCAAGAAATAGTATCTATAGGGTGGATTAGAGCTTTATAGCGCTTTAGCAAAAGCGTACATTGTGCACACAGTATAGCTCTTCCCAGTTTCACCTCCATTCCCTCAGAATTAACAGCGGAGTCCTTTCCCACCCTCCTGAGGGTGCTTTCCTGACAGCCCTGTGGCCTTTTCTCAACGTAGCTCTGAATAAATCTATTTGCACTCAGGAAAAAATCTGTTAATGAGCACTACAAATTAGTCAGCCTGGCTTAAAACTGTGACGCTTGCTATCAGTAAGTTTGTAGTTCTTTCAACCCAACTGA